>NC_138552.1:48556754-49156754 GCF_964273705.1 Natrix helvetica
ATGGAATACTCAAGAAAAATGCAACCCCCCACGTACATCTACACCAACACCAGTAGATTTGGATGTCTTAGAGCAGAGGATGTTTGAGAAAGAGACAGAAGAGCAAAGAATGCAGACACAAAAAGAGAAGGAGGGGCAGGGTGCTGTAGGTGGAGTCGACCCCTCTGGATCTCTGTTGTGTTCCTTCTTGGAAGAAGGACCTTCTAAGTCTCTCACTGAAATGCCGATATTTAAACCTGTCGAACAACGTATTACCAGATCCACGACTAGACAAATGTTAGAATCTCACAAGCGCGTCGACCCTCAAACACAATGTGCTAAGAAAGAAGCTAAGAAGCAAACCGGAGCCATGGGAGGAGCAGGGCCGAAGATTGGTCTTGTGGAGAGAGATCTTCAGCAAATGCTTTCAGCGCTCCAGACCAGATCTAAAGATGCTTAAGCTATTATCTTGGAACGTGAATGGAATGAACTCCCCACAAAAAAGGAAAAAAATATTTTATTATTTGAAGCAATTTAATAATGATGTTGTTTGCCTTCAAGAGACTCATATTAGGTTGCAAGACCAGAAGTACTTAGTGAATTCAAAACTGGGAACATTTTATGCTGCCTCTGATTTGGTAAAGAAAAATGGTGTGGTGATATATATAAATAAAAGATTTTCAACTAAAGTTATAGAGGCAGATGACGCTGGTAGATATATAGCAATTCAATTTGATACAGACTTCGGTTCCATTTTGGTGCTAGGAATATATGCTCCTAACCAATGCCAAGAAAGTTTTTATAAGATGCTCCATTTAAAAATTTTAGACTGGAACTTTAAAAGTATTCTAATAATGGGAGATTGGAATGGAGTGATTTCTCCAAAGATAGACAAGAGTACAAAGACGAAATTCACTACCAAATTACCAAAGGCTTTTTTTGATTTACAAGACGATTTGAAATTAAAAGATGTTTGGAGGATGCAACATCTAAATGAGATGGATTTTTCTTTCTATTCAGATAGACATAAATCCTTTTCAAGGATTGATTTCTTTTTGTTAACACCGGATCTACTTCCTAAAGCCAAGAAATCCAAGATTTTCGCCAGGACACTTAGCGATCATAGTCCGGTGTGGTTACAAATTGAATTAGGGATGAGGCCAAGAAGGTCTTGGAGAGTAAATGAAAATTTATTTAGATATGAAAAAAATGTTGATGAACTTAAAAAACACATGAAGGAATTTTTCAGTTTTAATATGAATAAGGGCACTCCCATTGAAATAGTTTGGGATGCAAGTAAAGCTTATATGCGTGGGGTCTTGATACATATGAACTTTAAACACAAACAAATTAGACAGAAAAGGAGAATGGAATTGGAAGATGAAATAAAACGCAAAGAACAGCTGCTTATAATAAACCTGAATGACCAGGCGCTCCAGATGGCGCTAAAGCTGTTGAAAGATCAATTTCAGATGCTTATAGCAGAACAAACAGCAATTTGCAATTTGCTAAACATAACACCTTTGCCAACGCTAATAAACCTGGTAGATGGTTAGCATATACTTTGAGAAGGAATATGAATGACAGAATTATTGATAAAATTGAGTTTCGAGGGAAGATGGTATATCAACAAGAGTTGATTAAAAAATCATTTGTGGACTATTATACTAAGCTATATGTACAGGATAATATACAGAACAAGTTAATAGATGATTTTTTGGAAGGAAAAAGGGTTGCAAAAATTTATGTGCTTCAAAAGGCAAATTTGGAATGTCTTATAACCGCTGATGAGATCACTTTAGTTATAAATCAACTTAAATTAGCTAAGGCTCCAGGGACTGATGGTTTGACTGCAATGTATTATAAAACTTTACAACTGGAAATGATTGAATATCTTACACAACTATTTTGTAATATACAACAAGGAGGTAAAATACCTCCCTCATGGAAAGCGGCTTTTATCTCATTGATACCTAAAGATAAAGAGGGCCCTAAGAAACCAGAGGATTACAGGCCGATATCTCTTCTGAACACAGATTATAAAATATTTGCTAAGGTACTAGCCAACAGATTGATGCCGGTTATTCAAGAGATTATTCATCATGATCAAGCAGGATTTATTGAAGGCAGACATATGAAGGAGAATGTAAGGCAACTCATAGATTTAATTGACTATCTTGATAAGAATAAGCAGATCTCTGCAGTGCTGGTTTTCTTGGATGCAGAGAAGGCCTTCGATCGAGTGAATTGGAACTTTCTAACCAAGACTTTGGAAAAGATGGATATGGGACCACAATTGTGGCAGGCGATTGGAGCAATTTATCAGCAACAAAATGCACAACTTATTATTAATGGAAATTTGTCAACAACTTTCGAGATACAAAAAGGCACAAGACAAGGTTGCCCATTATCCCCATTGTTATTTATTTTAACTTTGGAAGTCTTGTTGAACGCAATTCGGGACTCAAAATCCTTAGATGGCATAGCTATCAGGCAAAAGGAATACAGAACTAGAGCATTCGCCGATGATCTGGTTGTTACCCTTTCACATCCTTTGAAATCAATAATCCAGATGAAAAATATCATAATAGAATTTGGCATGGTGTCTGGGTTTAGACTAAATCAAAACAAAACGAAAATGATGGTTAAAAACATGACAGAGACTCAAAGAAAGAGACTTGTAAGTTTAGCAGGTTTTGAAATAGTTTCTAAAGTTAAATATTTAGGAATACAAATTTCAGAATCAAACACAAAACTTTTCTCAAATAACTATGAAGTGTTGTGGCAAAAGATACAGAAAGATCTTGAAGCGTGGAAAAAGTTACAATTGTCTTTGCTTGGAAGGATCTCAGCAATTAAAATGAACATTCTACCTAGATTTATCTTTCTATTCCAGATGATTCCGGTGCTTAAGTCAGATAAAACCTTGTTAAATTGGCAAACAACATTAAATAAATTTGTTTGGAAGGAGAAAAAACCGAGAGTAAAGATGAAGATTATGCAAGATACACGTGAAAGAGGCGGCCTCAGACTCCCAAACCTTCGATTGTATTATGAAGCTGCGGTATTAACGCATGTAGCAGACTGGTTCGGGAAAACAAAAATGGAATTGCTCAATATAGAAGGCCATGATCTTGTTCTGGGATGGCATGCATATCTTTTTTATGAAGACAGGGTGGATAAAGTGTTCAACAACCATGTTCTCCATAGTGCCTTGATGAGAATATGGAAGAAGCACCGGCCCAATTGGGATTATAAAATACCGCTTTGGTTGGATCTTGCAGACACCATGGGGATTATGAATATTAAGTCACTCGGGGGTTGTTTATATAAAGATGTGCTTATTGCTGATGGGGGCGAATGGAAGTTAAAAACTTTGGAACAGCTGTTGGAAGAAGGAATTACTTTAAATTGGTTACATTACATACAGCTTCAGAAGAGATGGGAAGAAGATCGCAGGGTCGGCTTTATGGATAAAGAAGTGGAACTGATTAAGCAGATAAAAGAGACTGGTCCAAACAAGTTAAAAGAATATATAATGTACTGTTAGAAAGAGACTCAGAAAGTGAATTGGTTAAGGATTGTATGGTTAAATGGGCTCAGAATTTTGGTGAAGTGGTTATGTTGGAAACGTGGGAAAAAATATGGGTTCAGAATGTTAAATTTACACAGTCACAGAATTTAAGGGAGAATTTCTATAAAATGTTTTACAGATGGTATTTAGATCCTAAAAAAATTATCATGCATGTACCCAAATGTTCAATCAAAATGTTGGAGATGCGGGTGTCTAGATGCTACCTTTTTTCATGTATGGTGGACTTGTAACAAGGTTAAAGCTTTTTGGATAAAAATATGGTGGGTTATGCAGAATGTATTTAAGAAAAGAATACAATTCACTCCACAAATGTTTTTATTGGGTATAGTTAAGGATTTTACCAAAGGGGAAACAAAATTGGCCTTGTATATGGTTACAGCAGCTAGGTTGTTGATTGCGCAACATTGGAAAAAAGATTTTTTGCCGACAATTGATCAATGGATTCAGAAGGTGGCGGGGTTCGCTGAAATGGCAAAAATTTCAGCTTTCTTAAAAGCTCAGAAACAGGAGGATTACACACAGGAATGGGCAAAATGGATTGATTATATACAGAATAAATACCAGACTAGGAGTTATTATCTAGCCTTTAGGTAAGAATGTTTAGACCGATAGATGATCAGAGTAAATAGTATATGGGATGTTTGGAATTGTTAGAGTGGTATACAGCGGAAGTCAGGGGGGTGGGTTTGTGTGGGAGGTGGGGGAGGGTTAGGGTGGAGGGTGGGGCAATATATATGTATGAATAAATTAGAAGATGGGACTAATGAAACATTGTTAGGCTAGGAGAAATTTATATTAAGAGTTATAGATGTTAAATTAGCTTAGAAAATGATCAATGTGTTATTATTAATTTAAGAGAAATTTATATAGTGTTTGTTGGGAGGAGAGGGGTTATGAGTAATCTATTTTAAGATGGGGGGAGGGGAGGGGGTAAAGTGTTTGGTATAATATTTGAATGTGCATTTTTGCGGGGGGGTTGGGGGGTATAGCATTTGTATGAGATTTATATTGTGTGGAGGGGGGGTGAAAAGGGGGAAAATTTGTTTGTACAAAACTCTTTTAATAAAAAAAAAAAAGAAACTCCGAGCCGCAGAACTTTATGCCAAATTGTCTAAATGTGAATTTCATCAAGAGAAAATTGATTACTTGGGCTACCACATCTTCCACAACGGCATCGGGATGGACCCAGTAAAAGTCCAGGCTGTAACTGAATGGGCACCTCCTCGCACCCACAAACAATTACAAAGTTTTGGGGGATTTGCAAATTTTTATCGTCAATTTATCCCCTTGTTTGGCAGCATTGCTCTGCCCATTACAAATCTCATAAAGTCAAAAGGGGAGGCCAAACCTAGACCGAGTAAGACTTTGAATTGGACTATGGAGTGTCAAGCCACTTTCGAGAAATTAAAGTGACTTTTTGCAGCTAAACCCATTTTGAAACACCCAGATATGAAAGCACCATTTATCATTCAAGCTGATGCCAGTGATGTGGCGGTGGGGGAAGTATTACTTCAAACGAACGCTGATGGAAAATTGCAGCAATGCGCTTACACCTCTCGCAAACTGACAGAGATGGAGAGATGATGAGCTATGTGGGAGAAGGAAGCTTTTGCGGTCAGATGGACTTTGATGACCTGGCAACATTTTCTAGAAGGGGCGAAACACCCTTTTGAAGTATGGACTGATCATAAAAATTTGGAAGCATTGAAGACCCCACATAAGCTATCTCCTAAGCAGGTGCATTGGGCACAACATTTCAACCGTTTCAACTTTACCCTCAAGTACATTCCGGGGAGAAAGAACTTCATGGCTGATGCTTTGTCTAGGCTTCCCCAATACAACAGCTCTAAGCTGAGCGTAGTTCACCCAGTCATCCCAGCAAAAAGTCTAGCTGCCCTGGTGATTACTAGAAGCCAAGGCATTTCAAATTTAGAAGTCACGACGGACCTCATGTGCAAACTCAAGGAGGGCCTTGAGTCCAATGACTGGTTCAAGGGACATTCAAATGAATGCACTATGAAGGATGGACTGACTTGGGTAGGGGCTAAATTATATGTTCCTGCTGACCTGAAAACTATCGTTCTTCAATGGGTCCACGATTCGAGAATGGCAGGCCATTTTGGATTTGTAAAGATTTTACATCTGGTTAAGAGACAATTTTGGTGGCCTTCCTTGAAAAAAGACATTGAGTCCTACATAGCCAGTTGTCCCGTTTGTGCTGCTGCAAAGTGCCCACCAGGAAAACCCCAGGGCCTTCTTCAAGGTGTGGCCTGCCCTGAGGCCCCATGGAAGGAGATATCGATGGACTTCATTGTCGAATTGCCAGAGAGTCTAGGAAATAACATGATTTGGGTAATTACTGACCTGCTTTCCAAACAAGTTCATTTTGTACCCTGTTCCAAAATCCCATCAACTAAGTCATTAGCTAAGTTGTTTATTTCACATGTATACCAGTTACCTGGTGTACCTGAATGCACAATTTTGGATAGGGGGTCCAGTTCACCTCCCTCTTCTGGAAGGAGTTTCTGAAGCTAATTGCTCTGCCCAGGGGTTAAGTTCCGCCCACCATCCTCAGACTTATGGGGCTTGTGAACAGACTAATTCTGTTTTGGAACAGTACCTCCGGTGTTTCATCAATTATCAACAAGATAACTGGGTTGAACTGTTACCACATGCTGAGGTGGCATACAACAACTCTGTGCACAGCAGTACTGGCTTGACACCTTTTAGAGTTGTGTTTGGACAGGACTTTGTACCAATTCCTGAGTTGCCTAGAGAAAAACTGCAAATTTTTCCTCTCTCTGAGTGTAGTGACCAGCTTCGCCAAATTTGGCCCATGACCCACAAGGCGTTGGAGGCTGCTCACCGGGCGCACAAGAAACAAGCTGACAAAAAAAGGGTGAAGCAAAGTACAAAGTAGGAGATAAAGTGTTTTTGTTCACCAAGTTTCTGCAAACCACCCAGAAATCAAAGAAACTGAGGCCGAAATATGTCGGTCCTTTCCCTATTATGAAAATCATTAATCCTGTTTCTGTACGATTGGAGTTACCAAAGCATCTTAAGTGGATTTATCCTGTGTTTCATGTAAATCTGTTGAAACCAGAGCATACTTCTTCTTTTCGGGCGCCCCTACCTGCACCCCCTGCCCCTCTTCTTATTGAGGGGGAGCAACACTTTGAGGTTAAGGAAATCTTGGACTCCAGGAAATATAGGAATCAAATTCAATATCTGGTATCCTGGAAGCTCCCCTCCCAGGCTGAGTGGGTTGATAAATCTCATGTTAGAGCTCCTAGACTCTTATAGAAGTTCTACGCTAAGTACCCTGATAAGCCTTGATTATATTTGAATCATACATGTCTTATGTTGTCTTTTCTATTGTTTTATTTTCTTGCAGGGATGACTTCTTTTCCTGAAGGAAGGCCGGATTTCAGCCTCTGTTTTGCTATTTGCTTTCAGCTGCCATTGAAACGGGGTATTTGGGAGGGGAAGCTTAAGTACAGGAGAGATTGTAAAAAGGGAGTTTTGGTCTCACTTTCTACTGCTCATGCTGGAGATTAGTGTTTGGTATCGGTCAAGGCCAACCGTCCTGCAGACCAACCTGATGGTGCTCCTTGAAGATGGAACTCACATGACACCTAATGAATTTTCAGATTGGACACTGGGATGAGGGTTACCAGGGGGAGAGGGTTTGGTCACATATTGATATGTATGATTTCATGTGCTTTTGCCTCAGATCTTGCTTTGCTTAGCTGCTATCTTTTCATAACCAGTAAAAGTACTCTTAATTCTGCAAAATGGAGGTAAGTGGTTTTTCTTTTGGTTGCTGAGGGAGGCCGGCTTGACACTCTCTTTTCTTCTTTTGCAGCTGGCACACTTATCTTGCCTCTTTTTTTCCTGAGTTTTAACTCAGTCAATTCCAAGTGGTATTTCTTACATAAGCTAAAATAAAATCAAACAGAATACAAATTATAGGAAATCAAGTGCACTTTCTGGATGAGGGACTTCAGTAATTGAATTGTTACATAGCCACTAGGTGAAGGCAAAGAATATAAAGTACCTTTAAAAAATAAAAGAAGAGGAATCCAAGGAGAATTTTACCTAGTAAAATCAGGTCCGAATATTTAGCTTCAATGTGGGGGGAAAAAAACTACCAAGGAGCATTCTGTTTTATATAAATATTAGCCAATTTATGTGATGTATCAATTTCCCATGTTCAAACATTTTCTGTAATTAAAAAAAACTACAAAATTGCATTAGCATTTCATTATTTCTCCCATCTCTTTCTTTCTTTCTTTCTGCATCTGTGAAATACACCATCTCATTTAAAAGGGCATTTATGTTTCCATTTTTATAGTCTGAGCATTTCATTTCAACATTCACAGCTTATCCAAAGACACTATATTTAAGAAAATTCCCCCAAACAATTTGTTGTGATCACCTGGACCACAGCACAGATGCAATACAGTCAGCTGACAGTTCAAACCACCCCTTTATTGCTTCAAATGTTTCCCAAAAGTTCCCATGTTTCTGGCAAGTCCCAGAGCAAAGTGATCTCCAGCTCCAGCACCCTTGGGCTGCAAGTAGTTCAGCACAATGCTGTAAGCACAGTGGCTGCAAAACAAGAAATCCAGCAGGGCAAGGGAATAAGTCAATTAGTCTAGGAAGCAAAGAACAAAGCCAGAACTCCAGGAAACGTCCAATGTCAGCAATGGCACACAGCTTTCTATGAATTCAGCATTTATTCCTGACAAATGCCCCTCCCCACAGCATCTCCTTAAGTCTCAGTCCCTAAGTGTGTCTGTGGAGAGGGGCGAGGTACTGTTCTTGCCTTCTCTGCACTTTCCGTGCTCAAGGATCAGAAGGGGTTGGTCCAGAGGTGGGTTGTAAAGCCTGGCCTACCAGTTAACTTGCACTTGTGCGTGTGCACAAGTGTACATACGATGCTTCTGTGCATGCACAGAAGTGTCCAGGTGGGTGGGCAGAGCCTCCTGCTGCCACCACTACCAGTTTGCCCAATCCGAGCCGTACCAGGAGCAACCCACCTCTGAGGTGGTCCTTGCTCATCACCTGAGATCTGTCTCTCATGTTCACTGCTTAGCCTCTCTTGGTCATCCTGCCCCCATTACTTCCTGCCTACAAGCAGTCTCAATGCTGATTCGGCCTGGTCCTCCCCATATTCCAAAGCCAATGAAGCCACCATCTTGATCTCCATTGGCTCCAGTTCCAGCTCATCTTCCTCCACCAATTCAGGCTCTGATGGGGGCATGACATTTGTTTTTGTCCTGAAAAGAATAACATGTTAATGCTGGCCCATGTTTCTTCAACCCAAACAGTGATAATAGTTCATTGCATGCATTTCTCATTTGTATAGTAGCTGCACAGGAGCACGGCATTTTTCTTGGTCCCACCCTTGAAATTTGCATACAAGCTTTATCCTTAGACATGGACATCTGAATATGAAATTCTGGTCATGAATAGCTGATTGTTCTCAACATTTTCAGCAATATTGTATGCCCCAATTTTACAAATATGAATTGAATTCCAATGTCCACTTCTATTCTGAAAATTCAGATGGAGACAAATAAAGGCCATCACCATTTCAGTGATCAATCTAAGATTGGAATGGTTCCTACGACTACATATTATTGCTGTTTAAATGAAAAACAATATGCATTGTCTAATGGTGATGTGATAATATTCAGTACATCTGCATCAGAATTAAAGCTGTTGATCCTTAAATTGCAGAACAGCCTATTGAAGTAATAGTAGGCACTGTAATTTTCCTTTTAAATCCTGTTCATTTCAATAAAATGTATCTGTAAAGCTTTGTACTTGAAATGATATATTCTTTTATTTAGTAAATATGGAATCTATTGTTTTGCAGGTAACATTATGCTAAACACTAACAGTATTCAATAAATGTGTGCTTTTTTGCCATTGCTATTTTTGTAGGTACAGTTTTCTGTAACAACAATTTTTGTACAATACAATACAATAATACAATAGTAGAGTTGGAAGGGACCTTGGAGGTCTTCTAGTCCAACCCCCTGCCCAGGCAGGAAACCCTATACCGTTCCAGACAAATAGCTATCCAACATCTTCTTAAAGACTTCCAGTGTTGGGGCATTCACAACTTCTGGAGGCAAGCTGTTCCACTGATTAATTGTTCTCACTGTCAGGAAATTCCTCCTCAGTTCTAAATTGCTTCTCTCCTTGATTAGTTTCCACCCATTGCTTCTTGTTCTACCCTCAGGTGCTTTGGAGAATAGTTTGACTCCCTCTTCTTTGTGGCAACCTCTGAGATATTGGAATAATGCTATCATGTCTCCCCTAGTCCTTCTTTCTCTTAAGCTAAACATACCCAGTTCCTGCAACCGTTCTTCATATGTTTTAGTCTCCAGTCCCCTAATCATCTTTGTTGCTCTTCTCTGCACTCTTTCTAGAGTCTCCACATCTTTTTTACATCGTGGCGACCAGAACTGAATGCAGTATTCCAAGTGTGGCCTTACCAAGGCATTATAAAGTGGTATTAACACTTCACGTGATCTTGATTCTATCCCTCTGTTGATGCAGCCTAGAACTGTGTTGGCTTTTTTGGCAGCTGCTGCACACTGCTGGCTCATATTTAAATGGTTGTCCACTAGGACTCCAAGATCCCTTTCACAGTTACTACTACTGAGTATGGTATCACCTATACTGTACCTGTGCATTCCGTTTTTGTTGCCTAAATGTAGAACCTTACTCTTTTCACCATTGAATTTCATTTTATTAGATAGTGCCCAATGTTCAAGTTTGTCAAGATCCTTCTGTATCTTAAGCCTATCTTCTGGAGTGTTGGCTATTCCTGCCAGCTTGGTATCATCTGCAAATTTGATGAGTTCCCCATTTATTCCCTCATCCAAATCATTGATGAAGATGTTGAAGAGTACTGGGCCTAAAACAGAGCCTTGGGGTACTCCACTGCATACTTCCCTCCATGTAGATGCAGTTCCATTGAGAACTACACGTTGAGTGCGGTTGGTCAGCCAGTTACCAATCCATCTGGTGGTGATGCTGTCTAACCCACATTCTTCTACTTTATCTAGTAGTAGGTTATGGTCTACCTTATCAAAAGCCTTACTGAAGTCCAAGTAAACTATATCAACGGCATTCCTCTGGTCCACTAATTTTGTCACATTATCAAAGAATGCAATAAGATTAGTCTGGCATGATCTGTTTTTGACAAATCCATGTTGGCTTTTGGCTATTACTTTGTTTGCTTCTAGGTGTTCGCAAATTCGTTGCTTGATTATTTTTTCCAGAATCTTTCCTGGTATTGAGGTTAGGCTGATAGGTCTGTAGTTTCCTGGATCTAATTTTTTCCCTTTTTTGAAGATGGGAACCACATCAGCTCTTTTCCAGTCCTCTGGTAGTTCCCCGGTGTTCCAGGATCTCTGAAAGATATAATTCAGTGGTTCTGAGATCTCGTCTGCTAGTTCCTTCAGAACTCTGGGGTGTAATCCATCCGGTCCTGGTGATTTGAACTCATCTAGGGTAGACAGGTGCTCACTTACCATTTTCTTCCCTATTTCAATTTGTGTTCCTAATTTTGTGGTGCTGCTTTTGATAGGTTGGACTGTTTTATCCCTTTGTGTAAAGACAGATGCAAAACATGAGTTAAATAGTTCTGCTTTCTCCCTGTTGCTTGTCACCTTCTTGCCACTTTCTCCTAGCAATGGACCAATTGTTTCCTTAACTTTTTTCTTGTTTTTAACATGTTGGAAGAAGCTTTTTTTGTTAATTTTTACTTTTGTGGCAAGCCTTTCTTCATTGTGAGCCTTAGCTTTCCTCACTTCATCTTTACAGGCTCGGGCTATTTGCTGATATTCTGCCTTAGTTATGTCCCCCTCCTTCCACTTTTTATACTTACTTTTTTTGTCTTTCAGTTTGTCAGATAGTTGTTTATGCAGCCATGCTGGTTTCTTTTGGGAGCTGTTGTTTTTCTTCTTCATTGGTATTGTGTTAGAGTGGGCTTTTCTAATCTCATTTTTCAAAATTTCCCAAGCTTCTTGAGTTGTTTTCCCCTCGAGGATTCTCATCCATGGAATTTTTCCCAAGCTCTCTCTAAGTTTATTGAAATTAGCTTTCTTAAAGTCCAAGACTCTAGTTTGACTTTGTTCTACTACTTGTGTTTGGATAATGTTGAATTCCAATATTGCATGGTCACTTGCCCCCAGGGTTCCTATGGCTTCAACACCTTCTATCATTTCCTCTCTGTTAGTGAGAATTAAGTCCAGTATGGCTGATCCCCTTGTTTCCTTCTCTACTTTTTGGAAAACAAAGTTGTCTGCTAGGTTTGTTAGGAACCTGTTGGATCTTCCACTTGGTGCAGTTTGTTTCCCAGTTGATGTCAGGGTAGTTAAAATCTCCCATTACTATTGTGGTGTGCTTCCTACATACCTTAGTTAGCTGACTAGCAAAAAGTTCATCTTCTTCCTCTGCTTGGTTGGGTGGCCTGTAGTATAGACCTATGGCAATGTCATTTCCCCCACAACCTTTAATATTGACCCAAATGCATTCAAGATAGTTCTCATTATTGTTGTGCTCTATTTCTGTAGAGACATAGTTATTTCTTATATATAGTGCAACTCCACCTCCTCTTTTATTTGGTCTATTTCTTTTAAATAATTTAAATCCTTCTAGCTGTATGTTCCATTTGTCAGTTTCATCCCACCAAGTTTCTGTAATGGCAATAATATCATATCTGCCCTCTTTTACTTGAATTTCTAATTCTCCCTGTTTATTCCTCATACTCTGTGCATTGGTATATAGACATTTGAGTCCATTTTGATTGACCTTGTGTTTACTGTCTACATAACCTGTATTATGCCTGACTGCCCCTATTTTCTTGCCACTTGTGTGATTCATGCACATGGTATGACAATCACTATTACATGCTTGGTTTTGCTTGACAGCAGGAGTGATAATCTTACCCACACACACATCTATGTTACATGCATTTATAACCCTATGAATTTTAGTTTGCTGGGGACAGAGATGTTCTGTATCTATTAATTCTCTGTCCCCGCTCTTCAGTTTAAATGTTTATCAAGAAAATCTGTGAATTTAATGCCAAGTAACTCAGTTCCTTTCTTGGATGGGTGCAACCCATCTCTTTTGTACAGTTTTTCATTGGACCAGCTACAGGCTTCATGACTAATAAAACCAAAGCCTTCCCTTTTACACCACTCCTTTAGCCAAACATTAAACTCTGCTACACGCTGGCCCTTCCCTTTTTGTTCCTTATATACAGGTAAAACCTCTGAAAAGATAAGCCTACAACCTATACTATTAAGTTCATACCCCAAGTTCTGGAAATCATTCTGCACAGAAAGTACATCTTTCTGGGATAGATCATTAGTGCCAAGATGTATAATAGCATCAACGTCACAGTCCTTACTTGCATTCTTGACTATCTTAAGAATACGCCTCTTGTCTCTGCTGGCAGTAGCACCTGGCAGACACCTGACCTCTTTTAAAACCTCCTTATCCTCTCCTAAATTAACATCTCTTACGATTGAATCACCAACCAGAAGGTGACTTCTCTTTTTACATACCTTGATCTTCTTCTGCGACTGATGTGTGATACCTGGTTCCCCTTTTCGCCTTTCCGAAGAAAGTTCTTCGTTTTGGACCACGATCCCCTGCTTATTTGAGTCATCATTATCACAACTGCCTTGACCTATCTCTTTAGTGTCCCCATTAAGGTCAGCAAGGGCACTATATCTGTTTTGCTGGGTCACAGCAAAAGCTTTGGGTTTATGGTTCACAGCTCTCAACCTGCCAGATCCCACAGTTGTCCAGACAGCTCTTCTCCTGCAAGATCTTTGTGGCAGAGGGGGCTGATAGTGTGGCTTCACCATAGAGTGGAATGGCTGACGTAGACACCTAGTTTCTGCTTGGAGAGCACAGATTACAGATTCTAGATAGGTAATCTGCCTATGTAGACTCGTAATTTGTTTACAAAGGGGACAGTATCCAAATGTAGTTAGAGACAATGCCAAAAAAGAGACATGTATGATGTAATCATATATGTTGTGGGCTGCGAAATGATTTTCAGAAACATGTGACACAAATACAATATACAAATATAGAAATAATCTATACAAACAAAATGTATAATACATTGAAGTACAGATAATTGATGAATTTGTATATAAAATAAAATGCAATGTCCATGGATGTCAAAAAAATATACTGTTAAATTATTATTTATTTAGTTTTTAGTGGGCTAGGATGTAAGCAGTAAAATTCACACTGCAGTAAGAAAAGGCTGTGCGGTTGCAGTTTATTAAAGTCTTTGCTTCTTTTGCAATTCTAGTTAATCACTGAAAAATATGAGTACTTTAGATGAACTAAGTTGTGAGGAAAATGATTTGGTGAAGCAGGAGACAACTCTAAAATGGCTTTGAAAGTCTTTTATTATATATCATTGCAAACTGCCTCAAGATATTATAGTAACATCAGAATGAAAATGCCAATTGAAATTTCTCTCTCTCATCTCCTAATCAGGAACTTAATATTTTCTTTAATTTCAACAAATGGAAATAAAATTGACATCTCTTTTCCACTGTTGATATAATGCAAGAAATATAAAACACTAATACCTCTTAGGATTTGAATTAATTTATATTGATGACTATCTTGAAAATACCTATAGTCAGTCCATCTCTCCCTCCCTCCCTCCCTCCCTCCCTCCCTCCCTCCCTCCCCCTCCCTCCTTCTCTCTCTCTCTCTCTCTCTCTCTCTCTCTCTCTCTCTCTCTCTCTCTCTCTCTCTCTCTCTCTCTCTCTCTCTCTCTCTCTCTCTCTTATAGTTTGGATAAGTTTGTTCAGTAGCAACTGATTCTCCTATCTCTTCATATTAACCCATTTTAATATTATTTAAGAGTTTATCTAAAGTGTTTTTACTGTATTTAAATTGGTGGCCATTTGGTGGCCATTCACTGTGGCAGTGAAATCCATACATCAATTATATGTAGGTGTATACACATAAGAGAGAGAGTGAAAGAGAGAGTGGGAGGAGGGAGGGAGAGAAACAAAGGAGCACAGACATTTGTATTAGTATTAACATGTTAAATCCCAATTAGAGCAATATTCTGCAGATCAGAGCTAAAGAACTGGATCTAGCCCATTGCACCCTCTCTCCCTGTCCCTCTCCCTCTCCCTCTCCCCCCCTCTCCCCCACTCCCACTCCCACTCTTTCTCTCTCACACAATACTAGACAATATAAGAGGATGGGGAAAATGTAACCTTTTTTTGTAAAGCCTTTTTTCACTGTCTTGGTATATTTCTTCCGCCAAGATGGTATGTTCAAAAATCCAATTTTGGGGGGGAAATTACTATCTGCATGTTTGAGTGGAATAGAAAGTAGACTCTTTTTGCAAGAGTCGACAGGACGTTCTTCAGCTGGACAGATGTGGGGTGCGTGGGCTCTTAAGAGCCTCACATGAACCCTGTCTGACAAACCATCTCCAAGCTCTTTTTTGGATCAGAACTCCCAATGGAAGTGGGGGCGAAGAAGGACAGCATCTCATCAGACCCAGAGGGAGGCAACTGGTCCCTCGCAGTCAGAGATTTGCCTTATGAATCAGAGTCGGGGCAGCAGTCTGCAGTATGGCTGATAAGATGCTGGGTTTTTGTCAAAGCAAATGTACAGGAGGTATGGAAGAGATGAAAGACCGGTAATAAAATTTACCTAACCCCCAACTATAAATAAAACCTTGAAAAGACAAAGAAAACTTGAGAGCATGAATAATATTGATGGTCGGTGTTAGGTATCCACACAAGCTGCTGTGGTTTCTACTCCAGTCCTCTGTTCAGGCAGGAACAGAGGTTTAATCTGATTGGTTGAGAGGTCTGACAGCTCCCTATAAAAGAAGAGCTGTCAGACCTAACTGGATTGTACATACTTGACTGTTGCAATAAAGAGCTGTTGTTGCATTAAACCTGAGTCTGCCTTCTCATTGCCCTATCTAACAGTCAGATTGGGATTTTTTCAAAAGAAAGGAAGGAAGGAAGGAAGGAAGGAAGGAAGGAAGGAAGGAAGGAAGGAAGGAAGGAAGGAAAGGATAATGGAAGGTTGAAACACTAGCCCCCCAAAAAAGTTATTTATTTGAAACAATTCGGACAGAAAGGAGAAAGTAGAGACATGACAAACCCACTCAAATATAAACTCTAAACTTGGTTTTGGACTTGAAATAGAAACCAAACATTCTGAAGGAATTATTCTGTTTGAACTTTTTCCAACTAATTGAATATGATTGAATATGACAATAGAAGGACAACTAAGCATGGGTCAAAATGTGTTTCACACTCATTATTTTATATAATAGATTAAGGGAAGTGTAATGATCATTAAACAGTGAGGATTGCAATCTAGAGACAATTAAGGGTAATCCAATCCAAGATGTGGAAAAATAGAGAGGGAACATGAAATACACAATGGGAAACTATTGAGATAAAAGACAGAATCACGAATTGGGGGCATGTAAGGATGCATAATTATATAAAGATAATGGTGAGAATAGCGAGGAATTGTAACTAGGTCTACATCTCGGCCAAAATTAGGCTGCTGGTGGTGGTGTTAAAAGCACAATGTCTATATATGTATACTTTTCTGTTAGATTGTTTTTTTTTTTTACTAAAAACGAGGTGAAAAATTAAATATTTATATCGAAAAGGAAGTATAATTATCATCAACATAAAATGGAGCTCGCTCAGAAGCTGAAATACACCAAGTAAATGAGATGAAGAGTGGGAAGTAGAGGAGAAAGCGGGAAGAAGAGAGTGATAGGAGAGAGGGCAAAAGGGGTGGGGGCAGAAGAGGAGGAGAGAACTGTGGAGTGGAAGGGGGAGAGAGGCGAAAGGGAGAGGAAGGGGAAGTAGAGAAGGGAAGGACAACAGAGGGAAGAAAGGAGGTAGCGAGGGGCAGGAGAGAGGGAGAAGGAAGTGATGGATAAAGTACAAATATGGTGTATGGAGAGCAGAAGAGCCAATAATTGGTTTTTGGGAGTTGTTGGTAAGATGAATTGATGTAAACATTTAATAATACAATATGATGTTGGTTGTGTATTAGTATACATGTGATTATATGTGATGAAAATGAAAAAGATAGCCTCTTTTGCCTAGATCAGTGATGGCGAACCTTTTTTGGCTCGCGTGCCACAAGTGGGGGGAGCGCAGGGGGGTCGAGTGCGGGCGTGCCACACCCATAATGCAGCGCGTGACCCCCCCAGTGCGCATGCACGCACAACGCGCGACCCCCCCATTTTTACATTTTTTTTGCCCTCCCCAGGCTCCAGGGGCTTTATAGGAGCCTGGGGAGGGCGAAAAGAGCCTCCCCTGCCCGCCCCGCCCCCACCCAGATTTTTCCTCTGGGTGACAACAGGAGGGCTTTTCTATATTTTGGAGATGTTTTCTTGGGATAGCCGAGAAAGAACCACAAGTAAAATACTATAGATTTACAATAGGTCTGGATGCCAGCTGCTACCTGGGGCATAACTGAACTTTCATCATTTTGAGAAAAGAAAACTCTTTTTTACATCCAAGGAACTGGGAATTTAAAAAGCTGGAGTTTTGTTTGTGTTTTGGATGATTCAAAACACAAACAAAACTCCAACTTTTAAATCCTACATTTTCATTGGTCATTGAATCATCCACATTTTCATTGGCATTAAGATATCAACACTGGTTTGATAGCAAATCTAATGTACAACAATAATTAGGAAAAGCATTTGTCCTTTTTCTAATAGGGATTGAAACTTCTAGCAACACTTAACCAAAATATATGACTGTTGTCAAAGGTTTATAAGCCATCAAGTCAATATTAGTATCTTAATGACCACGCAGATAGTTTCTTAAGGAAAACCTGTCCCTTATCTGGTTTTCCAAGTCTTCCAATAGTTCACTGGTTTAACTGAGTTCATCCATCTTGCTGCTGGTCCTTCTTTTATTTTCTTTTTTAAAAAAATCCCAGTATTATGGACCTCTCTAGAATGGGAAGGGTTTTGCATAATGTGTCTGAAGTACATTTGAGCAGTTTATTTCTGCCTCAAGAGAAATAAGTTGATTTATTTGATAATCCATTTGTTTTCTTGGCTATTCATTGTGTTCTCTAACTCCAAATATAAAAAGCATCAATACCCTATCCTGCTTCTTTTTCTACGACGCTTCCCAAAAGTGTCATAAGAAAAACAGTTGCTTGCACAATTCTGATTCTTTGTAGGTATAGATAGATCTTGGCACCTGAAAATTATTTCCAAACACTTCAAGTCCTAACCTGCAGCATACTTTTTGTTTGCTGGTTCCCTTATGACTGATGATCCTAAAAGGCAGAATATCTGCCACTTCAATATTTTCATTGTTGAAATGAAAGTCTTGTAGCTGTCATCATTAGTTTCATCTTTATATTTAATTTTCATCCCATTTTTCACTATGCTCCTTCGACTTTTATTAGCAGATCATTTCCATTTTTAGTTACTGAAGAACATTATTAGCAAGATGGGCAGCTGCACAGATATTTTAAACCAATAATCAAATAAAAATCTTTAAAAATATCTAGGATGGTGATATCTCTACTGTAAATATCCAAATTAACACCCAACATTCAAGATATATTCCTATCTCTGCTTGTAATATTGGTCCTTGTCTTTTCTAACAGCTGCATGAAAATTTTAAGTTCCTTACTAAAATCGTTTGTCCTCCTTGTCTTTGACTTTCCTTTTTGACATTTTCTATTAAATTTTGGGGATATTGTCAAGATTATATTATGTATTTGATATTAAAAGTATTTTATTTGCCTTAGCCTTATCAGCAACCTACATATGAATAGCGCACGTCCTTGCTACTTTACTTGAGCTCTTCCACCTTTGTCTACCCATTTATAATCAATTTGATTTCTGTGTACTGCCCATGCATGTAGGAGTCTGATTGTTGGAAGACTGAGTTAGCAATGACCAAATCACTGAAACAGAAACAGTTAAGTCCTTCTGTTCCACTTTAGTGTCCTGGAGTACAACTACAATCCAACTACATTTTCTTCCTTAAAATTTCCAACTTTGGTGTTCCAGTACCCCAGCACAAAAATGGCATTTTTCCTTGAATCTTCAGTTGATTTGAAACTGAAAGTGGTGATAAAACCCATTAACCATTCATCTTCTGCATTAATGGTTGGAACATAAACATGGATAACGCTCATATTAAAGAATAGTCCATGAAACTGAAATGATATTATTCGGCCATTGATTGCCAACTAAGTAACCAAGTATTTTTCTTGCTATATCCTTCCTAACTATAAGAAAAACAGTTTCTTCTTTTAATATGTCCATATCAGTAAGAGACTGAAGTGTCCAATTACATACCATTTCAATTTACTGATGCCCCAGACTGTTCATACTTCACTGTATTGATCTTTCCCGTATTTATGTTTCTTATATTCAGTGTTCCTAATTTATTTCTGTCTTTGCAGCTTCAGATTTACTTTTTCTGTATTGCCACTTCAGCAACTAGATATCCCAAAGACTTTAATTGAGCCACATTATAAATACCATTGGTGTTCCAAAAAAAATCATTAGCTGTTTCTTAGTAACATATTGAATGGTGTGTAATCTGAAAGCCCCATCATCCAGCACTCTATCGACAATCATTTCATATGTTTGTTCATTTGTATCCCGTTTTTATTATTTCTGCAAATAACCCAAGGTAGCGAACATAACTAACATACGTTCTTCCTTTTCTTTTCTCCAAAACCCTGTGAGGTGGGTTGGGCTGAGAGAGTGGCCCAAAGTCACTGAAACAAAGTCACCCAGGTGGCTTTCATGGCTGAGGCAAGACTCATGATGCTTAGTAGCCTGATGCCTTAATCACTAGACCAAATTGGCTCTCTATATTATTTATTCAAATGCTGTTGTGGGTAAAATGCAGGACTGCAGTGTCTCCCGATCTTGGCAACTGTAAGCTATATGGTGTTCAAGTCCCAGAATTCCTCAGCCAGTATGCTTTTCTTTAATTAAAGTTTTTTATTTTTTTCATTTTCATAACATATAATCACATGTATACTATTACATAACCAACATCCTATTGTACTATAAAATGTTTACATCAATTCATCTTACTAACAACTCCCAAAAACCAATTGTTGGCTCTTCTGCTCTCCATACACCATATTTGTACTTTATCCATCACTTTCTTCTCCTTCTCTCCTCTTCCTCCCTACCTGTAACTTTGGAACTGGACATCATGGAAAACTGTGAAATTATAAAAAAAATATGCTTGCATCATTAATATCAAGCCTAATTAGAATTCTGAATCCAGAGAAGCAGACAGCTAAAGAAGAACTCAAAGAAGAAGGTGGTGAGACATTGAAGGGGTAGAAACGGAGGGAAATAAAAAGCAGACAAAAAACTCACTTGGTCCCAGTGGTGTAGGGAAAATTGTGAAAAGGAAGGTGTCCCAACAAAAGTGGAAAAAATCAAACAAAAGTGGTTTTGGAGGTTGCTAGTGGCATAAGGAAAATTGAAGTAGGAGATTATGCCCCAACAAAGAGAAATATAAAATATTCTTTTGATGGTGACCTGGGGAAAATTGAAGGGAGTGTATGTGTCAAAACAAAGATAAGGGAGAAGGCAGGAACAAAGAAGTGGGACAAAAGACTTACTAGGACAAAAACAAATAATTAGAAACTATATATGGGGAATATAATGTTAAGGGCTTTATTCCTAAATATGATAATAAAATGGAATTGCTAACTGGTTGAATATGATAATGGAAAGATAGCTAAATAAAAGTTAATATATATGGAATATGGATAAATATGAAACTGATATGGGGAGCTTGTAAAGCAGAGTTTTGTGATCCACCCTTTTAACATGATAATTAAATTCAGTTGCAAATTGATTGAATATGACAATAGAAGGACAACTAATCGTGGGTCAAAATATATGAAACATGGACATATATAGAACTTTTAAGATGATGAAAAAGTGAGAAGTTTACCGCTTGTTATTTTATATAATGCATTAAGGGAAGTGTAACGAATATTGAACAGCGAAGATTGCCATCTAGAAGACAATTAAGAGTAATCTAATCCAAGGTATGGAAAAATGGAGAGGGAACATGAAATATACTTACAATGGTCAACTATTGTGATAAAAAAACAGTATCACAAATTTGGGGCATGTAAGAATGTATAATTGTATAAAGATAATGATGAGAATAGTAGATGAGAATGAGAATTGTAACCAGGTCTACATCTTGACCCAAATTAAGGGGAATTAAAAGTACAATGATTATACATGTATATTTTTCTGTTATATTGGGTTTTTTTTACTAAAAAGGAGGGGAAAAATTTAATATGTACGTTGAAAAAGAATTATAAATACCATCAACATAAAATGGAGCTCGCTCAGAAGCTGAAATGCACCAAGTAAATGAGACAAAGAGTGGGAAGTAGAGAAGAAAGGCAAGGGGAGAAGAGAGGGATAGTAGAGAGGGCAATGGGGGAAGAAGAGGAGAAAATGAGGAGTGGTAAGGGGAGGGAAGAGAAGGAGATAATTGCCCTCAGCCAGTATGCTCAGTGGACAATTCTGGAAGTTGAAGTCCACACAGCCTAAAATTGCGAAGCTTGGGAAGAATTGCAGGAGTAGTTTACCACTTATCATTGTCACTACAGTGATCATCTATTCCCAGGATCTTTTTGTATTGCTGCTAGCCAATATAGATGCTTGCTTTCTTTAGTTCGGCAGCTGGGGTAACCTTCATGCCTTGAATGACTATCTGCTTTTGGCATACACTCCTGCAGTGGTGGGATTCAAATTTGTTTACTACCAGTTCTGTGGGCGTGTCTTGGTGGACATGGCAGGGGAAGGATACTGTAAAATCTCCATTCCCTCCCAATTAGCTGGGACTCAGGAGACAGAAAATAGATGCGGGCATGGCTAGTCAGAAGTGGTATTTACTGGTTCTCTGAACTACTCAAAATTTCAACTACCGGTTCTCTAGAACTAGTCAGAACCTGCTGTACAACAGGACTCAGAGCTGTTGCTGAAAGTATCGTAGCTATTTTCATATCATGTAATAAGTATGAAAGAGCTTGCTTGTAGCTCAGGGACTGCTTTATTTTAGTCTTTGATTTATTCACCCTTAAAGATAATTGCACCTTTTGTTTTTCACTATTCCAAATGCACCTTTAACTTTTTAGCCTTCTTGGGCTGTATGGGCAGTTTATGTTTTTGACTTACATAAAAGAGAAATGAGAGGACTTTCTTTTCCATGAAGTCCTTTTTATTTACACATAGGCACAGTTGTTCTCATGTTCAGGCTCTGTAATTGATATGTGTTTTCCTCCCCTGTGTAAACCTTATAGTTGTGACAGCGATTAAAGTTTACCAACTGCCTTCAGTGACTTGAACTGTCAGAAAGAGACAGGAGTGACTGATGCATTTGTAAGCTTTACCTTTGGGAGGAAAGAAAATGCTTCTCAAATTCCTCTGCAAACATAACACCTTCAAAGTTATTGAATGCCTGTTTGGCAAAAAAATCAAAGCAATGAAAAAAAAAAGGGAGCAGGCATGCACCTGTCCAGATACAGACTTTGATATATGTACAATCATACACTTTAGATGTAGAAAATGCCACCTTTGTGCATTAGTGGGCACATTTCAATGGATGCAAATCTTCCCATCTACTATTTGTTATGGAAATAATTAAGGAATTACACACTGCTAATTCCAAGAGTGGCCCACAGGGCATGGTTAAAAAAAGATCAAGTAGCTATAATATGGTGGCCATAATGATGCAATAAAAAGTCTTCTAACTTCAAAGTGTTTGCTTTGTGCCATTTTGAGTCAGAAAGCCCACAGACAAACAAGCTACAGAATACACGTAATCTGCAAAACAATCTTGGCAGGTTTTTAACCTACCAATTCAGAACGATTCAGAACAAACCCCCTCTCCCTGAAAATCATAAACCTTCCCATATGCTTGTCAAGCTTCTAGTATTGTCCTAGCCCAGGACTGCCAAAATTGTGGCCCACAGGCCAGGTGTATCATGCTGGCCACCCTCACTCCCAGTTTAGCAAAGGGGGAAAAAGTCACAATCCATCACATGATGACATGATGTTGGGAATTTGACAGCCGTATGATACCCGCCAGTTTATACTCCGTCCTGTGAGGTTCCTCATTACCAAATGTTTTGCTTCTACACACACATTTTTAAATATGCTACCTTTGTTTGGATAAGAGTTTATAGGTAATAATGAAAACTTTGAAATGTACTCAGAAATGAATGGCAGCTTCAAAACTAATGCAATAAAAGGATCACATCATCCCAATGGGAATTGCAGCCACAAAATTATATTTTAATTGAAATTTCCAATTGGCTTTTAGGACAGCCTGATGTAGAGTGAATTACAGTAATCTAATCAAGGTATAATTAATGAACATAGAACTACGTCCAGGTCAAGCAATTCAAACAAGTATTGCAGTTTAACTAGAAGATACAGTAGTGCCAGCTGATTTGTGAGACAAAATGCCAGATTTCAGTGATATTAATTTGAATTAGCATGAGGTAGAGTGCTTCTTCAAACAAAAATCTTATATCTAATCACCCTGAACATAGATGCTTTAATGGCCT
This sequence comes from Natrix helvetica, assembly GCF_964273705.1. Lineage (NCBI taxonomy): Eukaryota > Metazoa > Chordata > Lepidosauria > Squamata > Natricidae > Natrix > Natrix helvetica. The sequence goes on from NC_138552.1 coordinate 48,580,000, forward strand.
AGATATCACAGCAGAGCTGTCTCCACTAATATAAGTGTTTGTCCCCAATACGTTTTGTCCATTGCTAGTTAGTCAGTGACACTTTGAACAGTAACAACAAAGCATCATTTTGCTTGTAGCATTTAAAGTCCAAAGTAGATTTTGGTTTTCCACTATGTGGAATACTTGCATTTTATTTTAGCCATTATTCATTTCCTTTTACTATGCCAAGCCATTATATTTTGTACCTATATAAAGAATTCTTCCTGCTAGATTGCTGTAGCTAGGCCAAGCTCAGGCTGAATCTTGCATAAAAGCTCCACAGGGAAATCAGCTAAAGCCTGTAAAACTTTTTTTTAAAGCCTTAAGAATGTCCTAAAGAATAGTTGTACCAGAAAGCTCTCAAATCATGGTGGACTCCAGGCTTTGCTTTAGAACAGTAATTCATGCTGCAGAGGGAAACTATGACAATATTTGTCCTCTGTAAGAAACTAGGAAACTGGGAAAAAATTCCTTTAGGAAAACGCATTTTCAAGCCATTCTTACACAACAGAATTCTTATAAAATGTTGTCAGAATGTTAAACAAATGTCAGTGCCTATTGCTGGCAGAGTAGCTGATCTATAATCCTGCCCAATTGGGGGTAAATCTTCAGAAGCCCTATCCCCGTGATGGCGAACCTATGGCAAACCTCTCTGCAGGCACGCGAGCCGTTGCCCCAGCTCAGCTCCACCACACATGGGCATGCGACTCCTGCTAGCCAGCTGAACTTTGGGTCTCTGCTGCTTTTTGGTCCCAGGAGGATTCAAGGAGGCCTGCTAGGCCCAAAATGGGCCACAGGTGTGTGTGTGCAGTGCCCCCCATGCCCCATTTTTGGTCTTCAGGGAGGCCTGCTAGGCCCAAAATGGGATGGGATGAGGTCACACACGCATGTGGGGGGGCGGTATGAGGGAGTCACATGTGCATGCGCAGGGGGCATGCTGTGCAGGGTGTGTGTTGTGTGCACATTGCATTATGGGTGTGGGCATGAGCGCAGGCACTGTCACACGCACGCATATGCTTTTGGCATGTGATGACAAAAAGGTTAGCCATCACTGCCCTATCTAATTATCAGTCATAATGTAACACTTAACATATCTTATAATTGGGTTTTGTCCTGTTCAAATTGTTAGATTGGGTAATAGATAGCCACACATAGGCTAACGGTAACAATAGCTCTTTATTGTAACACAACAGGTAAGAACAATCCAGTGAAGATTGAGTCTGACAGCAGCCCCTTTATAGGGAGCTGTCAGACCCTTTGACCAATGAGATTAAACCTCTGTTCCCGGAAGAAAGGACCTTGGTGGAAACCACTATAACTGAAGCTAGTATCTAACACCCCTCCCCTCTTAGATGGAATAATCCTACTAGTCATATAGTCACACAGGTAGGCGGGCTTTTTGGTAGCTCTGCCAGACCTGCGCAGTTCATTCAGAGGGTATTCTTTGGACAGGTCGGACGGACCTGTTTGCTCCGCAGTTCCGCTTGGTGGAAGCTCCTGGAACCTTTCACAGGCCGCGGCTGGAGCTTCTAGAGCCGGTTCACTTGGAGCTTGCTGGGGGCCTGCAACACAACCAAATAAGTTCCCTGGTACTCTCGGGCTTCAGCTGCCTGTGAAAGAAGTGACTTCTTGCTCCTTTTGGGTAGGCCTTTAGCTAACTCATGCAGAAGTTACCTCTGGCTGCCTAAGAGTGGAGTTGGAGAGGTGGCCACGGAGTTGGTCAACGTGCCTTCTCCAATTCTGACCATCCCCAAGCTCTAGGAGGAAAAAGCGAGGTCCGGTGATGCCTATCACTGTGGCAGGAAGCCACAGAGTTCCCCCGACTTAGTTGTGGGCCTAAACTGAATCCCTTATGCTAAAATTCCGAATTTTGCTTGTGGAGTCAGGGGGCGATGCGGCAGAATAGTTTGGGTGTAGCCCGTCTAAGTGGGACCTTAGCCAGCGACCCATGAGAAGCTTGGAGAGGCTTCTCCCTGTACTGGCACTAGGTGTGATATGTTGAATTAACAAATAATGGTCAACCCATGTTTGCCAATCTCCCAGGCCCATCCTAAATAGGGCCTCTTTTGCAGATCTCACCATTCTGTCTGCCTGACCATTGGAGGCCGGATGGAATGATGCAGCCAGGACATGTCTGATTCCCTGTGCTGCTAAGTAGGTCTCGAATTGCATGGCCATGAATTGGGGACCATTGTCAGAAACAATGGGCAGGACGTCGGGCAGGCCATGCATGGAGAAAAGTCTCCGTAGTACCTTGATGACTGCTTATTCCATAGTGGAGGTCATCAGGACTACCTCTAGCCATTTCGAGTAGGCATCCACAACTAATAGGAATGTCTGGCCATGAACTGGGCCAACAAAATCAATGTGCACCCTAGACCATGGTGTTTCAGGTCGCTCCCACTCCTTAGCGGGTGCCTCTGGGGGAGCTGGTCTGGATACCTGGCACAGTGTGCAGGTACTCATCCATTCTTCAATCTCCCTGTCCATGTTAGGCCACCACACATAACTCCTGGCCAAAGACTTCATCCTGACAATTCCAGGATGCCCTGTGTGTAAAGCCTCTAATACTGAAATGTGCAGTTTGGGTGGAACAACGAACCTTCCCCCCCCCCCAACACAGCAAACAGCCATTAACAGCAGACAATTCATCTCTCTTACAATAGTACTGTCAGGCCTGCAGTTATATTCCTTTTTCGGATCTTTGGCCTGCCACACTCTCTATTATTTCACTGTGCTGTTTCATTATTGTAGTAGTTGGGAGGGGGGAATAGAAAGGAGTACAATTGTGGAATGTGTTGTTGTCATTCTTTTCTAGAAGCCCAAGGTCATCTTTTATCTCTGCACCTCTGCACCTGACCGGAACCAGCTGGGTGGAGATGCCAGCCTGGCCAAAGAAGATTGGACCATGTGATGGATTTATGGGTGTGGGGAAAAGATCATGAACTTTCAAATGGGTGGAATCCCAGGAAGAACATTAGAGAGCCCTCGATGAGGACTGTGACCTTCAGCTTTTTTGACCACCTAGTGCGGACTTGGCCGATGGAGATGTAGTAGATGACTCTGGTGTCGCCCTCTGAGCGCTGTGGCAGCTTCTGCCATGCCCCTTGGTTGGGCCTCTGCTTGCTGGCAGTTAGCTCAGCTTTTGGGCTGCCAGGTTGTCGTGGGGTACTCGCTTCTGCAAACTTTGGCAATGTGCCCTTTTCACTCGCAGCACTGGCAGATAGCGTCACGGAAATGGCAAGCTGATCAGGCATGGTCTCCTCCGCAGCTAGCGCAAGGCAGGAATCGTGGTTCGAATTTGCGTGCCGGCTTGGCGGGGCTACTGCACATGCGGCAGCTGTCATCTTCTTTGCCTTCAGAGCTCTCGGCCTCTGCAGCCTCACAATGTACATGTGTGTTCTTCCACGCGTCTTGCAGAGTGCTTTGATGCTGCAGGGTCTCTGTAGAGTTGATGGCTGATTCTGGCACCCTGGCTTCGTCCAAGGCAATTTGTATAGTGAGGTTAGATTTGGCAAGCAACCTCCTCTGTAAATTAATGTCCCACACACTGCATATGATATGGTCAAGAATAAGTTCTTCTAGGTCTCGAAACTCGCTGTACGCTGCAACCTTTCATAGCGCTGCAACATATTCGTTGATCGATTCGCCTTCCCTCTGGTTGCGAATATTAAATTCATGCCGGCGGACGTGCTTAGACAGCTTGGGAGCATAGTGGGTCCTCAGCATCTGCTGGAGCATAGACCAAGTGACCGATTGTAGCAGCATTGGTTCAGAGAGGTCTTTGGCAGTTTCGAACACTTCCCGTTCCTCAGTAACTGAGGAACATGTTCTTCAGAAAGGCCCATGAGATTGTTGGCTTGGAGGAAGCAGTCAAACCTCAGAATATACGAGTCCCAGTGCTCGGTGACTGGGTCATACAGAGCTGGTGGGGCGTGCATGGCCATTTTGCATTCTGAGGGCATTTTGAGTTTGCCGCTCAAAAATGGTTGCTCAAAGTTGCTCTGAGCTCCGGGCTGGATTTACTTGCTGGATTGCTATGTTCTTTTCGGTTCGCCTAGTTGCCTTCCAATTCAACCTTCGTCGCCAGTGTTAGATTGGGTAATTGATAGGCATACACAGGCTAATGGTAACAACAGCTCTTTATTATAACACAAGTAAGAACAATCCAGCGAAGGTTGAGTCTGACAGCAGCCCTTTTATAGGGAGCTGTCAGACCCTTCGACCAATGAGATTAAACCTCTGTTCCTCCCGGAACAGAGGACCTTGGTGAAAACCACTATAACTGAAGCTAGTATCTAACACCAATGGTTTGTCTTGAGCTTGCCAAATATTGCAAATTAATCTCCAGACCTGTTGCTTAAAGTTTAAAGGTAGCCTTCTGTTTTCTTTAGTGGATGGCAAGGCAGATACTTTACATAGTTGGGTTTAAATAGATATAGTTTTCTTAATTGTGAAATATGTCAAACCAAATGAGCCAAACATTGGTTGGTAATGAGGAAAGCTTGCCAGGCTCACATGGAGAATATTTACACAATGCAATTTCTAGCAAGCATAATCCAGCTGCAAATCCATTCAGGTGTTGTCTTCTGAGTGATACAAGCCTCAATCCATCATTTACTTTCTTGGACATGTTTTGCAAACTGGAGAGGTGATTATTCCTGATTGGAATAGATCAGAGATAAATACATAATTGCATATTTATTTGTGGCACAACTGGTTATAATAAATTAAAAGTACAACATTATTATGTGCTTAAAATACCTCAACATCGGAAATAAAGTCTGTGTAACGTATTCCAAACCTATCACATTATTTCCTTTAAAGAACAATATACAAAATGCAGAAAAGGGAGAAATAAAATAAATTGACTGCTAGACAGATCTGAAAGGAAATATAACTAAATCTAAACTAATATTTCTAATGAAATGCTAATCTAGATAAATCCTGGCATGAAGTGGGAATTCATTTTTTACAGGCAATTAATATCTTTCATTAAGGAAGCCTTTAAAAAAGTAATAACAGTTTAGTAGGCCATTACCAGTCATAACTTTTTCAATTGATTTTCATCTATTTTAGCTTTGAATATTATTTTTTACAAAAAAAAAAAAATCCCATGTAAACTGGTTCATTCGACCACTGGTAGGTGAAGGAAAAAAATAACAATGAATGCAGTTGTAACTTAATCGTAACTCCAATCTATGTTAAAACCTTGTTCATTTGTGAAATATTTCACTTTTTGTTCACTGATTTGGTATTTTAAACAGGTGAAACATATCATTGCTGCTTCTTTCTAATTCTCTCTTTCCATTAAAATCATTTGCTTGGAAAAAAAAATACACTGAAATTTTCTCATCTTAAATATTTAGATTTGGGAATCTGAAAAGTTATTGCTGAGCATCACAAACATATGGTGAAGACCATCAGTAGTTATTATAGGTGAGTAGTTTTAGTCTGAAATGAATGCAAGATGTGTGTGTTCAGCTGTGAGCATTGTGAAAAATCAGGTGGATAAATCTCCAGACAGACCAAAGCACGTGGCTTAGCTAAACACATCAGACAGAACTTTCTTTCAGACTAAAACCCCATCTCAAGTGATGGCCAGTGCCAGATGCTTCACAGGAAAGTATAAATCTTCCATAATTGACAATGGTATAATAACATATTGAGGAGGGAAATCCATATGAACTCTTTACACAAGCCTGGAGTGTAAAGGTTGTTAATCTGTTATGCATTTATATATTTGGATTTGTATAAAAGTGAAAGATGGTTCTGTGTCATTAATTTGAAGACTTCCTTGCACATCAATATTTAGTGGACAGTGGAATGCATGACTATATTATCCGGGGAAAGTTTAGTTAATGTGCCATTATGAGATAGAAAAATCAGACATAGTTATATACTTCTGTTCTCTTACTTAGGAAGCAATTACATATATCTGCTTATTTATTAAAAGGCATCTGGCTCTTTATCTGACATGTTAATTTTGTTAAATGTAAGCCAGCCAGTGAGTTGTGGGGTGCATTCTACCTATGGTATAGCCAGTGGTGGGTTTCAAATTTTTTTAGAACCTCTTCTGTAGGAGTGGCCTGCTTTGTGGGAGTGGCTTGCCAGCCATGTGACCAGATGGGAGTGGCCAACTTGTAAAATGTGGTGAAACTCACTTAACAAGGCTCTTGCTTAGCAACCAAAATGTTGGTTCAGAAACTCTAGCATTTGAAGCACGCAAGTCTTAAAGCTGTCAAGTTACAAGATCCTTGCACCCCTAAACCTTTAGAAAAAAAACCCCCAGGGGTGTTCAAACTTGACAGCTTTAAGACTTGTGGACTTCAACTCCCAGAATTCCTCCTCTCGCTCTTCATCTTGATGATGTGCGGATGGGCGGTGGGAGGGAGCTGGAACCGGTTCTAAACGGCACTGTCGATTTGTGGAACCTCTTCTATAGAAGAGGTTAGAACTGGCAGGAACCCACCCCTGGGTATATCTCTAAAACTTAATATTGTTATCTTGTACTCTTTAGCTATGGGATAGGTTCAGTATAGAAACCCAGGCAATAAAATCATTAAATCAGTATTCTCAGATGGTGCTACATTTTACTTTTAAAAGTTGCCATTTAGATCAAGATTAGACACCTTTAAAAGGCCATGGTCTCTTTTTAACATTTATGAGGGTAGGACTATGATAAAAAGTGACCATTATGCATGGAGGCATGGCTGAGATTTTAGTTTTGGGTAAAATTTGGGGTATTTGATTTTTTTTAAATTAAGCATATTTCAGCACTAAAGTTTTTTGTGGATTTCTTGCTTCACAATAGCAGGGTATTGCCATCAGTTTTTATCTTTCATGGTCAGAAGAGATTTTAGGGGATACAGGAAAGGTATATAAGATAATTGATTGCTGACTCTAATCTAGACTCTAATTTAGCATCTCTAATGCTAACGATGTACAAGGTTAATGATAAAATATGAGTAAATATTTTCTCAATATAAAAGAGAGCCTAAAATCAACACTTGATATGTACTGTAGAGGAAGAGATAAGATCAATACATTGCTAATGGCCCATTGGGACTGATTTTTTAAAATAAATTTTAAAAATTCCTTCCTTGAAATAGTTGGTATTATTTTGCTCGCTATCTAACTGATAATTACCATGTCTGCCTTCAATTGCTGAATACTGCTTGGCTTGAATCGCTTGGAAAAGAGGAAATAGGCAATTGACAAGCAAGGAGGATGAGCATCAGTTTTTAATAGAACAATACCAAAAAAGTACCTGCAACTATTCCAGATAGTGCAGGAGAAAGGTTAGAGGGTAATTTATTGAAGACTTCTTCTGACCAAAACTGACTCAGATATAATCCTATTAATAGCACTTGTATCCTGGCCAATGAAGCTTCTAGATGAAAAGCTTCATTCTCCAAACAGCTGTACAATCCTGATTTTCTTCTTCAACTGTAACAGGGAATAATATTTTATGATTGCCCAGCAAAATTTAGAAAGCATTTTGGCTTCTAAACTGACTTCTTAGTTCAAATTACATATTTTCTTCAATATTTGTTAGAAAAATTGGCAATAAATGATAAAAGTGAATTAATAAATTTGGAGGAACATATTATACAGTCTGTACCCGCAGGAAAAAAAAATCTGACCTGTCAAAGTAGCTAAATGTTTAGTAGTGTAGAATTGACAATAAACGTGAAGGAACTAAATAGTTTTGCAGAATCAAAATAGATGAAAAAGTGAATGTGACACAACATAAGATATGGCATCATGGGAAGGACAGCCAAAAATAGTGAAACATTTTCTGTTCTTTGAGTTACTACAGATAATTATGCATCATCGCACAAGGATTCATGCTGATGAATCTGCAGACCCACAGATGCTGTTACTTCTCAAATGCTGGTGAATGGTCCCTCTAGGTAAGGAAAGCTCCTCCAATCTCTTTAGTAACATCATTTTTTTTCTTCAGATCAAAAGCATTTTGAAGAGTCAGTTATCGCTACAATGTCAAAAAGGCAATTGTCTTCACAAGAGTTTGTGTTCTGTAAGCAAAATGTGTGCAGAAAGAACTCTTATTTTTAGGGTGCTTTGTAGTGGATTGTCATAGAAATAAAGCTATGTGTTCAATTTAGCTTTCCCTTTTTTCTGCCCTCCAATGTATTTTATTTTTCTGATATTTTGAATTTTGCCTTTGGATCACTGATGTTCACCTAAATTCAAATATTTATGTAATTCTTCCAAACATTATAAACAATTAAGATTTGCAGAAGAGTTGCCAAGAGTATATAGTTCATCCATTCTTGCCAAAAGTATATAGTTCATCCATTCTTAAAGCTGTAGTATTATTTATTTAGTAGGAATTTGAACTGACATTTAGTATAAATAAAGTTTGTTAATTGAAAGCTAAGATTTGGACCAATTGTGGGTTGCAAATATTTTTACTACAAGTTTGGCTCGCTCCCACGCAAACTTGTGCATGTGTGCAATGCTTCTGCGCATGTGCAGAAGCATTTGGGTGAGTGGGTGGGGCCTCCTGCCGCTGTTACTACTGTTTCGGCCGAACCGGAAGCAACGCACCACTGATTTGGACTCTTAAGTGCAACCTTACTTTAACCTGAAGTTAACTACCTGAACCAAAACAGATTGTATCAGCTTAATACATAGGATCAAAAGAGCAGAGAAAAGAAATTTAAATTTTCCTTCTATATTAATAAACTAACATGGCCTCCAAAAAATCTTTCCCAAGTGGTAGCCAATTTAGAAGATGAAATAGTGCAATATTTCCTTGGACTACAGTGTAAGGAAAAAATTAAAACCCATTGTCTTTGCTATTCTGATCTTATTCATATTCATTTCTTCTATCTGGGTCAAATGTGAAGGCTTTTAAAATCATGTCGACTTTGACTCTGATTTCTAAATCCACATCACTATATAACAATAGCATAAGTATATATTTTTTTTTCTAAAGGTGGAGGGTATTGTAAGGAATGTCCTCTAATGTTAAAGTCTGTTCAGTGACTGTCACCTTAGTTACTTTCCTTTTGGGTAGATAAGCTGCTCATCCATTGCATCTTGTCTCCTTACCAAATACTGTATCCCAGTGCCTGGGTCAGCAGAGTTATCCAATATGCAGGTCATTCATTTAGCAGCTCCCAGATGGCCCATTAGCTCTTAACCAAAGGAAAAACTGTAAAAATTTCTCTGCATGAAGAATTAGGTTGACTCATTAACCTTCCTCATGTACAATACAATAAGACTAGCAAGGAGTGAAGGGAAAACTATTCTGTTTGCAAATGCACTGGCAAATTCTTATTGCTTCTAGTTAGGAAAAAATATATCCATTTGCTCATGGCTATTTTCTTTTGGAAGTTTCCAGTATGTACTGTTAGATTTGGGGTTGTATGCATTATTCTTCTATTCCTGTTAGCTGTTTGAGTTGTTTATTTGCCAGGTGCATTTCCCACTGAAATGGTTAAAATAACAACTTTGAAATGTAAGGCTATTAGCAATTAAATAAGAGAAATATTTTCTTTTCCCTGAAACCATTCCAACAGTGAGATAAACTGGCTCTAAAAGTGAACATCACCATTTTTTCCTAATCCCAAATGACTAGAGGATGTGAGGTGATTTTACAAGTAGAAATAAAATGCAAGAGTTCCCTAATAGGTTAGACTGATAAAGGAAATATATTTCTAATTTAGGTACAAGACTTGTTTACTTTTTTCTATATACTTTTTTTATTAATCTGTTTGATAAGCACAAATCAAGACAAATATATGTGTCCTAGGATAATGTTGCAGGATCCAATTTGTGTGGATCACTGGAATCAGAAATTTAATCTTCCAAGTTTCAGACTTGTGCTAGAAATTTAATCTTCCAAGTTTCAGACTTGTGCTAGGGTCCAACCTCAGGGAACTTCTCTCTCTATGTGTGCACAGTGGCTGTCTTTAATCAGCCTTCAGAAAGGCGTAAAAGCTGTGGTGATGCAGTGGTTAGAATGCAGTACTGCACGCTTCTTCTGCTGACTGCCAGCAGCCTGCAATTTAGGAGTTTGAAACCCACCAGGCTCAAGGTTGACTCAGCCTTTCATTCTTAAAACGAGGACACCTATTGTTGTGGGCAATAGGCTGACTCTGTAAACCATTTAAATGCAAAATGTAAATGCACTGTGAAGCAGTATATAACTCTAAGTACTACTGCTACTGCTATTCTTCTTCTTCTAAGACTATTATGATGTTGAAATCATGGTGAATTTGTCAATGGACAAATGTAGCTCATTTTGGTTCTGACACATGCAGCTTTTATATCTAGCTAATTTATAGCTTGACACATTTTTTTAATGGCGAACTCTATTATCTGAAGAATGCAATTGCATAAAGTTTTAGATTCTATAAGCAAATCCCGCCTGAAATATTTATGAATATTTACAGCACTGATCCTTATTTTATCTTTGACCATTTACTTGGAACATTATTTGGGGAGGCTATGAAAGGAGGTTTTTTTTTTTTTTTTGTATTCAGTTTTGTTAAATCTGCCACTAGATCAAAAGCTGTTTGAGATGGCACAGCAAGAAGGATGAAACAATATAAGAATCTAAAACTTTGCAAAGCTTTTATCCTAAAAGGATAAGAAAGGTCACTTGGGTGTGTGTGTGCAATGGGAAAGGGGATTGTGAGAGCAAATAAAATATAATTGTCTTTACAAATGATACTATTAACAGTTGAGGAGAAAATCAGGGTGTGGGAGATCTCTGATAAGCAGATGGGAATTTTATTGCCATGCTAGTAACTATGGGACTAGGAGGAGTGGTTGCAAACTCTAGGATGCCAAAAAGGAAGGGGGAACTGACCCAAGAATTTCCACTGAATTCAACTATCGTGTTATTTTATGACCTCTGACTGCAGTGATCTGAATGAATTATCTCTCTTTATTTTTCCTCATCAGAATTATATGAGCAATAACAAACAGACCACTGTGTTGGACGATAAAGATGAGAAAAAATTCTCCTCTCCAAGTCCTTATTTTTAAGCTCATAGGTAGTTCAAAGGCATGGAAAGTCTGTCTGTGAAAGAATCTCATAAATCAGCATTACCAGAATTGTGGAAATTGTAATCTCAGAACACCAGAGGTGAGCACCAGGTGGAGCAGCTCTCTTAAGCTTATATGATTTTAGGTTATCAAATTTGAATAATCCTCCAATTTTTCATGGTTACCCCACCCCCAAAGATTTTCTCATTAGTTTGACTCAAGAGTAAGCAGATTTTTAGTTAATTATGAATTTGTTCTGATAATTTGAATGGTCAAATGAGGTTCAAAATATATGTGTTCACTTGTAATGCATCCTTTAAAACTGAACACGAGAAACTGCAGTCTCACAATCTTCAAATTTCAGGAAAGCAGTTTCTTCCTATTGCAAGGTATGAAAACATAACAAGAATAAAATCTTGTTTTAGAGTATACAAGGTGGATTTTCCTGAAATGTTATTTTAAAAAAAATTACAGTGAGCAATTCTACAGTGAAACCAAATAAGAAAATACTTTATTTGATCTTAGAACAAAGATACATGATTAAAACATCCATAAAACATATGTTTTAATGGCTAATATAGCTTCAGTTACAATGTACTTTATCCACATTAAGCTTCTGCCTTAAGGAATACCATACTGCTGTGAACACTTGTTGCTAGGTTACAAAATAGGTCACCTGTTGAGTTTTTATCAATCAGTAGATAAAGTATATAAAATTCACCTTTTCAGCCTGTAATAGCCTTTATTGTCCAAAGGTCTGTATAACTCTTAGGTTAGGTTTAGGTTTAGGTTTATATACCACCCTTCTCCCAAAGGACTCAGGGCGACGTACAACATAAAAAGACATATTACATAAGTTAAAAGAAAGATTAAATAGAATATTTTAAAAAAAACCAACAACCCAATAGACATTTACAATGAAATTTAGAAATTAAATTAAAATTAACAATTAAAATTAATAATTTATTTTATTCAGGCCAGGCTGGCTTGCTGGAAAAGCCAACTTTTTAGGGTGCGCTGGAAGGACCGGAGGTCAGGAATTATGCAAAGCTCCGGGGGCAGCTCATTCCAAAGGGAAGGCACTCCCACAGAGAAGGCTCTCCCCCTGGGGTTCACCAGGTGACATTGCCTGGCTGACAGCACCCTGAGGAGGCCAACTCTATGTGATCGTAATGGATAGTGGGAGGCTACCGGTGGCAGTAGGTGGTCTCACAAGTACCCTGGGCCTAAGCCATGGAGCACTTTAAAGATCATAATTAACACCTTGAATCGCACCTGGAAAACAACCGGCAACCAGTGTAGGCCGCCTAAAAGGGGTGTAACATGGGAGCACCTAGGTACCCCCATGACAACCCGTGCGGCCGCATTCTGGACCAGCTGAAGCCTCCGGGTGGTCTTCAAGGGCAGCCCCATGTAGAGAGCATTACAGTAATCCAGGCAAGAAAGGATGAGGGCATGAGTGACTGTGCATAGGACATCCCGATCCAGGAAGGGGCGCAACTGGCATACCAAGTGAACCTGGTAAAAGCCCACCCCCCCATGTCACGGATGTCAGGTGTTCTTCTAAATTAAGCCGTGTGTACAGGAGGACTCCCAGATTGTGGGCGCTCTCTGAGGGGGCTAAAATTTCTCCCCCTATCATCAAAGATGGTACAAGATGCACAAATTGGGATGACAGGAACCACAGCCACTCAGTCTTGGAAGGATTGAGTGTGAGCCTGTTCGTCCCCATCCAGATCCGTACAGCCTCCAGGCATCAGAACATCACATCGAGGCATCATTTGGGTGGTTTGGGGTAGAGATGAAAAGTTGGGTATCATCAGCGTATTGATGATACTGTACCCAAAAACCATCGATGATCTCGCCCAGTGGTTTCATGTATATGTTGAACAGGAGGGGTGAGAGAACCAACCCCTTGGGCACCCCACAAGTTAGGTGCCTCGGGATCGATCTCTGCCCTCCAGTCAACATGAACTGCGATCAATCTGACAGTTAGGAGGAGAACCACTGCAAAATGGTGCCCCCACTCCCAACCCCCCGAGTTGTCACAGTAGGATATCATGGTCAATGGTATTGTAAGCCGCTGAGAGGTCTAATAGGAGCAGGACAGAGGAACAACCCCTGTCCAAGGGCTGCCAGAGATCATCAACCAACGCAACCAATGCCATATCAGTGCTGTACCCAGGTCTGAAACCCAACTGAAACGGATCTAGAGAGCTGCTTTGTCCAGGTACTGGGGAAACTGACGTGCAACCACACTCAACAACCTTCGCTACAAAGCAAAGGTTGGAGACAGGACAATAGTTGGCTAAAGAGGCTGGGTCCAGGTAAGGCTTCTTAAGGAGGGGCCTCACCACCATCTCCTTCAAGGCTGTGGGAAAGAACCCCTCTCTCAATGAAGCATTGGTAATTGCCTGGAGCCAGCCTTGTGTCATCTCCCGGGAAGCCAAAACCAACCAAGAGGGACACAAGTCCAGCACACAAGTGGCAGTACTGAGTCTCCCCATAATACTGTCCATGTCCTCGCGAGTTAAGATTGTATGTTCAACTGATTCTTCTTCTATTTGTTTTTTCTTTTCTTCAGGATGGAAGCTGGCATGCAAAGTATCATGGCACTATTTCTTTCTTTACCCATTTGCACAGAGTGAGCACAAAAGGGTTTTTGATAATTCTGGATCTACAGGTGGGCCAGAGATTCCCCAACCCCTTTTCTTTTCATTTTAAGTCAGTTGCAATAATTATCATCATGGATTCCTGATCAACTGCTTCTGAGCATTTGGGGAGTAGAAATTATGGCACTGAGAAAGTTCTCCGAAACCCAAATATACTGTAAATGGTGGCATTTGGAATAAGATGCTGACTGTCTCCCTTGTGCTCTGTGGCCTACCAAATATTATGGATTAAAGACAGATAAGCAGCACATTCTCTTCCAGACACAAATACACAAATGTTAAAGAGATGGCAGCAAAAGGCTAAACATGAAGAGGGCGGGAGACATGGAGTGCAACATATCAAAAGATGATGACAGATTTATTGAGCCTTGGAAGTGCAGCATCAGCCTGATGACAGGCATTTTGTCCTGGACAATGTTCTACCAAATGTACTGAATGCATAAAGAAGCTTTTAAAACACAATGCCTCAAGTAAACAACAGATGCAAAGTTATGCCTTCAAGGAATAGCACAGTGTAGCTGAAAGTAAATATCACTAATCTTTAGAGCATTCTGTCTTTCAGTTTAAAACGTGTGGAAAACATCAAGAAGATAGAAAGACCTTCAGGTGTCAATTAATTAAAGGGCAACCATTCTCGAATGAATGTAAATTATATATCAACATTTCCTTTTGAAGAGTTAAGATACTTAAGAAAGCCTTTAAGCACTGTGACCCAGGGAGGATGCTTAAAGTTCATAGAATTTCTCAGTTCAAAATCTTTTTGTTGCCATACCAGGCTTTTCTGTGAACATTTCTTGTTGAATGAAATTATTGGATGGATATACATTCAATGTGCTTTTACACAGAAAGAAGCAATAGACCCACATTGAATTGTTTTGGATTCAAACTGGGATTATTTTTTTAAATGTTTTTGGCAGACTTAGTTTTAAATGAAAATGCTCTTTAGATACAAGAAGATCTGGATTAGTTTGAACTGTAAATACTTTCTGAAATATGCTTCACAGCTTCTTGTAATCCATGGTGAATCTAATTTTTGTTTATTATATCACAGTGAAATGTGATTTTTTTTTAAATAGAGAGGCTTTCAGGCATTTTTTTAATTGAGGAGACCCAATTGTTTCAGTCAGACCCCAATATATCTTCAGTGATTCTAACAATCTAAGCCATTATCTCAATCCATTTCATCTTGGATTCTACTTCAAAATGTTCCGTCATTGAAAAGTATACAAGAAGAACAACACCAATGAAACAACAGAATAGAAGATTTCAGATGTTAAAACAAAAAGTACAGGTACACATTGAAATGTCTTTTTCATGGAAAGGTTAAAAAACAGATTTTATTCTTTATTGCTTATATACGTGCATGCACATTCATAATGATATTTGCCCAACTGGTATGCTAATACAAATAACAAGAAACAAACAGAAATGGTAAATAAATGTTCAGATATTTTTAAATACACATCTCTTTTCTGATATGTTGTGCTTTTCCTAATGTATGTTAGATTACTTCTTTGAATGCTGAACAAAACAGATTCAAGGTCTTCCTTGGGATTCAATAAAAGATAAAAGCTCATTAAAGATGGTTTAATAAAAATGTTTTTTTTTTCAGAAGACTTCCTTACTTATGTACCAAAATAAGTCAAGCTATTTAGGTCTTGGTTATCTCAAAAAGGGATTAACTTTAGATGCACAAAGCAATGTACAATTATCTTTCTACTAAAGAGATGAAAGAAGATTTCATATAAAAACTTCTCTATGAAAGTGAAATTATTGAAATTATTTGTAATGAATATATTTTGGTACAGATAGTTTTTTTTATAAAATTGGCAGTAAAAATTGCAAGAATATTCATATATATAGACAATACTTGCAAAATGATTTTAAGTCATTTTGATGTGCCCTTGCCTCTGAATCATTTTAATGGTTTTTTTTACTTCAGCTATGCATTTTTTAATGACTGTGTCAAAAATCCTTTAAAAAGTTATTGATATTGGCCTACCCTTATATTTGGAGTTCTTCATATATTCATTGGATGCAAAGCCAATGTATTCATTAAAATATTCAAACTGACTGAATTTTTCTCATCTGTCTCAATGAAGTCACATCAGGATTTGGAATTGTTATTAAAGGCCAGATGGAGTTTGCTTTTGTGACTATTCTTCAGGAGGTGGCATCTCTTTTTGGAATAATAGTATTGGTATTCCTAAGATTTCACAAGTCCCTTGGACTGCAAGACGATCAAACTGGTCGGTGCTAGAGGAGATCAACCCTGGCTGCTCTTTAGAGGGCCAGATCATGAAGATGAAATTCAAATATTTTGGCCATCCAATGAGAAGAAAGGACTCACTGGAGAAGAGCCTAACGCTGGGAAAGATTGAGGGCAAAAGAAGAAGGGGACGACAAAGAATGAGGTGAATAGATGAGGTCACCAAAGCAGTAGCTGTGAGCTTAAGTGGGACTTCAGAGGATGGTCGAGGACAGGAAGGCATGGAGGAATGTGGGATCGTGATGGGATGGATGTGACTTTGCAACTAACAACAACAACAAAGATTTCTGCAGCCTTCCCAGAATATGGCTTTACACAATACAATCACTCTGGATCTGCTTGACTGCTACTATATATTCAGCAGGATAAAGGGAAAATGGCAATCTGCAGGGAAAGAGAATAGAGAGGGCCAGCTCTTTTATCATTAGCAACATAATTCCTTTTTCCAGCCCAGAAAATGATGACACTAAATAATTCTGAGTTCTGGAACTACTAACTTTAAAAGTCTTTCCCTCCCTCTCCTCCTTTGGAGTATACATTAAAATGCATTAAGATTTAAAAAAAACACAAAAGAAACCTCATTTTGTTTAACAGCCACTTTGAACTGACATTTTTGTTAGACTCTGATTATTAGAACATTTAGACTAAAGTATGAAATAAAGGGCAATTATAATGAACATTATACAGCTCTCTCTGTCTCAAGGACCGAGATAAAGCAATTCAACTTCTGGCATTTGAAAATGGTGACACAATCAATGCACTAGCAGCTTCAGGCACCCAAATGGGAATAAACAAGTAATATAAAGAGGTTTGTTATTATTTTAAAGACAGTTGTGCTACAGTATTTTGGAGACAGTACAGAACAGCCAAACAGCACAGAGATTCACGTGTAAAGAAACTGCATTTTTCCAAGATGAAATCTTGCTAAATATTAAAGTATATAAGCTTGGTGACAATATAAAAATGTAGGAAGGGGTGCTTAAAAAATAGATGATCTTTTACTAGATAAAGTAATTGTTTACTTATGTTTATATCTGCTAATCGAGAAACTGGTTTGATAATATCATGCTGCAATGTTCCTAAAGTTTCATTGCCTGAAGGAATTCCACCTTTATTGGAAATTATTTCTGAGATGCTTTGTCATTTCTTCGCATCTTTTAAAATGTTGGTTTTTATCATCTGTTGATACTGTAGTATAGTGGAGAGAGCTTGCGTTTCTTTTCCTGTTATCACTTCATAAGTTCCTTTCCTACCATGACTCCTTGCACTGTGAAAATCCTATAACTTTCCATAATGATAGCTTTCTTTATGATTCTATCCAAAGATATGAAACTAGAGAAACTCAAGCTTATACAACTAAGGAGAAAACAGGTTTGTTTTGTATTTTTTTAAAAACTTGAAATGCACGCAGTTCAACATTAAACACCTTTCCCTGATTTTCCTTCAGTATTATTGATTCCATCCCAAAACAAACAAAAAACAAGCACCTGGAGCAAATATTTGTGGGAAGCTAAGAAGTATGTTTAAACCTCTTGTCCTACCTGGGAACACATTACATCTTTTTTTATTTTTTATTTATTTTTCTCTCTCCACTATCTGTGGAAGAGAAAGGGAAAAATTAATAAGGTGTGAATAGTCCGTTGAACAAGATAATTGTACAAATGATTAAACCTACAGAAAGTATAATATACGGGAGTTATAAATGTATTCCACAGTCAACTAAACATTCACATGAATTATTTCTAGCAGTTGAATTTCTTGGGCACACATTTTCCATCTTCAGTCATTGCCATTTGAATTTAAATGTTCCAAGGTTTAAGTAAAGTAACTTTAAATAGTTATTAGAGGAAAGCTGTAGATCTGTGATTATTACAACTATGTCTAAGGCAATCATAAAAAGAGAGACGCAAATCATCTAACTGGATATTGGTCATGCACCAAATGATTTCTGACAAGAGTATAAAATACTCTTTTGAACTGCAGAATATTGATTAAGAAATATTCACTCTAGGAAATTTTTCTGGTTAAAATGACTTCTACAAAATGGAACGTTCCTAAACATATCAGCTGTCTAAAATTCATATTTTTGCTTTCTATAGCCAATTGGTTATAATTGTGAATTTATAGCAGGAAAAAAAATCTATAGGGGTATTAAGAACATTGCATTTTTAGAATATACTTTATTACATTAAGTTTGTAATAATTTGTAGGTTGCAGAACTGAAGCTCTTCAATTTTACACTATTTTTTTTTAAATTTTACTTCTCCAAAATATCTGAACTGGTTGCAAAGGTTATCTAAGACATTTGGGAATAAATCACATTTAGAACAAAATAGTTATATTCCAAAGATCTTCACGTATGCCGTAATACATGCAGTATGAAGCAGATGCTTGCTCTGGCAGAACTAACTCAAACTGATTACTAGCATGGCCAGTGAAGATATTTCATTGATAATCTCTTTGGTATGTTGGGCATGGTTGCAATCCAGAAATGGAAGCAGGAAATATATATATTTAACTGATGAATGCAGGTATTCATTTGGAATATCTTTTCACCTGAAAGATTTCATCGCCCTCTCTTCATTGTCTGACAAAATAAAGTGGAGTAATGGACTGATAGTACCAAATTTTCAAGTCTTATGAATTTATCCTCACAGTGCTATAAAAAATAATGGAAACTTGTAAGACTCCACAGAACTACTTCCAAAGAATTGATCTTTCTGTCATATAGTGATATATCACAGTACCAACAGATAGACCAGACTAAGAAATCGACACTATGCAGATCTAAAAAAAATACCTTTGGGGACAACTATGACATGGATGACTGAGAATCAGATCTAATGCAGAGATCTAAAGTTACTTTTATTAGAATACTATCGTAACAGAATCTTGCTATAGAATGTGCCATCTTGTCATCCTCTTCAACATAGTGAGAATTAATAGGTTTCCTCACTAAGGTGCTTTCACAAATGACTTTCTTGGCTATTCTTAAGTTTCATTTATCAGACTTTAGTCTTGAATCTGAATTTGCAAAGAGCCTTTTCTGAATACTTTGCACAGCGCCAAATTCTGTTTTTAAAGTTGCTCATAGGATATAATTTGATCAAGTAAATAATCCAATTACTTATACAATTGTGGAATTAAGGAGATTTGTTATGAGTATATTCAAATGTAAATTCAAGAAGTTAGCACACCTGCTATATATTTATTTACAAAATTGCCAAGATTTGAGCATTTCAAACCTTTGATGTTCTCATGTTCCAGAATCAGAACTAACAGTATTTCCAAAATAATATAGTCTCCAGTATAAAATAATTTCTTATGGTTTTCACAATTACCAGAGACTGATTGTTTAACAGCTCATAAACTTCTGCACAGATTCTGAATTAAAGCTGGAGAAGAAAGTCAACTAGTTTCCATAATATAATCTTGACAATGCAGCATATGTAATATTTTTAAGAATGACGCCAGGAATCACTTTAAAGTCCTGAACCTCACAGATAGAGAAATGGACAATGAAATGAAATAAAAGAAATTGGTAAGGATATATGTGCCAAAAGACTGCCAAAGACAAGAAACAGAAGAAAGCAAACTGGATGTTAGAGCAGCAGTGTAAATTGCCTTAAAGAGAAAACAAGCCAATTCTAGAAAAAAAAACACCCAAAGATTTTAGTAAATAATTTAATAAAGAATTTCAATTTGTTGTTAGAAGACAACAAGAGATAGTATTGCTACATCTGTAAATTTGGATGGAAGCAGATATGGAAAAACAAGGTTCTTAAAGATCTCTGAATTATGAAGGATATTCCAATTCTGAACTGATAAGCTATGGATGTCATTGAACAGATGCAAACTAATTAAAAATATCAAATGAATAGGGAAGAAGAACTCTGTATAGTATAGATGTCAACAAACCAAAATACCTTACAGGACATTCTGAACTTCTAGGAAGATCTTATACTAGAGGATAAAATTGGGTCCACTATCTTCTCTTAAGAAGTATATAATGCTGGGAAAGGTGGAAGGAAAGAGAAAGAGGCAACAAGATGGATGGATGCCATATGATAGATGTTGGGTGCACTGTGGAAAGAATCAGACTGGGAACAGATTGTCCTGGAGAAAATTCATCTATGAGGTCACTGAAAGGCATGATGGTCATAATCACTTTAGAATCAATCTGATTTGTGCTGAGTAAGATCTGTCTGGTTTAATGGAGAGCCTATAGTTTGGTGACAGGGCACACACTTCTTCATGCAGGAAACCCAACTTCTTCAAGTTTGAGTGGATGCCTAATTGAAAACACAGGGCATAAATCAAACAATAATCAAACAAACTTCCATTACAAAATAGGACCAAGTAGCAGCTGATTAGAAAGATTTTTTTTAAAAAAACATACATACATACATACATACATACATACATACATACATACATAAAAAAGAACCACTAAGGCAATAACATACATACATACATACATACATACATACATACATACATACATACATACATAAAAAAGAACCACTAAGGCAATAACCAAATTTGGTCTAGATGAATAATCAATCTAACTTGTTCATCTTCTACGTACACTGTATTCAAAGTACTTCTGATCCTTAACTGACTCATGGCTTCCTCTTGCATGAAGAGATATCTGCCTGAGGATACCTTGGAATGGTTTTAGGTTAATTAAATGTCCAGGGCATTTAATTTCAATTGCCTAGGGTCAAAGCAAATTCACTATATCAGCTAGTCTGCAAGTTTTATCAGAGTTTTGTTTTAGATTTCAGTTCTATATCAAGATATGACTAGCAAAAATCAAATATTAATCTCATTTAGATTAAAGTTAGTTGATCTTGAAGAAGTGGGAAAAGGTTGTTTTATGGCACCCTTGAAAAATAAGTTTTATTCGAGGTTTTGCTTGCAACTTCAGTGTTTTGTCATACAGACAATGCTTAATAAAGTCTGAACTGAATAGTGTATTTACATGCAAATGAACATGACTAGATATTAAAGCTGTTCTAAATGTTAGTTGGATTACAATTAAAATAGAATTGCAATACTATGACATTTTATTATATAAAAAAGCAGAAAAGATAGGCTCAATAGTAATTGTGGTCTGGAAAGTCTTGATATCTTTCAAGCAATTCTAATACATCTACCTTTGTATAATATTGTTGTACTTTAGAAATGATTCATACATATGTACATACATACATACATACATACATACACACATACATATATACATACATACATGATTGGAACAGTGGTGGCTTTCAAATTTTTTAGAACCTATTCTGTAGGTGTGGTCTGTTTTGTGGGAGTGGCTTGGTGGTCATGTGACCGGGTGGGAGTAGCTTGGCAGTCATGTGACTGAGTAGGAGTGGCCAAGTCAATGTCACTGAATTATTTGCCCCAAAGAATGTCCTACAAAAAGAAGATATAAAAAAAGGAAATTTATTATTTTGTGCACTTATTACTTAAATAAGAATAAAATAAGTACATAAAATACTTACAGAGGAAATATGCCTTTCACTCTGCCTTTCCCTCTTCCTGGACTCACTCAGATGTTTTTAAAACCCACAGCCTATCCACAGCACACTCTTCCATCCCCTCTGCCTCTTCCCTCTTCCTGGATTCACTCAGACATTTTTAAAAGAGTGAAACAGTGTGTGCATGTGCACAGGCTGTTAGTTTTAAAAACGTCTTGTGTGTGCACAGGCTGTGAGTGAATCCAGGAAGAGGGAAGAAGCAGAAGGCTGGAAGTGTATGTTCCTATAGTATCTTTCAGCCCCTCTGCCTCTTCTCTCTTCTTGGATTCACTCAGATGTTTTTAAAAGAGTGGAAGGTGTGTGCGTGTGTACAGGCTGTGAGTTTTAAAAAAATGTCTTGTGTGTGCACAGACTGTGAGTTTTCAAAAGGTCTGAGTGAATGCAGGAAGAGGGGCTGGAAGTGTGTGTTCCTATAGTATCTTCCAGCCCCTCTGCCTCTTCCCTCTTCCTGCATTCACTCAGATGTTTTTTAAAATCCACAGCCTATGAGCATGCACACACTCTTCCAGCAGCTCCTCTGCCTCTTCCCTCTTCCCCAACATCCTTCCCCGCCACTCCAGCCACTAACCAGTTCTTTCTTTTTCTGGTTCTTCTTCTGAGAATTTTTTGGCAGCATGGTGCGAATAGGTGGGGTGAATGAAAGAGCAAATGAGGGGAGGGAGCATTCCGGTATGGGGCCTCCTGACCAACGGGTACGGGAAGGCACTTTAAATTTCATCAACCAGTACGGCTATACTAGTCCGTACTGGTTGAAACCCACCCCTGGATTGGAAATACAAACATTACAGCTGTACCAAATTCATTCACTGTAGAGAGAAATCTCAGAATGACAATGTTGATTTCTTGAGCACAATTCTATTTGACTGGGTAATGTTGATTCTTCCATGCACTGAAAATAAAGTAGGAATATTCAGAATTAAACCAAGTTGTTCAATCATCTGGATAACTAAGCATAAATGATAATGATTGAGAGGCATATAAAGCACAAAAGGGGAAAGAACCAGTGTTGGGATTCAGCCAGTTTTCACCACTTTGGAAGAACCGGTTGTTAGCTTTTTGAACAGTTTGGTGAACTGGTTGTTGGAAGAAATCATTAGGGCAGAGAACGGGTTGTTAAATTATTTGAATCCCACCACTGGAAAGAACCTTACAGTATTTATTTTCCTCCAGACCTCTGTTCATGAAATGTTTGCCTCAGTCCATTTTTACCCTGTATAGCTATTTTTAATCTTGTAATTCACACATGTATTTGAAGTGATGCATATTTTCCTCTAAAATCTTGCAAACAAGAATCTTGTACTTTCTACTAGGCTAATGGATTACTGTGACAATAAGAGAAGAAGGAAGTAACACAACTACTGCAAGCCTACTCTTGCACATTGTTATTTCTACATATCACTTGAGCATCATAGCCATATCTTTTATTGCCCGTTTTAGTATCACCTCTAGTTCAGGCATTAAATAAATTTGAGGGGAACTATAATATTATGCATGCTGCCCTATCTCTCCTGGTCCAGTTTTTGTTTGAATCAAGATGATCTTGATGTACTGTATATCTCTTCACAGGGTTATGTTAATAAGTATGATATCCTATCTAGGCCTTTGGGCTGGTAGAATGCAGTTTGTTACTTTTGTTGATAGCAATTGACTATTCCATATTTCTGCTTTTAGGGCATATAACTTTTATCTATTTTAAAAATTATACCTTTCCTTCTTAGACCTATTTGTGCTTATGTTTTCCTAATATTTCACAATCCACTTCATGTGACTGTTATGTTTAGATGTTTGTCTCATGATACAATACATTAAAAAGTCTTTAAAGTGCCTTAAAACACTGCCTTGTTTTGCTTGCTTGTTTGCTTTAGTAGATTATATTTTTAATTCTTGGTGTAGGAAAAAGGAACGTTTTCTTAGCACAGAAATGTAAATAGGCACTAATGCTAATTTAATGATGTGAAAAGAGGATGTAAAAATGCCCTGTCTAATAGTTGATCATTGCTTCTAAAGATATATGGAGCTCAGGGGTGGGTTCCTGCCAGTTCTAACCTCTTCTATAGAAGAGGTTCCACAAATCTACAGTGCCATTTAGAAATGGTTCCAGCTCCCTCTCACCGCCCATCCACACATCATCAAGATAAAGAGCGAGAGGAGGAATTCTGGGAGTTGAGTCCACAAGCCTTAAAGCTGTCAAGTTTGAACACCCTTGGATTTTTTTTTCCTAAAGGGTTAGGGGTGCAAGGGTTTTGTAACTTGACTGCTTTAAGACATGCGTGCTTCAAATGACAGAGTTTCTAAGCCAACATTTTGGTTGCTAAGCAAGAGTGTTGTTAAGTGAGTTTCACCACATTTTATAAGTTGGACATGCCTACCCAGTCACATGGCTGGCAAGCCACTTCCACCCGATCACATGGCTAGCAAGCCACTCCACAAAGCAGGCCACACCTACAGAAGAGGTTTTAAAAATTTTTGAAACCCACCACTGACGTAGCTGTATGCGGTGGAGCATTTTTCTTTTTTTTTTTCAATTTTTTTATTAAACAAACAACAGAAAAAAAATTATCATCTTACATTACATCTTGTAGAAAGTGTGTCAATTGGTTACAATTAGCTTTCGTTCATCTCTTCCATAGTCATTACTTACATTGATATCAAATGTCAAAGTTCTTAATGAGTCTTACTTTCAACATATCATAGTTCTCATTTGACTGAAATTGTTCGTGTCCTTTTGCCTAGAATAATCCATAGTTAAAAACACAACCACCTAATGGCATTTCATTAATTATTACAAAGTCATACAAAAGCCTTAAAACTTTATAACATATTCTAAACAAAAATTAGTTGACGAGATTTCTAAACCCTTTCCCCCCAAAAAATTACTCTTTACAATTTGTGTCCAGGTTTCTTTTGTTATGGTAGTACAAACACACACACACACACATCATTAACTGTATCCCTTATCCTTATCATTCCATTGTTAATTGTTATAATTACTATTGGTTAACAAAAAATCCTTTACTGTTATATCTATTTTCTTCTCATCAAACCAACATATATGTATACCTTATTGCCCTTATCGATTATTTATTTAACATAACAATCTGTAAGTTACTTAGTTAAAACTTTGTTAACTTTTTGTTATCTACTTTCATATATCCAATAGCATTACACCTTTGTAACATATTCAAAGTAAAAATTAATTAATTAAATTTCTAAGCCTTTTCCCCCCAAATCATTATTTGCAATTTATATCCAAATTCCTTATATTAAACCAGTACATATATATGTCATTAACTATATCCCTTATCATTTCATTATTATTATCATTAACATTTGTTAATGAAGTCCTTTATTACTTATATCAAGTTTCCTCACCTCTAGCCAACATAGAAATATACCTTATTACCATTATCAACTATTTATTTAAGCAAGCAGTCTAAAAATTACTAAATTGTAAGAACTTCTGTTTCCAGTTCCTTTCCAGAAGAATCCTGAATAGACAATGTAGCATGTTAAAAGCCTTTGAAGTCACCTTTGAATTTTATAATACACAAAGGAAAGACATAATGAACAATGTTCTGAATGTGACTTTCAGAATGTAAGTCTGATCAGCATAAAATGAAAGTGATGGAGAGATTATATTCCCAGGTGACCTATTGGTTGCATATTTCAAAGTTCCCATGTCCTTGTGCATGATGTTCAGAGGTAAGCTAAATATGTACAGTAATATCCTGAGGGAAAAAGGAAAGTGACAATGACAAATAAAAAGATTGGTTAAAAATGCAAATATAGATGAAGTTAGAGTAGAACTCTACTACATCTGGATATGTGGATGAGAATAAATTTGAGATAAAAAAGCATTTTGGATAAAATTATGTACTATATTAACAGAGTCTTTATATGATGTTTTTCAATATGATGTTTTTAAGATCAATTTGGACAACACATGCTAGACTAGTTTTGAAAGGAAAAAAAACCAAACGATAGTATTTCAATCTCACATTTGGTTTGAAAATGAAAAGATCCTTCCTTCCTTCCTTCCTTCCTTCCTTCCTTCCTTCCTTCCTTCCTTCCTTCCTTCCTTCCTTCCTTCCTTCCTTCCTTCCTTCCTTCCTTCCTTCCTTTCGTTAAAAAAAAATCTGGACAATCCAGCACTTTGAATGAGAGGGCAACCTTAGCCAGTGTTATTTATGCTAAAAAACTAATCTATTTCTGATCTAGTTAATGCATAGATGGGAGGCTAATCTGGGATGAAAACTAATTCTGACTGCTAGGAATGTTACATGGAAATTTACTTGACAATTTCCTCCACTAATATTTTGTTTTAGAAAACATTACATATTTATATCTTCTTAATTGCATCAATTATTTTATGTACTCTGAAATATTGTAAAGGATTACTTATGGCCCACTTTATAAACATGGAAAAAACTTTATGCAGTGTCATCAATGTTTATTAAAACCTAAAAACTATGAAAATACTTTCCATTTACTAATGATGTCATTACATTATGTATCCCATATTGTTTCTTTTCTCAATCAAATTAAAGATTATATAAATGAATACAAAGACAGCAAAAGTGGGAGCATCTATACCTAGAATTTCCAGAATTTCTTAAAACAGATGTTATCTGAAAGAGAAATACAGTCTAAAGAAAATTAGTTAAGCTTAAATAATAAAATAAATCTTACAACCCCCATCCAAAAACAGTAAAATTATGTGCAGGGACTGCCATATGTTTCATGTTTTTCTGTTTTCCAGAGACTATGTTGACCCAATTTTTAAATATGCAGCTCTGAATTAGACAAGTCTGTTCAATTTTGTCTGACTTTTCTAGAGTTAATGTTTGTATTACTGGGAGTATTTCCTCTCTAAATGCTGTATATTCCCTCTAAGATTTCTCGCTAAGTACTCTCTAGTCCCTCTTAAATCCTTTTAAGTCCCTCTAAGGTTTTCCTTTTAGTATTGTAAAAATCAGCTGACACATGTTATTGTGATGAATGCAAATGTTAATTATCATTGTATCGATTATGCTAAGGCACAATGCTCCAGCTGTAGCACCATTTGTACATATTCTTATATGCAGTTTCTGCTGTTGGAAAACATATGATTTTCTGCCAGTAGGGATTTATCCAAAGAAACTTAAATTATATAAGTATAAGTATAATCTTTATTGTTATTGTACAACGAAATACAATGAAATATGTTCCTGGAGCTTTAATAGCTATGAACTGAAATTAAAATTTGTGCCATCATCAGCTGAGAAATGAAAGTTAGTGTGCTTCCTAAAGTGTATCTCTAACGCCACATGTTGTCAATGAGAGGAACGCAGTGCACATCAATGCCCAGAACCCGGAACGCCCTTCGCACAGTCACCCATGCGCTTGTGACATCCCGGCTAGACTACTGCAACGCTCTCTACATGGGGCTCCCCTTGAGATGCACCCGAAGACTGCAGTTGGTTCAGAATGCGGCTGCGCGGGCAGTTTCGGGAGTCGTTAGATACTCCCACGTAACACCTCTCCTGTGCGGGCTGCACTGGCTGCCTGTGGCTTTTCGGGTGCGTTTCAAGGTGTTGATTATCATCTTCAAAGTGCTCCATGGCACAGGACCTAGTTATTTGCGGGGTCGTATCCTACCCCACACATCCCTTCGGCCCATTCGCTCACACAGAGAGGGTCCCCTCCGGGTGCCGTCCACTAGGCTGTGCCAGCGGGCGACGCCCAGGGGAAGGGCCTTCTCTGTGATGGGCCCGACCCTCTGGAATGACCTTCCCCCTGACATTAGAACGACCACAGACCTCCGCTCCTTCCGCCAGAAGCTCAAAACCCACCTGTTTCAGCTAGCCGGCCTGGCCTAATTCCAACTTTCCCACCTCAGCTTGTATTTTTAAATTTTACGGTTTGGTTTTAAGGTCAAGTTTTTTAATTTTTATAAACTTGTACAGGGGTCTATTTAATCCGATCTTAATTATATTTATTATCGATTGTATGGTTTTAATTTGGTACCTGTACACTGCCCCGAGTCCCTTCGGGGAGAGGGGGCAGTCTAGAAGTCTAATAAACTAAACTAAACTAAGTGAGTTTTGACCCATTTAATGACCTTTCTTGCCACAGTTGCTAAGTAAATCACTGTAGATGTTCAGTTAGGAACATTTTCCCTTAGAAATGTGCAAAGCAAAAAACACACGTTGAACTTTGTAAAGGCTCAGTAAGCCTCTGAAAAGTGCTGTAGATTTGCATTAGTGAAGTGATTCTGGCTGTGGAAGTAAAACAATATTTGCTAAAGCAAAAGGTCCACCTGACTCATCTTGACAAAGCAATTCAGGTAGCATTATACCACTTCAAGACTGCACTGTACTAAAAGAAACATTTATTTTTCACAAGTGGCCTCAAAATTTTCAGGATGAATGGCTTTGGGACTGTCCACAGTCCATATCCAATTCACATAGTTTGGACAACACTTGACTATAATGCAGCTGCAAAGGAGGAGGCTGAGAGGAATTCTGACAGACTGACGCCAAATGCCAATCAAAAGAAAACCACAGTGAGACCTGAAGCTGTTTTGAAAGTAGTCTTGTTTTGAAGCTGTGTGAATGAAAAATTTTCACCATTGTTGCATTACAACACTTTTGCATTCAAAATAATTGCCCCCAAAAAACCAAATAGGGAGAACTTTTTAAAAATCTGGCCATAGTGGCATCATTTGCAGTCATTAAAGATTGAAATAATATTATTTTAGAAACTGTTTTGACTAACAAGAAGTTTTCTGTCCCTGATGGCTATTAAAATATTGTCAATTTCCTCAACTATTAGTATGAGACGGCCTCTTGTGAGATTTTAATGGCAAAACAGTTGTCTTATTAGCAAGAGCCCCTCTTACCATCTTGTTTTAAATTTACAAGTTGAAAGAAGAGAGCAGAACAAATGTTTTAAAAGTTTGGTTTTGTCTACTGGACTTTGAAGAAAACTCAAAAAACATAAAGTTGTGCTAAATCTTTCCATAATGAATCAAATACAAGTCATTAAAGGGCTGCTGAAGCCAACCTTGAGAGGAGATCAGAAGGGAAAATAAGAACATTTTTACTACTCAGTTTTTCCCAACAGAAAGCCATATTTCTTTATATTTCTGTACTAGGTGTGAGGAGAAATAACTCACAGAGTCATTATTAACCACGCTTTGACAGGTTTTACAACTCAGGGATCTGAACAATTACTTTTGTTGTGGTTTTGCTCATAATTTGCAACCATTCCATTTCTTTCAATTCTTTATTTTTGGGATACCCAGGAGAAGAATGTTCTAACTTTGAAACCAAAGTAGGTAGGGGCAGGAGTAATTCAGACATAAATAAGGAGATATTATTGTAAGAATAAATTTTGTTAAATTGTTACTATGCTCAACTATAAGGAAATGCAGCATTCTTTCACAGTGAAGGAATGTGCAATATTGTGATTTCTTTGTAGTCATCTGATAGCTATCATGTTTCCTCAAAAATAAGACAGGGTTTTATTTTCTTTTGACTCCCAAAATAAGTGCTTGGCCTTATTTTCGGGAAGGTCATATTATTTTTGAGGTGCAGGAGGTGGTAAGCATGGTTACCTCATAGCTGCTGCTGTGTTGCAATATTTTCAGAGAGGGCTTATTTTAGTACATGCGCTCAAAAGCCCTATTGGGCTTATTATCCAGGGAGATCTTATTTTCACGGAAACAGGGTACTTACCTAACCAAAATAAAGAACAAAAAAGTGGAAGTTAATATGTGATCGGGGGGTCCTTGAGCTTTTACTTGTGGTTACAAACATTTTATTTTCACAAATGAAGTAAATTTGGTAAATTCTTAATTTTATAGATTAAGAACATTCATGTCAGACTGAACCCCAGAGAAAACAGTACTACATAGATCTGAGGAAGATAGCTGAGAGTACTTTAATTTTATTAAATAAAGGCTGGTCAGTGACTTTAACAAAAATGTTCACTTATGAAATGTACATTAAAAGGCTGGGAGAACAGATGATTGAGTGATCTAGGAAACTTCTAAATTTAATTGGGCCTGATTTTCAGCTGGATTAAGTATGAATTCTGCCAAATTCCGAGAGCACCAAGAACTCATGGTTTAAGACTGGATTACATAACTTCTATAAGTATCAATTATGTTAGACATAATTGTTTCTATGCCTTCAAGTCAGTGATTACTTCTTGTGGCTAAACTAATTTCTGGAGGGTACTTTTTTGGGCAAAATCCTTTTTGGCAATGTTTTTCAGAAGTAATGCATTATTTTCTCACCCTTATGGGGATATGTATCTTTCTCAATATTGGGTCCTCTACCAAGAGGAAAAAAATAAGGAGGAAAAAGGAATATATAAAGGAACAAAAATTATTTGGAAAAAAAAATCACTTTAGAAAGAGCATTTCTAATTTATATTATTTATCCTGTCTTTATCATCTATATGAATAACTCAACACACCTACACACCTTCCTCCTCTTATTTTCCCACAACAACAACCCTGTGAGGGCAGTTGTGTTGAGAGAGAGAGAGAGTGTCTGGCCCAAGGTCCCCAAACAGGTTTTGATGGCTATAACTATACTTGAACTTGTGGTTTCCTGCTTTTTAGTCTGAAGACTTAAACAAGCACAAACTCAAGAATGAAATACTAGTCAGTAGGAAAATTAGAGTCATAACATGTTACAGTGATATCAAAATAGAGACAATTATTGTGATGTCATTGATGAGGGGGTCAAACTATTTTCCTAAATGACCAAAAGCCAAAACAAGAAACAATGGTTAGAAACTAATCAAGGAGAAAAGAAACCTAGAACTAAAGATAATTTTTTTAATGGTAAGAACAATTAACCAACGAAATAGCTTGCCTTCAGAAGTTGTGATTGCTCCATCACTGATTTTTTTCAAAAAGAGACAAGATAACCATTTATCTGAAATGATGTAAAGTCTCCTGCTTGAGCATGAAATTGTATTAGAAGATCTCTGAGGTCCCTTCAAACTCTATTATTTTATATTCCATGTTCTTAGCTTAAAATGCCTATGTTCTAGATTCATTGTGCAAATGATATAATTATGTAATCATAACTTCTGATGCAAGTACAATGCTACATTATTCAAAAACTATTGTGACATGTGTATAATTGCCTTCTATGCTGCTGTTGAAGGGCTGTATAATCTGCCCTCAAAGAAATGGTTGAAAACCAAGCATAGGATAGAAAGCTAAAATTAATTTATTTTACCTTTATTTCAGATGAAATTAATTCTTCTTTCTCCCAAAATTTACTAAATATAGGATATGGTAAAATATGTATTATTACATCCTTATTATATCTCAAAAATGCTGTTCTAAACAATGTGCATACTTGTAAATTCTAAATATTTTTGTTGTATACTTTGTGGTTTAATGTCTATACACACTCTAGGACAGAAGTTAAGACACTCTCCCACTGATTAGGAAATATATGAACCCTTAATTCTTTATTCAATTCATCTCCTCCATTTGCATATCAAATTGATTTATTGATAACAAATCCATAGGAATGTATAATAAGTTTTTAGTTTTATAATATTTTACCAGTTCTAGTATCTTTAGTTTCTGAGAAATTGAAAACATTTCTGGTCCAAACAATTTTGTTAATATGTACAGCTACATGCTGTAGCTATACATATTGCCACTGAGTTGTATCTGATAGATGATATTTACCCTAGCACAGCGTATGTTTTTTTTAAAATCATCTTACCATCTATCAATTGATCCAAAGTCAGTATCTCTACTTTCATCCATTTTTTTTCTATATTACCATCTTTTCCCCAATTTTTTAATGTTGGTTTTAAACTTTTACTTGTTAATTAAGCTGCTGAGCCCAGACATGGCCTCTGAAATCTACATCATTGGGTTGATTCAAAGTTCAAAGGGTTGACTAGATTTAGACTGATTGATGCATCACAAAATCATTCTTCTGATGTAAGACCTATAACTCTAATCTGCTAGAATAGTTGCTTTACAATTACAAATATTAATCCAAATCTTCCTTAGTAGCAACATTTGCAAAAATACTTCATGAATTTAAACTTTTTCTTTTGGCTTCTTCCAATATATAGTGAATTATGACAAAATGCTACAAATCATTCCAAAAGGATGATTAAAGTCCAGGTATAAAAATTATCTGGTAGCTATTTCTTGCTGCAATCCATGATAGCATGCCCTAATCATTCAACTGGACCACAGAACATCAGATGCTTTCTGTGGCCATTGATTCTTCAATCCTATCTTAATGTACCTTGAACCTAAAGATGCAATTGCTAAATGTCAAACTAAGTGAGAATTTATTGGATGACTCTTTTTATTTATTTAGACCCAGGTCACATAATTCATTCTTCTGAGAAATTCCAACCTGAAACAAAATTTGTTACTATATTGTAATTCTTCTTTCTATCCAAAAAGTTTACATCCCAATAAACTGACATCTGGGACTGACTGAAGTAGATAGAGGATGTCCTAGAGGCGATGTAAACAACAGACTGGAAAATTGATTAGGGGTCAGTGGGTAGAAAGGATTTATCTAGGGTTCCAGGATTCAGGAGATGGATTGAGGCAAGGAATAGTTCAGGGACTGGAGAACTGATTGGTAAATCAGGGAGAAAAGACAAGATAGATTGCTGGCAGAGAGTTGACTGAAGAAGTGTTTATGGGATGAATAGATCCACAGTAAAGGATTGATAGACTATTGTGTTTACCAGTTGCTGCGGTTGCTCTGTGGTACAAAAAAGACAAATGGGAATGATATGGAGGGGCAGGGAAAAATAAACGTTGTACTTCTAAGGGGAATAAAAATATTAAGCAGCCTTTGGAAGTTCACAATAATTATGAATAGCAAAATCATACTATCTTTTTTGAATCTCCTATAGCAAAGAGAAAAAAAATCCCTTGATAAATGAGGATTTAAAAAGTAGACACAAGTAAGGAATAAAATTAATAGGAGGATATTAAACAAGTATTGGGCACCTGTCGAGATAAAAAAACATTTTCTGATGAACCATAATTTTTCCACATTTAGTTTTACACACAGAGTGATTTCCTTTTCCTTTTAGCAGATACAAAATTTTATTCCTCCAACAGAGTGTGAATGATTAAGATATAAGACAACCAACTCAAACAAACATCTAACTTGGGGAAAACTCCTAATTAGAAAGCCTGCTAAGGCTTTATCCAGAGCTACAAATTCAAAAGAATGCATTTTATGCCTTAAAGGGACAGACCTCAGCTAATAGAAAATTATGAAGCTTTTCTTCCTTATTTGTGCATAATACCTTATTCAATTCAGGAGTGTTTCCTTTGATTCTCTTTTAGAATCTACTGTTAAAATTAAGTATCCATCAACACTGGTCAACCAATAGTAATATTTTTCTTTTGTTGTATCTGGTGGAACCATTTTTTCCCTGATTGTTAGGCATTTGAGAGAATAAATTAACATTTGTATTACCTTTTTAATATGTAGTGAACAATCTTGTTCATTTACAGTACAGCTCCTTGTGATGTTAAGTATAAGTGTGTGTGTGTGTGTTTTGTATTTGTGCTGATAAATAAATAAAGGCAGACTAGTATAGATCTATTTCAAGCTATTTAGCTCTCATCAGCTAGCCATACCCTTACTGGGATTTGAACCTGGGCTGTATTTCATATTAGGCAGATGTATTAGCCACTAAGCCACAGGCTCTCCTCCTTTATCAGGTAAACCAGGGAAATAGGTATGTATTGTGTCACAACCCCTGGTATGCCCAAATATGGGAGGGAACACACTGTTTCCCTTCATCTGTCTTTCGGCTCACCTCCAGGAGACCATCCAGGCAGAAAACCGTATTTTTAATGTTGCCTTTGTAATATTTGTGTTGTATTTGTTCAAATCCCAGTAAGGGTATGGCTAGCTGATGAGAGCTAAATAGCTTGAAATAGATCTATACTAGTCTCCCTTTATTTATTTATCAGCACAAACACAACACAAATATAACAAAGGCAACATTAAAAATATGGTTTTCTGCCTGGATGGTCTCCTGGAGTGAGCCGAAAGACAGACAAAAGGAAACAGTGTGTTCCCTCCCATATTTGGACATACCAAATGTTTTTGTAGGTATGCTGGTTTTGTTGTATTCGGGTCTTTTCCCATGTAGGATTGAGATTGTCTTGGCAACGTTTCGGCAAGATCTCACTTGCCATCTTCAACTTTGAAGGAGCCAGGTTAATCTCCAAAACAGAACCTCAACAAGAGAATAATTATGGAAGCCATCGAAATAGAGAAACACCCCCACAACATGAATAAACGTGATGATACCTCCCGCCTACCAAACATCTGGAAACCAGCCCTAGCCAACAAACAAACACGACCCACCACCCAGGCCGTTACAATACAAAACAACAATGCACACACAGCCAGCACCAATCAGCACCAATCTACCAATCATGATACAACCACACAACCATTCATTCCACTTACTGAAACAAAGCTAGCATCCCTTCCCCTCCCACCAAGATTTACAGAAAGACGGCAGCTCCGTTCCCATTTTAAGCCCACGCTTGAAGATGGCAGGTGAGATCCTGCCGAAACGTTGCAAAGACAATCTCAACCTTACATGGGAAAAGACCCGAATACAACCAAACCAGCATACCTACACCCGTGAAAATCTACGAAAATATATGCAACATATATGTGTGTGTGTGTGTGTGTGTGTGTGCATGTGTGTGTGTGTGTGTTACAACCCCTGGTATGCCTAAATATGGGAGGAAGGTCACTACTCCCTCTTTCTGTCCTTCGGCTCATCACAGAAGACCATGCAGACAGAAAACCGTATTTTTATTTTTAATGAATATGTTTTTTAATGAATATATGTTTTTAAATGAATATATGTTGTATTTGTGCTGATAAATAAATAAAGGGAGACTAGTATAGATCTATTTCAAGCTATTTTGCTCTCATCAGCTAGCCATACCCTTACTGGGATTTGAATCTGAGCTGTGTTACATATTAGGCAGATTTGTTAGCCACTAAGCCACAGGCTCTCCTCCTTATCAGCTGTAACACAAATACATACCTATTTCCTTGGCTCAGCTGATAAGGAGGAGAGCCTGTTGAATACTAACAAATACATACATACATACATACATACATACATACATACATACATACATACATACATTATAGACGTATTATACACATATTATACACATACATATATTATACATACATATACATACACATATTATACACATACATAAACACACACAGAGTATATTTATATAATGTCTTGAATTATAAATGCAAGAAATATTAATTTGTTCTGTTTTTCTTCTTTATGTCTAGAACTTGATAGCTGAAATAATGGCCTTTCATGCTTCCTTTAGAACAAATGCATGTAATAAATGAAATTCACATACATAGTATATATAATGTAAATAGGCCACAAAACAATTATTAGTAAATTATTTTTAAAAAGCATTATGAAATATTATGATTGAATAGTTGCTGAAAGATTGGCATGAAATTAAGGCTGGACTTTAAGCTGACTGATCCTTGCTGCTTAAATAAACTTGATGGTGGTATAATTTTGTTTTAAATTATTTTAGTGTCTTAGGATATTTCACAGCATTGTATACTGCTGTTCATAAACAAAGAAGTAAATCTAATTCCATCTTATATATGTACATGTTTCTGACTATGTGAAAAATGTATGAAAATAAAAAGTTCTGGTAACGTTTTTATTTTTTTTATCTGTATGTTATTATAATCTAAAGATAGACGGATGGATGTATTATATATACATATATATATACATATATATGCTGGTTTTGTTGTATTCGGGTCTTTTCCCGTGTAAGGTTGGACGGAAAACCTTACACGGGAAAAGACCCGAATACAACAAAACCAGCATACCTACACCCGTGAAAATCTACGAAAACAAATATATATATATATATATATATATATATATATATATATATATATATATATATATATATATATATATATATATATATATATATATATATATAGAGAGAGAGAGAGAGAGAGAGAGAGAGATGATAGATAGATAGATAGATAGATAGATAGATAGATAGATAGATAGAGATAGAGATAGAGATAGATAGATAGATAGATAGATAGATAGATAGATAGATAGATAGATAGATAGATAGATATAGATATAGATATAGATATAGATATAGATATAGATATAGATATAGATATAGATATAGATATATAGATATAGATATAGATAGATATAGATATATAGATATAGATATAGATAAACAGACAGACAGGTTAAATTCAGTAAGATTTAGTCCTTATTCAGTGTATATAATATTGCTAGTCTATTTCATTTAATTAATTAATTGATTCCCTTTTCAAAAAAAGTTTTTTGCTCAGTGCAATAGTACGCTTGGATATTTAGAACTAAATTCCTTCATTTCCAAAAACTACCTTTGGAAAAATGGATAAATCCTTAGAGGCTGTCCATCTTTTTCACTGCAAACTTAATTCAAATAATATATCTTAATAATTACGCTAGCAAATAGCAATGCTATTCTGTGGAAAACTGTCAAGCATACTATATTACATTGAAGATTTTATGAATTTACCTGTAATTCCAGACACATGATCAGAGGGTATCATTATGGGTACATTTTTCTAATCAGGTCAAAATCAATCTGATTTTATTATTTATAGGATTCTTAAGTAAGATTTTGTGGAAAGAAGCCAAGTGATTTGCTCCCTCTCTTAAAAAGAAATAAAATTTCAGTGAACATGATATGAAATCATATCTTATTTTTGGCAATGAATTGTAATTTTAAGGACATGGCTTGCACTATTGAGCTTTACCCAAGTTGGCAAGTGCATATCACTGTTGTAAAGTGCTGTTTATAATATATGCTGATACATGTTTTACAATGCTAATACCATTGTCCCCCTATCAGCTCTGAGAGCCAGCATCATTAATCTTAATCAAAGAAAACTTTTACTACTTGTAATTAATGCAGCTGTAATTTGAATTCAAAATTCAGACAGCAGTCCCTGCCTTCATACATTTCAAAGCGTGTTTGTACACTTGCCAGGAGTAATACTGTTTTTTGTACATGGGGAAAAGGCAGCCCCTTACTGACACAGGAATAATTTGTGTAGACCATGAGCATTAATCTTATTTAGAAAGTTCAGCTTAACTTTTCAAAGCAGAAAGGTTTTTTTTGTGCGTCTTACCTTCAAACTACGCTTAACACAGGAGGGAGTGACTGAATAGACTGATCTCTGTAATAGGATATTTATTGCCTGCCTAATCAAAACAGAGATGTATGCATATGTAGGAATGCCGATGAAATATAGTGCAGTCCTGGAAACTCATCTCCAAAACTATTGGAGCATGTGCAAGGATGTACATCTTAGTTTATTCAGGGCAGACTTTTAGAAATAGCAAGGTAACTTATTTACTAGCATACTCTTTAAAGAAATTTTTTATAGAAATAGGATTTAGCAAAAGAAACACAGTAATGTCTATACTTTTTTTTTGTAAAATAATCACTTTCTGAGTGATGGGTGGCCATATAAATATGATTTATAAATAAATATCACACCTTGAAATTCTTAAGAATGTTCAAGGCTGATCTGAGAGGAATAAAATATTGCCTTGAGCAATATTATGATGAGATGTTGAAATGTAACAGACAGAAATATAAGCAAAAGAGTAAAGAATTAAACACAATTTGTAGGTTAATCTTAAAAGCTTTAAAGTAACAACGGCAGATCAAGTAACAAAACTCTGAATTCAACATGAATATGAAGCCACCAGGCAAACTCTTTTTAATGCAAAATATGTTACGTTCAGTTCCCCAGAGTGTCCATGTAATGTTGGAAAGATTCCTGCCTAAAACCCTGGAGATATGCAGAATGTCAGCATAGACCAGATGTGCGTAAATACACTTCAGAGGTGCCTATTGATCCCCCAAGCCTTGGGCATTAAAAAACAAAACTGATAAAACAAACTTTTTTGACACCATGTAAATATTTAAGAATCTCAAATCCACAGAACAGGTTGGCCCTTCTTCACTTGCTAGAGGGAAAGGTATCTTTCCCCCTGTGTCCTGATGCAAATCACACCCTTGTCCTTAAAAGGGGGGGTAAATAAAGTAATGCAACACAATGAATATTTTATGTGTTCTTTTTAATCTGGCTATCTTGTATTAGATTTACATCTTGACTTTTCTCCAGAAGCAGAAGGCCTTTGACAGAATACTAAAAATGAGGAAAAGCAATAATAGGGGACTCTTCAGAATTTGAATATTCATTTACAGAACAACAGAAAGGAATGAATTTGAGGTTGCATAGGTCATCTCTATGTGATACAATTGTCATTTGTACATTTTCCATAGCAAGATTCCATAACAAGACTTAATTCTCTGAAATATTACCCTGTTTCCCCAAAACATTATCCCTGGATAATAAGCCCAATTGGGCTTTTGAGTGCATGCGCTATAATAAGCCCTCCCTTGAAAATAAGCCCTCCCCAAAAACATTGCAACACAACAGCAGTCATGAGGTGACCACACTCACCACCTCCTATACCTCGAAAATAATAAGACCTCCCTGAAAATAAGGTCAAGCGCTTATTTCGAGGATCACGGTGTATGCATTATCATTTAATGCTACCTGATTTATATATTTTAGAGAATTATAATGGTAAATCTTAGTAGTTATTACCATTTTTATTTTATTTTCCTTTTGCTTTAACTTTAATATGACAATAGTTACATTCTCTATGCTGGTTCTAACAAAGATGTTTAGCAATTGAGCTAAGAATATTTCCTATTCAATTCTACATGTCTACATAAAAGTAAATGCCCAGTATTCAATGGAATTTATTCCCAAATGAATAGTCTTAAAAATAACGGTCAACACCTTGTTAGTAAGAAAAATAGCCCTCTTTTGTAAAATGCTGTATTTGTTTCATCCATTGCATAGAATCTCCAATGGTATTTTCTTTGCCATTTTGCTTACAACAAATTATGACCCTTATCTAACCTCCATTTCTCAGTATGCAATTCTTTTTTCAAAAAAAGTTGTTTTCTTTTGTGTGATCTTGTCCTGTTTACAGAAAGTTCCTGATGTAAAACATAACCATGTTTGCCAGAATGAGAATCCATGCTTCCCTAGGATTAGAAAAAGCTATAGAGAATGGCTTCACATTCTATTAAGACTGTGTATTTACCCAAGTGATTCCCCTTAGATTCCCTTGATATTTGGAGAGCAAAGACTAAAGCCTACAGAAAACATCCTCATTATTCTCTAGTGGGTTTTTTGGAGGGAGCAGGAGGAGGATTGTAACCTTAATTCCTAAAGCCAAACAGGATCAAATAATATGGAGGACAACAAAGGGTTTTTGTGGTGGAAACTTGGGAATATTGTTTTTTTTATTCTTTTTATACACATCTGGGGACACTGTTCTTTTTATGCAACATTTTCCTACTTTTAAAAATATTTAATCATTTTG
Organism: Natrix helvetica; assembly: GCF_964273705.1. Lineage (NCBI taxonomy): Eukaryota > Metazoa > Chordata > Lepidosauria > Squamata > Natricidae > Natrix > Natrix helvetica. Next base: position 48,619,071 of record NC_138552.1, read on the forward strand.
GAGGTGGGTTTCAGATAGACAAACAGATAAATAGAGATAAACAAATAGAAGAGAGCTCACGGTTGAACTGTGGAGTCCTTGGAGTGCAGAATTCTCCACCAAAGACATCACAGATAAAAATAAAAATATAAGTACTGTCCAGCCACAACTCCTTAGTGATAATTAATTTAATGAATGCCCCTTACTCTAAATCACTTTTTTCAAAATTCTGTTGCTGCAATACTAGTCGTCTATTATCATCTGCAGTCCATGAGCTTAGCCTTATGAGCTTTATGATGCACTTAGAGCTTTATCTAGCTATTCAGGACATGACCAAATTGAAGAAATGGTGGTAGATTTTGTTTGTGAAGAAAAAGTAGATAAAATGTTTAAGAGAAGATTCCCACAGAAGTTTAAAATTTTAAATTCACACCTCAGTAATATGATGAATCATTTTTTAAAATTCAGATTTGACTGGTAATAGAATCTGTTGTTCAGTTTTTTTAAAAATATTTCTCAACCGGGGCTCCATGACTGTGATTTTTTAAAAAAAACTTAGTATTTTGCATATTGTGCAATGCTAGTGCTCAAAGCAATGGGAATTTGTAAGCACCACTAACGACCTAAAACTTTGCTGCAGTAACATTGTAAAATGTGATATGTGCATTAGAATTGAATTGTATTCTCTGTTACAGAGAACAGAATACTCTGTAGATGTATTTCACCAAAGAATATAAATATACACATAAAAATATGCTCAGTATTTTTTTCAGTTTTCAAGCAGAAATTTTCTGAGATCTGAACATTACTTCAAGTGTTCCAATGTAAAAAGATTGAAAAAGCTTCTGAAGTTTATGTCTAGTATAGGTCTTTGTAATCTGTCCTGAATGATTCCATGGCTTCAAATACCACAGCACGGAATAAAAGAAAAGACTCAGGTTGCCCTTCTCAAAATTTTATGATGATAGTTCTTGCTTAAAATGCACCTGTTCTCAGTCATGTATATGTAGACTTGACCTGCTAAATGAAAGAAGGATGACATTCAGATAATTTATCATTTAGCCATTTTCCAAAAGCAATTCCCCCAAAACTTGCTTTGACCTCCATAAAAAGACTGGAAATCACATTGTGCTATCCATGATTTTTCCATAAATTCAACAGATGGACAATGACTCTACCTCTTTTTATTCTAGTTTACCAATAGGCAAAATATCAAATAATGTGCCTTTCCCATTTAATTATTGGATTAACACTCTGCTCTTTATAGACATTACTTTTATTCTCTCCTCCTGGGAAATTATCTAGTAGTCTCCTCTTAAAACAGGAAGTATAATTGGACTGAACTGCAATTCTAGCAAACAGGTGGGTATTGTATTGATTTATTTGTTTATACATATATTTTCAGCTCTCCTTTTCAACTCTGAATTGTTTTCAGAGTTCTAACAGTCAACATTATTAAAGGCTGTAGAGGAAAATAAGAGATATATTATTAAACCAGCAGAAACAGCAAAACATTTAGATAGCTTAAGAGTAAACTCTAAAGAGAGCAAACTCACCAGTTGCAGGTAGGAACACAAAAAATGTTTAGAAATCAGTCATATTAAAAATATACATACCTAAAAACTAATTATTAGAAATTCAAACTTTTTAAAGTTTGCAATCATAGTAATGTTTTGGAAGATGCATTAGCAATCATGTAACTCAATGCTGACATTTAGACAGAACTTATTTCATTGTACCTTAAGCCACTGGGATTCTTTGTATCCACTGTGTGATGACCTTGGCATAAAATGAAGGCAGACAGCAAGGAGCTTGAAATAGAGCTCGTCTTTATTCAGCGGCAGCCATCTGTAAACTAACTTCTGCCCTAGATGACATCATTAAAAAAGGCTAACTGTTTCCTAGCCTTCTTAAAGAGCTAAGCACAGCAATTGCACTTAAAATATAACATAAAGCATACACATCATTACATCTCCCTTCTTAAGTATAAAACATCTAATATGTTACAAAATCTTTCCATAATTTTGGTTTAATAGCACTACCATAGTGCGAGAATGTTACCACTGTCTGATCATCAGTAAAGTTACTGTCAAGTTGTGAGTCGGTCCCTGTCACGATGTTAAAAGGTTTGCTAGGCCTGAACTGCCTAAACTGACATTCAAGAGGTAAACTAAGAAAGCTTTATTGCGCAGGTCATAAAACAAAATGTTATCTGAAAGTGATTTATTGCGCACGCGTTACACATTCCAATTTTTTTCCTTCTTTGTTCGGCTGCCAGCTTGGCAGACGTAGCTTTCATTATCAAAATGTAACCATTAGTTATTTCTGTTTCATTTACTTTTTATTTTATTATTAAAATGGGGGCCAAGCCAAAACTTCCCACTCTGCCAGAGCCACTCCATTCCCAGAATCTCGCAGATTATCAAACAATTGATGAATGGCCGGCTAAAAAAAAATCCTCCCACGCAGAAAGCAGATTTTATGAAATCTCCCCAGATGATGAGCAAGAAATGCAAAGCTATCTTGATCAAATAGAATGTTTCGAAAAATATGCTAGGGACGCGAGAGTGTGCTTTGAGGAGATAAGGCGAAGTAGGAGAAGCTCCCCCATTCCCAAAATGTCTGAGGACGCCATCTTGTCTTCAAAACAACAACCTAAGACACACCCCACAGAGTTCATTGGTCAATTAGAACAAAGAGACATGTACACGTCACCGAGATCACGTGGTCCCTTTGAGTCAACTGAACTTCCGCATACATATAGAAAGGTGAGGCAGCCAAAAAGTGAAGCTGCACTGCCATCTGCTGGCGGAGAAAAATTATTACAGCAAAAGATGAAGCAGTTGGACCAGATTTTTAGAGATCTGTCTATGAGTTTTACAGAAGCCCAAACTTTGCCCCCAAAGGTTAAGTCTTCAACACCCCCTGGCGGTGTCGAATCCTCCCTAGATGGAAAAAGGCAAAGCGAAAGGCGAATTCGAGGAAGCCAATTTGATGTTGCCACGCAAAGGCCAATGATGCAACCCCAGCATCCCCTGGTTCAACAACCAGATTTGCAACCAGAGCAACAAATTGTTCCGATGCACATTCCTCAGCAGGTATTCACAGTCACCCCCTTGACTGGTGAGTCCAAATTAAAGGAGTCAGGAGAGAATTATAAAGCCTGGGTCAGTGAAATTGCACTCTTGCTTCGAAGAGAAGGCACACATTCCATGGTTTTTAATCCTCCCCCTCAGCCCTGGATGCCTGCAATGAGAGACCTCGAAAACAGAGCAATCACGACTTTACTCATGTCAATGGAAATTGAGATCCAAGGTATCTTTCCACCTGATGCAACTGCCCAAGAAATTTGGGCTATTTTGGAAGATTGCTACAGGCCCGTTTCAATTGAATCTTCATGTTTGCTCATGTCTGAGTTCCATGGTTCGAAGTTGAAACCTGGTGAACGAATTGGTGGACATTTGACCAAACTGAAAAGAATGAGAAGTGAATTGAGACAAAATGGCCATGTAATCGATGATATCCAAATGATTAGCATCATCATTAACTCATTGAATTATGAATGGAAAGATGCTGTTGCAAAGATTAACTACGTGCCTATTGCTCAACGCACAGTTAACCACATTTGCAGACTTTTAGTGGAAGACGAAGCTATCAGGTTAGCTACACCACATCTGCAACGGCCTCCAGCATCAAAGGCTCCAGCCAGACATCCCTTCCGAGGAAGAGGCTACGCTCCAAGGATGCCAAAGTACTACACCTGCAACCGTGTGGGACATGACACCCGGGATTGTCCCCAACGAGTTCCAGCTCCCGCCACATACCAGCCCAGAGGAACAGATTCCAGAGGCAGAGGTAGAGGCGGAAGACAAGGCCGTCGTGGTCCAAGGCGTGATTCACAAGCTCCACTTGTGACACTGGCCATAACCAACGTTCCACAACCTGATCCAAAGTTCGACAGACGTCTTTTGTGGACTTTAGATAGTGGAGCAGCTGTGCACGTTACCCACAGAAGGGAACTTTTCACAGAGATGGGCGAACCAGAGCCTGAGTATCGAGAACTGTATTCCTTCATCAACCACACTTGCAAGGTCATGGGAAAAGGAACTGTTTACATTGAAGAGCTCGATACACACATCCCTGATGTTTATTATATACCTTCAGCAACCAGTAATTTGCTTAGTCAAAGTCACTTGTCTAGAGATTTAAAGTTCCAGGTTCACCACCTCGAAAAAGCAAGTTACTTAGTTAAAGATGGAGATATTGTTGCTGAAACCATGCTGATTGGTGGTGTTTATTACTTAAAGCCAAAGCCTAAAGGGCAAGCACAGGCAAGTAAGCAAACTCCAAAAAGGCACAACGTAGACCCAGAGAGAGTTGTCCCAGAGAGAGGAAGCGTTACTGTGCCAAAGGCTCCTAAAGCCAACAAACAGACAAAACAAAAACGGGTTGCTCAAAGCAAGCCTGAGGGTCCTCATGAAACTGTTAATGTTGAGAATTCACTAACTGGTAAACCTTTACATTCCAGGTGTATTCACAAGTGGCACAGAAGATTGGGGCATGCCAGTTTCTGTGTTCTTAGAAAGATGCCGGAGTTCGCAAAAGGTTTGGATCTAAAGGGGTGTAAGGTGTTTTTGGATTGTGCGGTTTGCAAAAAGGCTAAATCCAAGGCGGCTGCAATTCCCAAACACGCTACACGCCTGTCAACACGCATTTTTGATTTGGTACACACTGACATAGTGGGTCCTTTCCCACCAACACTTGATGGCAGAAAGTATTTTTTAACAATTGTAGATAATCATTCTAGATATGGATTTGTATATCCTATGAGAGAGAAATCTGAGACCTTTCAGATCTTTAAAGACTTTGCAGCGTTTGTTTCTACACAATACCAAATTCGCATCGCCAGAATCCAGAGTGACCGTGGTGCAGAATTCATGTCTCAGCGTTTCCAGGACTGGATGCGTAAGAATGGAATTCTTCATCAGACATCTGCTCCATATACACCGGCTCATAACGGAGTCGTAGAAAGAAGACAAGGGGTTCTACAAACCATGATGCGTTGTCTTCTAGAAGATGCCAATCTCAGTAACGCATACTGGGGTGAAGCAATCAAATATGCAAATTACATTGTCAACCGTACTTGGAGCAGTGTAATCAATCAAACTCCTTTCTACATGCTGTATGGCTACAAGCCCGATCTCAAGAACCTCCACATTTTTGGTTCATATGCTATGGTGAACACTCCCTTAAGTCAAAGAAGAAAGGGAGGTATAGTAGCAAAGAGACTAAGATTTATGGGTATTGATGATAATTCAAAATGGTACAAATTCATTGATACTAAACATGTGATTGTCATTTCACAATCTGCTAATTTCGAGGAAGACATTGACTGGTCCAGGATTCATTCCAATGATCCTGAAGTTTATTTTCCTAGAGATGGTGGTCCAGATGCCACGCAGCCTGATGATAATTCACAGGCAGATATTCCTTCTACCAGTTCTTCACAACCTGATGTTCCGTCTTCGCAAGCCACGGATGCTGATGCTAGCGACGAACGTGAGGACGAGTATGATGATGAAGAAGAAGAAGAAGACTGGACTGTTGCTCCTAGACGCTCCAAGAGGGCCACAAAAGGAATCCCTCCACAACGTTATTCATGGCAACTGACAAAGTCACCATTACCTTTGATTTGCAACGTTACTCTTCCTCCTGAGACATTCACACAAATCAAACAGCTTCCTGATTCAGAACAAGACAAGTGGTATGATGCAATGCAGGATGAAATGGACAGTTTAAAAAAACTTAATGTATTCACACCTGCAAAACCTCCAGCAAACAAGAAAGTCATTGGTACCCGATGGGTCTACAGAATCAAGAAGAAACCAAATGGTGAGTCTTTATACAAAGCCAGACTTGTAGCTCAGGGTTTCGCTCAACGTTATCCTGAGGACTATACAAACACTTACTCACCAACAGTCAGAACTGAAAGTGTAAAAATTGCCTTAACCACTGCAACTATTCTTGGTTTAGAAGTTTTTCAATTTGATGTGGACACAGCTTATTTACATGCAGACCTAGATGAAGAGATCTACGTGAGAAGCCCTCCAGGATTCCGAAAGCAAGAAGGGGATACCTGGTTCCTGAACAAAAGTCTTTATGGTCTGAAACAGTCAGGTTTAATGTGGTATTTATGTCTTACTGACAAATTAAATTCAATGGGCTTTATTAAGTCCGAAACTGATGAATGCATGTTCACAAAAAGATCTAACAATGCATATGAGATAATTCTTGTTTATGTTGATGATATTGTTTATATTGGTCCAAATAAGAAAATGAGTGAGATTTTTGCTAAAAGTTTGCAGAGATACTTCACACTAAAATCTTTAGGGCACATTAGCACTTATTTAGGTGTTCAAATTGAAAAGACACAGAAGGGGTTTAGTCTTTCACAAGAAGAGAAAATTGACCACATTCTACATCATTGCAACATGAAAGATGCTAGCACAACAAAGACACCCATGCAAACAGATTTTCACAACTTAACACATGAACCAAGTCCTGAGTTCGAGGATCAAACACTTTATCGTTCAGTCATTGGTTCACTATTATACATTAGTAGTTGGACCAGACCTGACATCGCACTTAGTGTTAATCTTTTATCACGACACGTAGGTAAGGCAACACAATTTCATTGGTCATGCATTAAGAAGTTATTGAAATACCTAAAACACACTAAACACATGAAGTTATTGCTAGAACCAACACACACTGATCAACCAAAGTTGATTTGTTTTTCTGATTCCGACTGGGCGAGCGACAAGAAGTCACGCAAAAGCACTTCTGGTTGCATGATGTTCCTAAATGGTTGTCCTGTTTACTGGCAAGTGAGAAAACAGAGTTTTGTTTCATGTTCATCTACTGAAGCTGAATATGCTTGTGTTTCAGATGCTTGTAATTCTCTAACGTGGTTTGATGCTTTGATCACAGATATCTGGACACGTCCGATTCGACCAATCACCGTGATGGAAGATAATGTATCTGTTGTTTATATTTCTGAGTCACATTTCACAGGTTCTAGGTCCAGACACATTGACATTCGTTATCAAAACACAAAGCAATTAGTTAAGCAAGGTTTTGTTAAATTGCAATATGTTTCTACACATGATCAGATTGCAGACATGCTTAACAAACCACTCGCCGCAAATCAACACGAGTATCTGCGAAAGAAGATGTGCCTTAATTGATGATTTGATGACGTCAGCCCAGACTAGCAAAAGAAGGGGTGTCACGATGTTAAAAGGTTTGCTAGGCCTGAACTGCCTAAACTGACATTCAAGAGTTAAACTAAGAAAGCTTTATTGCGCAGGTCATAAAACAAAATGTTATCTGAAAGTGATTTATTGCGCACGCGTTACACATTCCAATTTTTTTTCTTCTTTGTTCGGCTGCCAGCTTGGCAGACGTAGTTTTCTTTATCAAAATGTAACCATTAGTTATTTCTGTTTCATTTACTTTTTATTTTATTATTAAAGTTTGTTTATTAGTTAGAATACTTTTAAAGACTTTTATTTTTCTCAATATCTCAAAAGATATGCGGAAGGGAATCAGCCACGGTCCATTGATCTCAGATATCAGGCGTTTTTTCCCCTGACAGTCCCAGCATTGTCACATGCTGATATGCTTACATTGTCCTTGGCGTTTTCGGTAGGCTGTATATCCGTGTTCAGAAGTTTTGTGCTATCATGCGACTGCACTTTCCTTGTTGTTTTCTTCTTCCAATGCAGCATCGGCAGCCGTGTCTAGTACTCCCCATAATAGCCCGCGCGGCTGCATTCTGAACCAGCTGGAGCCTTTGGGTGCATCTCAAGGGGAGCCCCATGTAGAGAGCATTGCAGTAATCAAGACGGCAAGTCACCAGGGCCTGGTGAGCATAAGCCCTCAATGGGTGTTGCACGATAGTTTAGTAGGCCCAAATACACATCCTGCCCTGACGTTTGTGCTTTCTGTATAATGGATTTGTCTATGCCAACATACTTCACTGCTAGGCCATTGGCCTGTGGGTGATAAGGGCTTGTGGGTTTGTGCTTGATTCCCCATTCATGCAGGAAGCACTGGAATTCGGCACATGAGAATTGTGGCCCATTATCAGATACCAGTTCTTCACACACTCCATGTCATGAAAGTATTGTCTTGAAGGCCCATATGACTGTTGCTGCTTTTAAACTTCCCAGCTGCACTAGTTCAAAGTATTTGCTGTAGTAGTCTACTATTATCAGATAGTGTATGTCTCCAAAATGAAAAATGTCTGTAGCCAGTCTCTGCCATGCACGTGAAGGAGCATTCCACAGTGTAAGAGGTTCTTTTGCATTTTTTTTGAAATGTCTGGCAGGTGTCACACTTCTTTACAAGTGTTTCAATGTCAGAGTCCAAATGAGGCCAGAAGACCACCTCCCGTGCTCTGCGCTTACACAGAGTGATGCCCAAATGTCCCTGATGAATTTGTTCCATTACTTCTTCCCGCTGCAACTTAGGTATAAGAATATGGTCACCCATTAGTATGATATCCTCATAAATGGATAGTTCATCTTTCACAGGCCAGAATTCCTGCAACTCAGGACACAGCTTCTTGCGTTTTTCTGGCCAGCCATTGCACATGACGCGCGTTAATTTCTTTAGTACTTTATCCTGTTTGGTGTCTTGTCTTATTTTCTCCAGCCGTACATCTGATATTGGCATGTTGACTAGTATTGTATGTACCTGCTCTTCCAACTCAGGTTCATCCCTGGCTTCATGTCCTTCTGAAAACACCCTTGACAGACAATCCACCATTGGAATTTCCTTCCCAGGTTTATACTTCACTGTGAGATCATACTGCTGTAATTTCATAACCATTTGCTGCAAGCGTGGAGGTGTAGAAGCTAGCAGTTTTTGTAGTATGTACTCCAATGGCTTGTGGTCAGTTTCTACAACTACTGGGTGACCATATATGTACTGATGAAATTTCTTACATCCATTCACAATGGCCAGCATCTCTTTCTCAATTTGAGCATAATTGGCTTGTGTCGTGGTCAGTGCATGTGAAGCATAAGCCACCGGATGTCCTTGTTGAGTCAATACAGCACCTAACCCAAACTGGGATGCATCCACTTGAAGCACAGTGTCAGCATTTACGTCAAAGTATCTCAGTATTGGCCCGGGATATTTAGTGATCAGTTTCTTCACTTTGTCAAAAGTCCTTTCCATGTTTGCATCCCAACACCAAATGGCATCCTTCTGCAGCAATGCACGTAACGGTGCTGTCTGTTGTGCGAGGCCCTTAGAGAATTTCGATAGATAGTTGAAAATGCCCAATGATGTCTCCAGTTCCTTTCTGGAGGCTGGGGCCTTCATGTTAAGAACTGCTGTGATCTTCTTTGGATCAGGCTTCAAACCCTTTTTGGTTAGTAGGTGTCCAAAATATGTCACTTCTCCTACCCCAATTTGCATTTTATTTGGATTGAGTTTAAGATTTCTTTCACGACATCGATTGAGCAAAGCAGTAAGGTTTCTGTCGTGCTCTGCTTGATCCTTTCCATAGACCAACAAATCATCAACTATTACTTCAACACCCTGTAGACCAGCAATTAGTTCATTTGATTTCTTTTGAAATATCTCCTGTGCCGATGCTATGCCAAAAGGCACCCTTGTGAAGCACCATCGACCCACAGGAGAGATGAAAGAAGTGAGATAACTGCTAGCTTCATCAAGACGCAATTGCCAGTAACCAGACTGGGCATCTAATACACTGAACACTGTTGCTCCTACTAGCTTGTGTGATATGTCCTCCATGGTGGGGAGTTTGTAGTGTTCTCTCATTATTACTTTGTTCAAATCACGTGGATCGATGCATATACGAATTGCCCCTGTGTTCTTCTTCTCCACCACAACCACAGAACTGACCCATTCCGATGGTTCAGTGACCTTCTTTACTACTCCCAATTTCTCTATCCTAGTGAGTTCCTGTCTGACTTTATCCACAAGAGTTAGAGGTATTTTCCTTGGCGCATGGATGACAGGCTGTGCACCCTCTTTTATATGTATGTAGCTTATGCCTGGGAGACACCCCCCAGGCCCTTGAATAGATCACAGAACTCACGTTTAATGTCAGCTTCCGTCAGACCTCTGTGCCCACCATCCACTGTCATTATGATCTTCATAAATCCAATCTCTTTACTTGTTTTGAGATCTAGCACAGCTGGGGCTTGCGTTTCTATCACAAACAATTGTAAAACCATTTCCGATCCCTTGTAGGTACATTGTACATGGCAGCGACCCATTACTTTCAGATGTTCACCACCATATCCCATTAAATTTGGTAAATTCAGAGTCTCTAAAGGAGATTCATCCCTGAGGTATTCCAGATATATATGGCTTGGCACACAATTTACTTGTGCTCCAGTATCTATTTTGAATGTGACTGGAGTTTTATTGGCCCCTATCTGTAATGTTACATTGGCTTCATCTGCAGACTGATGTGCTTTCTGTATCACTGCAAGATATATTGAGGAGCAGTCCAGGTTTGACCCTGCATTGTCATCGTTGTCCTCTATAGCATATACAGCCCGTGTTTGTGGCCTTTCGGTTTGCAAAGACAGTTTACACACCCTAGCAAAGTGTCCTCTTTTCTTGCATTTGTTGCATGTTTGCCCCCTTGCAGGACAGACACTGTTTTTATGGTGCATATTTCCACAATATCCACAAGCTGCTTCTCTGTTACTTGTTCCAGTGCCATAGATGCCTTTTGTTCCTTTGTATGCCCTTTCTTGACCATATCTATGGCTTTGAGTTTCTATAGCATTGATCTGGTGCTGTGTTCCTTCCAGTATCTGCATGTCTTTTCTTGATGTTTCATATGCTCTGGCAGTCCTTACGTCTTTCTCAAAATTTAAGTCTTCTTCCTGCAGCAGTTTTTCCTGGACTTCCTTAGACTTACTGCCCATCAAAATACGTTCTTTAATCATATCTCCAGCATCATAAAAAGCACAGTCTTTGGCAAGCAAGTGCAGCTGGGTCACCCAATCATCCACAGATTCACCTCCACACTGGTTTCTCTCATAAAACAGTTTTCTTTGCACTGTGGAGTTTTTTCTCGGGTTACAGTATGTTTCAAACTTTGCAAACAGTACCTCTGTTTTCTTTTTGTCCTCTGCAGTGATCTCCCCACTTGCTTGCCAGGCTCTGCACACATCACGTCCTTTCTGTCCCACACATATATGAAAGTGTGCTGCTTTTTGCTGATTAGTCCATTTGTCTGCATCAGGTCCTGCAAACACAAGCTCTATCAGTTCCTTCCACCTTAACCAGTTTTCAGATATATTCCCTGATTCCAAATCCAGGGAAGGAGTGTTCTTTGTGTTGCTGTTTGCTGCCATGACTCTTCTCCCCCCATTCCTGGTACCATGTGATGATTTGGCATAAAATAAAGGCAGACAGCAAGGAGCTTGAACTAGAACTCGTCTTTATTCAGCAGCAGCCGCCATCTGTAAACTAACCTCTGCCCTAGATGACATCATTAAAAAAGGTTAACTGTTTCCTAGCCTTCTTAAAGAGCTAAGCACAGCAATTGCACTTAAAATATAACATAAAGCATACACATCATTACAACTGAGTAGAGGAGTAGAAAATAACTTTTACCTTCTTCTATGTGATAAAACCTTGAACTGTTTGAAGACTGCTATCATATTGTCCTCACTCATCTGCTCTGATAAGCTAATCATACAAGGATCCCTTAACCATTCCTTATAGGGCATGGTTGCTAAATCTCTCACAATCTTTGTAGCCCCCCCTTTGAATACAATTCAATTTGTTGTTTATTATCTGTGCTTCTTAGAACCAGGCACAGTGTTTCCAGAAAAATAAAGTGCAAAACCAATGCAGTTAAATTTGATTAAAACAATCATCTAAATATGTTCTCTGTGTGAGTCTCTAATTGGCTGGAATATTTCAATTTGTTACACAGAGAAGTTCATAATTATTTAAAATTTCTATTTTAATCAGAAAGAATAAGAAAGAATTTCGTCAGTACTTTAAATTCAGCTATGGTTGCAGTAAATCCTGTACATAGGTGAAATATTTAGCTTTAATCATAAGTATAAAATAAAAATGCAAATCTACTACATTTATGAGGAATACAATGCTATCATATTTTTAGTCTTGAAATAATAACTCATTTTAAATGAGGAACACAATTCTCAGTCATCTCAGACGAACAAAGCACACGCTGGGCCCAAAATTAGTTTGTAACTCATATCTATACCTTGGACGTAAATCAGTTTGTTGCTCAGAATATAAAGCCTGGGAAAAGTCAGGTGTCATGTATCTTTTCAAAAATTATTCTAGCAGAGACAAAAGCATGTCTTTCAACAAACATTTTGCTTTATAAATGAAAGACGTCTACCTCTATTATGGGCAATGTAGGAGATGACCCATCTGAACCTGAGGGCAAGGTTAATCAGCTTGAAGTGGTATCCCCCATAAGAGGTCAAAGTCCAGGTCCCTTTTCCAAACTCCATTGTCTCTTATCTGTGCCAATTTGCCTTGACTGTTAGTAGTTCGGAAACTTGTATATAGGTTACATGAAATAAACTTATATTGCTTTTGAGCTGTATCCTGGTTCTTGATTTCCTGCAGCTGGGAGGATTTTAGCCTTTAGGAAACATTGGACAGGTTCTGAAACTGGAATAAATGCCATTTTCAATACAGATGGAGAAGAGTCAAACCTTTATTTAACGGCAGTTTCTTAAAAGTGGCACATTTTAAGGCTACACTTAGGGTTTAAGGTTTTCATCTGCTATCATCCAGTAGTTTTGACTTTTGCAATCCTGATTTAGTAGAATTACTACGTTACTAGAGACAGAGCATTGAAAGGGTCAGTTGGCTTTTCAAGTCAATCTTATTTTAATGTAGTTATCCAAATTAAACAGCATCAACAAATGGCTCTGCTCAAATACATTCCATAAAGGGGAGCCCAGGGGAAAATCTATCTACTAAAAAAAAAGAGAAAATAAATATTAATGACAAGAACCAATTAATTTTAATAACTAAAAAAGTTTCTGCCAGGTTTCATGCTAGCAACCTTTTCTATGCTGAGAAAATTTGATGTGATGAGAAAGTCTTCTGTGATGAGCCGAAGGACAGAAAGAGGGAGTAGTGACCTTCCTCCCATATTTAGGCATACCAGGGGTTGTAACACAAATACATACCTATTTCCCTGGCTCAACTGATAAAGAGGCGAGCCTGTGGCTTAGTGGCTAAGACTCCTGCCTAAGATATAATACAGCCCAGGTTCAAATCCCAGTAAGGGTATGGCTAGCTGATGAGAGCTAATTAGCTCGAAATAGATCTATACTAGTCTCCCTTTATTTATTTATCAGTACAAATACAACGCAAATATAAAAAGGCAGCATTAAAAATAAAAATATGGTTTTCTGCCTGCGTGGTCTTCTGTGATGAGCCGAAGGACAGAAAGAGGGAGTAGTGACCTTCCTCCCATATTTAGGCATACCAGGGGTTGTAACACAAATACATACATATACATACATACATACATACATACATACATACACACATACATACGTGTGTGTGTGTGTGTGTGTGTGTGTGTGTGTTGTATTTGTGCTGATAAAATAAAGGGAGACTAGTATAGATCCATTTCGAGCTATTTAGCTCTCATCAGCTAGCCATACCCTTACTGGGATTCGAACCTGGGCTGTATTATACACTAGGCAAGAGTCTTAGCCACTATGCCACAGGCTTCTCCTCCTTTATCAGCTGAGCCAGGGAAATAAGTATGTGTCTGTGTTACAACTCCCTTTATTTTATCAGCACAAATACAACACAAATATAAAAAGGCAACATTAAAAATAACAATATGGATTTCTGCCTGGATGGTTTCTGTGATGAGCCGAAAGGACAGAAAGAGGGAGGAGTGAGCTCCCTCCCATATACCAGGGGTTGTAACACACACACACACACACACACACACACACACACACACACACACACACACACACACACACACACACACACACACACACACATATATATATATATATATATATATATATATATATATATATATATATATATATATATATATATATGTTATATTTGTATTGATAAATAAATAAAGCTTCCTCCCATATTTAGTCATACCAGGGGTTGTAACACTAATATATATATATATATATATATATATATATATATATATATATATATATATATATATATATATATATATATATATATATATATATACATACATACATACATACATACATACATACATACATACATACATACATATATATATATATATATATATATATATATATATGCTGGTTTTGTTGTATTCGGGTCTTTTCCCGTGTAAGATTGAGATTGTCTTTGCAATGTTTCGGCAGGATCTCATCTGCCATCTTCAAGCTGTGGGCTTAAAATGTGATCACATTTTAAGCCCACAGCTTGAAGATGGCAGGTGAGATCCTGCCGAAACGTTGCAAAGACAATCTCAACCTTACACGGGAAAAGACCCGAATACAACAAAACCAGTATACCTACACCCGTGAAAATCTACGAATATATATATATATATATATATATATATATATATATATATATATATATATATATATATATATATATATATATATATATATATATATATATATATATATATATATAATGTATTTATGTTACAACCCCTGGTATGACTAAATAAATAAAGTCTCCCTTTATTTATTTATCAGTACAATTACAACATATATATATATATATATATATATATATATATATATATATATATATATATATATATATATATATATATATATATATATATATATATATATATATATATGCTGTTCCTTTAATCTTAAAAAAAGAATTATGGTATAGAAACGTTAAGAATGCTGCTTGAAAGAGGTTTGTTTTTGTAAAAAGGCTGTTCTTGCATAAATCTGCCTTTTGATGCTTTTTTCCTTTGAATATATACATTAGCTTACTCTTTGTGTGTACTGATAGAAGAAGTTAATTTGTTCAGATCCATCTAAAGAAGAAAAGGATTGGTAACTGTTTTTCTGAAACCAAAATCTTGAAGGGTATAGCAGCACAAAATTAGAATCAATAGAAAGATGTGATTGCTTGCATAATTGAATAACCTGCAAGGGGCTACCTTACTATCTCAATCTGGACGGCATTTTCTTTAATTTAGGGTCAGACTGCTTAGACTATAAACCAGGAGCAACTTCAATTATAAGTGTGTATATGCCCCTCATTGAAGAAAATGAAACTCACATTTTTCTTTATCCTCACAGAGACCATAGAAACTTCACATAGACTTCATAGGGTAGCTTCATTAAAAAAAACTATCTGAGCCTGGGAGGCCAATTAGAACTTCCATGGATTGCTTAGAACACCGTTTGGTTCCCAAGCCTGGGTGTTAATACAGCATGGATATACGTAAGCAGAGGTATCCAATCATGGCAACTTTAAGATCTGTGTACTTGAACTCCCTGAATTTCCCAACCAGCATGGCTGGCTAGGGAATTCTGGGAATTGAAGTTCACAGGTTTTAAAGTTGCCAAGGTTGGACATCCCTGATCTAGGCCTTGAATCTTTTCAGCAAGGTCACCAGACCTTGTACAATTGTACAAGTTGTATGCATGTAGAATAGTTCCCGGAGTTCATGTCCCATGTTCACTACAATGCACATGTATATTTTATTCATGGTAAGCTTCATTTATTTTATTTATTTAGTATATTTTTATGATGCCTCAGTGGTTCATAAAAGTACAGATAAGGCAAAAGTACATTTAAACCACTATTAAAGTACCCCATAAAATATTAGAAATTAACAAATATATTAAACAGTTAGAAGCATTTAAAACAATCAAAAAGGCTTAACAAATGTATTCTGAGTCCTCTCCTAAATTTTAAGAGGTTCGATTTAGCACCACTGGCAAAAAGGGAGAATTAACAGAATATATTAAATGTATCCTTGGCATGACTTACAATGGCTGTTTGTCATGGACAGAGGGAGGCTTACAGTAGGTTGGTTGTAATCCATGAGATTTTATTAAGGACATGCTCTCTAAATCAATTGGAACAAATTAGTTCTTTTGTTGTCTGGGAAAGATCCAGGCACTGTTTTAGGACTGATTGCAGTTGTCATATTGTCAAGGAAATTGGCAGAATGGCTGCTTTTTCTTTTTTAAAAAAGTTTCCATTATTTGCCTGAGCTGAGGATATATCAAATGTTTAGGAGAAACAGGATTTTGTTAGAATAGTGGTGCTCCATCTCCATCTCTGCTGGAAATGTTTGAAACTCAGAGACCATAGATGCCCAACCTTCTGGCATACCTGGCCTGCATTGATTGAAGAGGAATTGTTTTGGGCCAATATAAAACATATAATTAATGCATAGAAATCACATAATAATATAATAATATGGATGTTTCTGAACATCTGTCTCATTGATACAATTCTGTTGATCAGATTGCTCAGTACAATTTCAGTGGATGCTTATAGTGAAAATATTAAATTCATATCAGGCGCTACTTTTAAAATGATACTAATGACAATAACAATAACCAGAAAACACTCTTCGTTGAGATCAATCTTACACTCTTGAACAAGATATTTTTCTTCTTGCAGCCTCCCCTCTTCGGTTTACTTTCAGAGCCCCAATCTTTTCTAAATATCCAGAATATCCACAAAAATAAAGACAGACCTAGGATACATTGTAAAACTGATGGAGTGTCATATTACAGAAATCGAGCTTAAAAATAGGAGGTAAATAAAGGCTAGAACTTAAAGTGTCTGCAGGGAGGGTGTCAAAAAAAGTCAAGATCATGTTGGCAACTATATGATAGAAGCCCTACCCTTCTTTACAAGTGCTGCAATGCTGTAGCTGCCATAACAAGCATCCTTCTTTGTCCCGGGAACAACTCTGGCAAAAGGACCACATATGGAAAAAGAAGGACATGACCAATATAGCTATATTCTGAAGTTTAAGGTGAGTAGTTATATCAACTTAAAATAAGTAGCAATCAATATAATTGAGGTTGAAGAGGATCTATTTATTTTTATTTATTTTTTAATTCTGATTCTGCATAAAAGCAAAGAAGTATGTCAGGTCAGGGGTGGGTTCCGGATTCTTTTACTGCCAGTTCACTCAGGGACGCACTTCGGGTGTGCGTGCGCTTTATGCGAGCTATGTGAGCATGCACAGTAGTGAAAAATTGCTTCTGAGCATTTGCAGAACCAAAAAACAAGATCGAACCGGTTTAGGGGCTGTGGGCAGCCAAGTTACTAACTACTCAGCCAAACCTGAGTAAACCCGAATCGGTAGGAACCCACCTCTGTATCAGGTCACCAAAAAAGCATGGTTGAAGAGGTTTGGCAGCATTCCATATGATCTATCAATGTTCTGGAATAGTAGAAGCGCCAGGAGCAAAAGTTGACAGAGTGACATATTATTTCACAATACACACAACCCAGTAATGATTTCTGAATTGCACATTTAAGGCTCAGGAATAGCCAGCTCACTCTGTTATTCTCAATATAGGAAAGACTTTAGGGATGTTTGCTGCCTGAAATCTTTGCCATTTTCACGACAAACTGATGAGTTGTGTACCTCTTAGAATAATGGATGGGCTGGAATTTAGCTATCTATCAGACTTTGCTATTTTCTCAGTGTTATAACATATTGGCTCATGCATGTTTTGGGGGTACATTTAAAATAGATTTTGCTATTCCAATATGTCCAATATACATTTTAAAAAGTATCAAAGTTATAATCATATAATTACAAAGTTTCTCTTAGATTAAATTGCAATTTAATGTAGAAAACTTCGGAATGGATTTGTGAGTGAACAGGCAATTAATTAACAAGAAACAAACATCCACTGAATTGTTCTTCTACTGTTTGTCATCATTTAATATAATAAGTCCTATTAATCTTAATGTTGTTTATTATTTTCAGACTTTTTTTTCAGTCTACAAAGTGTATCTACCTAAATATATACAGTTAATTCTGATCTTAATGGGGATCTTATTACTGTAAATAAATATATTTTTCTCTGGAACATGATACATACATAAACACATACATACTTACGGAAATTAAAATTTTATACTTGCAGCAGCCCTTAATTGTGGTAAATAAGACCCAAGATGAGAATATTCTTAGAAGATGAAACATATAAACGTAAGGAATTAAGGAAAGAAAAAAAAAAGAAAGGAAGAAGAAGAGGAAATAAAGGGTGAAGTAGATTGTCTTGAATCCCTAAAGAGAATGTGGAACAATTGAATTCCTTCAGCCTGGCTTATTCCTAAATAGTATTTGAAGTTCTTTCTGTTTAAGATTATTTTTATACCATGCATTCATTCACTGGCTCTTTCTTTTTCTCAAAATTAGCATGCTTTCTCATGCCTCTAAAATTCTCCATGCTATCTTTCAGGATAAAATGGATGGAAATATATGTTATATCTAAACACATTCAGTCTTAGATAATCCACATCTTGCATGCAAATTAAGCTTAATTAGGACTATGGATGTAATATTTTTAATAAAGCTTGACATCTTTTTTTAAAGTCACATATGCTTTCCTAAATTTAGGAATGTGATTTTTAATATTTCTTCAATTAAATAAAAGTAACTCCAGTAAGTAGTACAAGTAGGGGTTACATTGCCAGATGTGGTTCATCAAACAGAAGGGTATCTGTTCAGAATAGCAAAATCTTCTCCGGAGAAGATATATATTGAAACAATGTTCATAATTCAAGACGTCTTGCTCCTGATTTTGATTCCTTGCGCTCTTCATCACCTGAACTGAATGGCATTAAACTTCATTAAACTGAATAAACATCAGAATAGGGATCTGAGTGAAAAAGGAAGAAAAAGGGAAGAAAATAAAAGAGGATGAAGAAAGACAGGTTCTAGCTTGCATCATGAATCTGGAAAGTACAGAAATCACTGTTTATCAGCCTCATTTGAAATTTAAATTCCGCTCTTTATTCAGTAAGGGGGAAAAAATGCTATGCAGAGATAGGATTGTATTTAAAATCAATTCGCAATCAACTTTTTAAAAAATATTTGACTATTCCAGTGAAAATTATGGGAAGATTAGACTCAGATAGCTCTTTGGAATACTGTGGGGACAAAACTTCTATCTAAGAAACATGTTATTAATAAAATATTTATTATGTAACCACATACTGTCTATTCATAAAAATGAAGAAAAACCACTCCAGGAACATTTGGTATAAAGTTCTAAAATCTGGGCACCCATTTTTTTGTAGGGTTAGCAGGTGATTTTCTCCCTCTCCCTCTATTCTTCTCACTTTCCCTCTCTGTCTCTTTCTCCCTTTCCCTCTCCCCCCTCTCTCTCCCTCTCTTTCCCTCTCTTCTCCCATACCTTTCTCACATACACACACTCAAACCCCAAGCAATTATTTGCTTGCATTACTTTGTGTGCTTCTGACCAGTGCTTTGAAAAATATCACATGAAAACTGCAATGGCAGGTGTCATGCGATGAGGAACAGGGATCTTCAAAGGAAGAATGATTTATGGAACAGGTAACAAATTCTTCAAAAGCCAAAACAAGCTTGGCTTCCCTGGGCATTCAGATGGCTAGATTAGTAGGCCTTAAATTGGCAGAAAAGTATGTTAGTATCAAGTGTGCTGCTCTGATGTCAGCCCTTTTTGCCTTAAGAACAAGGCTGGCAACTGGTGCTGTCATAACAATTTTATTATGAGGAAAGTTGGTGGGTTTTCTGGTTTTCTTTCTCTTTCCACTAAGCATTTTATAACTTGTGGGATCAACTTCAACCAATCACTCTCCTTAATGGTGCTAGAGCAGAACAGAGTGAGCGTAGGTGGTGCCCGGGATCAAGAGTATCATCCCTTTTCAAGTTATCTAAAGACAATGCATGGAAAGGTTGTGAGCATGTTTGCCTGTCTGTCAAGGAGTATCTAAATGTGAGAAAAGTATTAAGCTACAGCCAAAACATTCCAATGTGACAGGTTGCAGATGGGGAGGGGGAGGGAGGGCAGGATAATCTGGAAGGGAACAATCAATAATGAGCATTGTACATCCATGATTTATGCTGCAAGGGAATGGCAGAACTGGCAGTGAGAAGCTGTGGCTGGCAGCACCTGGAAATATCCTGTCCAGTAGGCAAAATGAGTAGGCAAAACTACACTCAAAGTAATGACAAAGAGTAAAAAGCTACACCAAACTCCTGGCTGACAGAAAGAGCAGAAAATCTGTCATTGTTGTAACATCAATAGATGCCATCAAAGCTCCAGAAAATATGCCATGATTACGGGGGCATTAGGAAGATTTCTATCTAGTCCCAATTTAGCACCACTGGTTATCTCCTGGAGGAACAACTTGTAAGAGTTTCATGCTGCTACTCCAAACAATTAGGAGTTAACAAAGTCCTGCAGAGAACAATATCATGTCAATTTGTTCAGTTTAAAAAAACCCTGCCATTAGGACCAACAACTTAGTACCAGTTGCTAAGTGATGCAGTTGAAAAGTGAACAGTCACGTGATTACCAACCCAACCTCAATGTCAGTTTGTCAGTTCTGGCTGCAGTCATTAAACAAATCATTGAGTACAAAGTGTGACATCATGTCAATGTGATTTTTAACTTCCCGCTGCCTTCCCCACTGATTTGGCTTGCTGAAAACCACAATGGTGGTCATGTGACCGTGGCATGCTGCAACCATTCTAAATATGCACTGGATGCCAAGCGCTTGAATGACAGTCACATGACTGAATCTTGAGATGGCTGCAAATGCTTATCAGTCTCCTTTTTCAGCATCATTATAAGTTTAAAATAGTCATTGAATGAGTGGTCAGTAAGCAAGGGTTTCCTGTATTTTTCAAGGTGGTGACAGAGTACAGAATTTTTGTTTCCAAAAGAAATAATGTTTTAGATAAAAAGAACAGTTATAATTGAGAGGAAACTAACAGAGGAATTAAAATATGTGCTTCTTTTTGTCTATTTTCTAGCTGTTACATATATACATGCATACATACATTCATACACACACACACACACACACACACATATATGTATATATATAAATAACATATACTGCTACAACTTTTACAAATATTGCAAGAGAAATAAAAACCAGTTCAATTGAAGAATAAAATACTGAATAGAATAGAATAGAATGAAATGGAATGGAATGGAATCTAATCTAATCTAATCGAATCGAATCTAATAGAATCGAATAGAATAACAGAGTTGGAAGGGACCTTAAAGGTCTTCTAGTCCAAACTCCAGCTCAGGCAGGAAACCCTATACTTATATACAGCAGAGTCTGTAACTCAAGTAAAAATTGAATAGAAATTAAATTTTATTTTTTAAACCAAAGTTATACAAGAATTTGATCAGGGCCTCCACTTCTGCTGTTGTGTCATGAAGGATTTAAAAGTAATAATAAAAAGTTAACACTGTCTTTTGTTTGCGACTGATGAGTTTCTTTTCCTGAGCGTTGGTGATGCAGTGGTTAAAATGCAGTATTGCAGGCTAACTCACTGCTCAATGCCAGGAGGTCAATTCTGTCCTTTTTTTTTTTTTTTGAAAGCGTATGGCACGTGTTAGCCAGGGATCATGGAAGTAGCTGGCTGCCTCTTTGAAAGGATTTTTTTCGGGTCGTGTTATCTTACCCATGGGATGGCTGAATGCCAGCAGGCAATTGGGGAAGGCTCCTTTCCTGTTCCTATGCGGTTTATTTGCTCACGGGAATTGAGCCGCTGAGCTGCCGAACTCAGTGGAGCACAGGTTCAGCATCTTACCACATGAGCCACTTTGGCCTCCCCGATTCTGTCCTGTTCAGGATTGACTCAGGCTTCCATCCTTCCAAAGTCAGCAAAATGAGGATCCATATTGTTGTGGGAAATATACTGACTCTGTAAACTGTTTAGGGAGGGCTGTAAAGCACTATGAAGTGGTATATAAGTACTACTGCTATTGCTGTTCTTATGTAATGTGTTGCAGCACCTGGATCAACAACCCTATCCAAGATACATCTAGGCCAGGGGTCTCCTTTTTGCGAGGAGGGCCAGATTTGGTGATTAACATTAAATGCGAATTAACTACCATATTTTTCGGAGTATAAGACGCACCCAGATTTTGAAGAGGCAAATTAAAAAAAAAGTTCTTGCACTCTCCCACGAAAATGGGCCTATCTTTTAAAGGGCATGAATAGCCTTTAAGAGGCTTCTAGAGTGCTCCTGGGGGCTAGGGGGTGGGGCAAAGTTGAGCAAAAATGGCCCATTTTTTGTTCATTTATGCCCTCCACAGCCCCCAGGAGCACTCTGAAAACCTCCTAAAAGCTATGCACAGCCATTTTGGTGAAGGGGGCAGAGTTTTGGGAGGCAAAAAATGCTGTATTCAGTGTATAAGATGCACCCAGATTTTTAGCCTCTTTTTTGAGTGGAAAAAGATGTATCTTTATACTTCGAAAAATACAGTATTTTATGAAAGACTAAACAAATAACTCCAGTGGGGAGAAGAGGCTGCGGGCCGCTTGATATTTGAAAAAGGGCCACATTTGGCCCCCCGGGCCACACTTTGGACATGCCTGATCTAGGCTCTCTCCTTGCTGTCCTTAAAGAACTCTGAAAACCAGGCTCTTTCACTAGGCTTTCGATTGTAGTTGTTCTTCCTGTGCATTTTGCTGGTAGTTGTTTATTTATTTATATAATTTATATGATAAATTTAGTGATTTCTGTCCTTCCAGCATTTGGATTTGTTTGTGTTTTTTTTTAAATTGAATTTTATAGTATTATTGTTATTATACTGTATGCTGCCTGGAATCATTGCTGAATTGGACAGTTTTTTTAAAAAATAAAATAATAAAATAAATATTATTTCATATGATTTATTTATCTATGCAAGCTCTCATGACATAATATATTGTAGTCTATAATAATGATATGGAAAGGTTCTTTTGGATCCCGTCGCCCCATGTGGTATTTGTTGCAATGTTCTAAAGCCCCAGCCATTAGTCCCTTTCCTTGAACAAAGTTTTCTAAAAAGTCAGTTGTCATCAGTGAAGGAATGTGAGGGATGTGTGATTTTTGTTTGTTTGTAAAAAGGGGAACAGGAGCAAGAATAGGCTTCCATCTCATCATGTATGGTAGGCCCACAGTAGATGCGTAGTGGTTAATTATAGATGAGAAAAGGTGATTTGACATCTTCTACAACTTTAAATGCTATGCACAAAGCCTCTATGAAAATTGCTAATCTACTGTAACTTTTGATATCCAGAGAAGAGGTATTATTAAAAATACATAACAAGTTATATTAACTTACATAGCTTTAACTCTGTTGAAATTAAATGAAGTTAAATCAGATTTTGTCTACTCTTCTTTTTTATCTTTTTTTTGTTGGTGCAAAAAGAAAAAGAAATTCTACACCAAAACAAATTGGAATTGCATAATGTGTATTAACAATTGTTCTGTTTATATCTTTAAATGTGTTATATAAATAGTTACAAACTTATTGAAAATGGAAAAGTATTATTTAAGAATAAGTTGAGTCATACTTATTAACCTTACCTGACAATTTAAATTACCCATTCAAATTGGGAAATAAAATATTACTTACCCTAATCTTTTTTACATATGAATACAGCGTGGCTATTCTAGGCTGATATTTCTAACAGAGATCTTCAAATAGTTTCATAAATGTGTTAACAACCTTTTTTATTGATTTCATTTTTTTAATTTGCACCATCATCAAGAGTCCACTGACAGTTTGACTGATCCTGTGCTACATTCAATTTGATAGAATTTGCTACGGAAACCTGCCTCATCCTGCCTAATAGGGCCGACAAGTGTATATATTATTTCCACCAACCCATAAAAGGCAATTTCATTTTTAAAATAATCCAAGGAGTTTTTGTAAAGAAATCATTTTAGATACTTTAACAACATGGTTGTCTCTAATTCTTATTGAATTATAATAGCTTGAAGCTATGTGCCATGCTGCAAATCTATATTTAAAACTGGACGATTTTGAGATGTCATGCCTTGGAAAGAAGCTGACAAATATTGATACTGAAATAAGTGACAGAACTGCTCTATCTAGCCTGTCTAAAATTTAATTACTCTAAATCTTAAGAGCCTGTTTTAGTGCAAATTCTGACAAGTATTTTTTTAAAAAAATATTTATCTATCTTTACCGCTGTCTTTTTCTTAGGCTCCAGGGTAACAATAGAAATGTCAAGTCTTTCAGACGGCAAGAAGGGAGATTCATTTCAATTTCAGAGTACATTACTTCTGAATGGAATGAACCTTTTACTTCCATTTATTAAAGCAAGCAAACCCTTGTGAAAGATTGCAGATTTTTAATAAAACATTTTCCATTTCATCTAGAAGCTTATAATTCTATCTCTCCACCATTGTAGATTTATTGGTTTTTGGGCATGACTGTGACTAACTGGCACTATTAAGATCCCATAATGAAGTATCTCTTGGGTAGTCCTCTAGCGAAGTTGTCCATTTGTGGATGCAGTTGTTTTACTTTGGAGTTTTTTGTTCCTTTTAATAACATTCATTCACTGCCTGGTAACAGAAAGTACTATAGAAAATTTGGGGTTTTTTTTTTTGCAGCTTCCAATCTGGGTCAGTCACTGGGACCAGAGGTTGGTTTTCTGAGCTTTCGGACTTGTGCTGGAGTCTATCCTCGGGGAATGTTTCTCTGGTACATACTATGTCAGAGAAAGGTTCCCTGAAAATGAGCCACAGTATGAGTCTGAAAGCTTGGAAGATAGAACTATGTGTGTGTTTGTTTGTTTGTTTTATTGGATTTATATGCCGCCCTTCTCCCAAAGGACTCAGGGCGGCATACAGCATTAAAAAACACATATTACAAAAGTTAAAAGGAAATTAGAAACAATCCAAAAAACAAACCCAATTAATATAACACTAACATTAAAAAAAATTAGATAAAATTAACAGGCCAGGCCGGCCTGCTGGAAAAGCCAACTTTTTAGGGCGGAAGGACTGGAGGTCAGGGATTATGCGAACTCCGGGGGCAGCTCATTCCTGAGGGAAGGCGCTCCCATAGAGAAGGCTCTCTCCCTGGGGGTCGCTAGCCGACACTGTTTGGCTGACGGCACCGTGAGGAGGCCAACTCTGTGGGATTGCACTGGACAGTGAGAAGCTACTGGTGGCAGTAGGTGGTGGTGGTGTGTGTGTGTGTGTGTACTGTATATAATTTGCCTTCATTTGTGATTAAATGTTTTCTCATATATAATACATATTTTCTTTTTACTTCCCTGTCTTCTTTTTCTGAAAATATTAATTGTGTAAGAAAGGATGAACTATGTAGTATGGGCTGTGCAAATAAAATAATTACTTCACATTAATTACATTAATTGTTATTAATGTAACAGCCTTTTCAACCTTCTAAACAAATTGTACCTCCTTTCATTGTTTCCAACATGTAACCATTTCAAACTCTGTCCCCAGATACTGAAGGAAGAAGTGCATCTTCACCATAAGTGTACTTGGTCATCATTCCCATTTCAGTATTTTTTTTTTGGGGGGGGATATGGATTGACATCACAATCAATTTCAGAAGTTCTACAAGGAGGTGTCAGGGTTCCAAGTAACACCCCCAACCAAGTAAGACTTCGGGGCAGGTACTTTCTCAAAGATCCATTTTATTAGAGATATCGTATTGGGAAAATCTGAGTCTGAAAGTTCTCGGGTTTCCCCCATCCAAAAGAAACTCAAAGTCCCTTCCCCTGCACCCACATGTCCATCACATGGTCCAATCAACTGTCCCAACTAGAGATGCCTCTGAGTCATGCCTCTCTAGGTGCAGGCAGGATGTCCTTGACTCTCAGAGAAACAATGTTATGGCTAAATAACTCTACCAACTCCATGCAACCCCCTCCCACTTTCCCACAGCACTAAATGTGGCAACACTGAAGAGCCAAAAAAAACAGATAGCCTTCAGAGTTGACAGCAGGATTAGAATAGTATAAGGGGAAAAAATATTTTCAGAACAAATGACTAATAAAGAGGAAATATATCAGGAACAGTACATTATTGATGGAATTGAGTGCTAAAGAAAAGTAAATAGACCCATGACCCATAGGCAGTAAGGTTTGTAACATGTCAGGGCAGTATAACTACTCTCAGACCACCAATGCCCTCAAATCTCTTCAAAGAAGAAAAATCAAGACCTATCCTGACTTAATGTAATGTGCCCCATAATTTGATTTTTAAAACTTACTTCAAACTTTTTAATTTCTAACCCTTTTCTCAATTAAAAAAAATTCTTCAGGAAAGTTGTTACAATGCACTAATACTAAATAGGTTGCACCATTTTTTTGTCAATATAATACAGGTATGAGATTTGACTGACCAGTTACAGACAGCCAAACTGCCTTAGTGTTTTATTTTATTTATGAAATTTACTTGCCATCCATATTGTATCCAATGACACTGGGTGGGCTAATACATTTGCTATCTAATACTGCATGACTATAGTCTTTAATGCAGTTGGTACATGTACATATCAACTAATTCAGAACACCAAAACTATATTGAAGATGTAGGGTATAAACTGGATATAACTTTATTTCCTTCTTGAAGAATAAAGCATATGTCTCCATAATTGTCCAGTGCTACCAAACTGAGAAACTAGCCATACAGCTCCAAAGTTTACCATTTGACATATGCTTCAGCTATACTCATTTATCTCAGGGAGCAAGAAAAGTAATCATCTGAATGTTTCAAATTTCTATTTTTCTTCAGTCAAGCTGACCTTTAGTCTCTTTTCCCCCTATCCTGAGCATCACTGAAATCCAATTGAAACCAAGCTATGAGACCAAGCTGATGTCTTTTGAATGTGATTCAGATGAATCTTTACCATTCATGAAAAAGAAATGTTATGGTTTTGCTAATCGTCCATATTCCATCTAACTTTTCCATTTCATTGTAAAGTTCATGTTGCATAAGGTAGGTACACAGATTAAATTAAATGTTTGGAGAACAACATGTTCTAAATAGGTCTCAATGTGATGGTCTAAAAATTTGCCCAAGAAGATTATGCTGTTAAAAAGAAAATCAATAGAAAACAGACCTCCCAGCACTCATAACTCTAACTTCCAAACAAACATGTTTCAAGTGTAAATGAAGATCCTTACATTCCTGGCTAATTATTTATTGAAATAACAGTCGTATTATAAGATGCAAAAAAGGCAAACAATTTTAAATTTGTTGTTGTTTAGTCTCTAAGTCAGGTCTTTACAACCCTATTGACCACAGCTTGCCAGGCTCCCTTATCCTCCACTGCCTCCCAGAGTTTACCCAATTTCATATTCATTGCTTCAATAAAACTATCTAACCATCACATCCTTCCCTTCTCCTTTTGTCTTCCATCTTTCCTAACATCATGATCTTTTTCAATGAGTCCTCTTTTCTCATTTGTTTACTAAAGTATTTGAGCTTCAGTTTCACTATCTGTCCTTCTAAAGAAAATTCAGGGTTGATTCCGTTTAGGATCGACTGGTTTCATCTTCTTAGAGTCCAAAGGACTATGAAGAATCTTCTCCAGCACCACAATTCAAAAGCAATTTTAGCCTTGGTATAAAACATAGTAAATATATAGGGGTGAAACATTTTTAGTTTAAAAACATATAAAGTGTGGTTTAGATAACCACTATTTCCATAACTTATAGGTTTTTCTTAACTAGTTCTGAAAACCACATTCATTCTCTCTCTCTCTCTCTCTCTCTCTCTCTCTCTCTCTCTCTCTCTCTCTCTCTCTCTCTCTCTCTCTCTCTCTCTCTCTCTCTCTCTCTCTCTCTCCCTCCCTCCCTCCCTCCCTCTCTCTCTCTCTCTCTCTCTCTCTCCCCTTGAAAATAAGACCTCCCTGGATAATAAGGCCAATCAGGCTTTTGAACGCATGCACTAAAATAAAGTCTCCCCAAAAATAAGCCTGAAAATATTGCAATACAGCAGCAGCTATGCTCGCTGCCTTCTCCACCTTAAAAATAATAAGACATCCCCAAAAATAAGGCCAAGCATTTATTTTGGGGGTCAAAAGAAAATAAGACCCTGTCTTATTTTCAGAAAAACACTATAGTGTGATTTATGACAATAGATAGCATTATGTATTTTGAAATATGGCATTGGCATTATACATGCCAAGGTACTGTAGTAGTAGCCTCTGCAGACTAATTAAAATTATGTAAAAGCAGAAGTCTTGTTTATTTTGTTGGCCATAACTTGTAAGTTAGTTTAAATAAATTGTATGTGCCTACTGCACTGGAAAAGTGGAATAAATGTTAATAGAGCTGCAAACAGGCTAATAAGGAGGATGTTGTAAGACTATAATTCCACACTGATAAAGCTTTTCTTAAATGACACGTTGAAAAAAAAAACTGATTGTCAAACAAATAGGTGGCGGGGCTTTGGTTTTTTTTGCATTGTTTTAAAATTAAGCATCCAGATCAATTTTTAGGATGCTAAATGGATATTTAGGAGCATTCAATAATACTAATTTGCGTCTATTATTTCTCATTGCCATGCCAAGGAACTCAGTGATTGAAAAGTGGAATAACAGTTTCCTCTTGCTAAATTGTAATGATGCCCTTTATAATCCTCTTTTTAATGCAGTTCCTGAACTTTAGAAAGGTTGCTTACTGCCAAATGTCAGTTCATCTCAGGCAGGTACAATGAAAACCCTCTTGTTTTATTACTTATTATGCCAAATAAAATTGGCATTGCCAGTAAACTTGCTAGATGAGTGCTCTGGGATGAAAAGAAACAGCAAAGACAATATACCACTCTGATTCGGTAGTGTGCGAGGACCCAAGGAGAATGAGAAAAGGTCATTTTAATTTCAGATGAGATAGTTTGGCACTTTAATATGATCTCACATTCTCTTTATTGGGTGTGAAATGGGAAGGACTAATTATTTACAGTTGTGGATCAGAATACCATTTTTAGTGGATTATAAAGGGCATCATTACAATTTAGCAAGAGGTTTACAATTTACAGTTTAGCAATTCTTAATTTACAAGAACTACAGTTTCAGAATGAATCTTTGCAGCATAATAGTTTTTTTTAAATTTTATGTAATACTGAATTGTTCAGGGTAATTTCAAAATGAATGAAGTATACATTTTATTAAAAAAGTCATGCTTTATGATCAAGTTACAGCTATCATAAATGTTTCTTTTAGAAATATACCAAATATATCAAAAACCACAGGGGTTTCAAGTGCCTTTTCCTAGACTTATTTTGTGTATAAGGAACCCTGGTGGTACATAGGGTTCATTGCAAGCAAACTCTGCCCACAGTTGGAATTTGATCCTGGAGAGCTCAAGGTTGACTCAGCCTTCTATCCTTCAAAGGTCAGTAAAAATGAGGACCCAGATTGTTGGGGGCAATAAGAAAACAATGCTTACATTGTAAACCACTCAGAGAATGCTATAAAGCACTACACTAATGCTAGGCTAATTTAGCTACTGATAAATGCTATTTTTGTATAAAGCACGGGCAACCCTGAACAAGAATATCAAAAATAGCTACAGTGACCCATACACTAGGAATCAAACAATGTGGTCTGTCCATGAAGACAATTTGGAATATTTAATATGTTCTGACAACAATATGCTGTGACTTCAGCGAGACTTGTAGTTTGACTGGTTAGCATTCAAGTAGAATTAAACTAGAATATTTTACTAGAGAAATTAATGGCAACTTCCATTGAAGAAATGCCAAGCTGAAGGTGGCTTCATAACTGTGGCAGAATGAAGAACTGACAAACTCTTTATAAATCTTCTACAGAGAAGGACAAGATCTGAAATCACCCTTAAGTACTCCAGACAGTTGTTCCTTATAAGGAGACTATTAGAAAACAGTCTCTGGGTGGGTTTAGAGCTCTGGGAGAAAAGGGAATGACCAACTGGCTCAAACCATGATTTGCATCTTCATTAGGTTCACCTACCTCTTTTTTCTAATAGCTTTGGAAAATTACTTTCAACTAATAAGAACTTTTTGATTGACAGTTTTACAGCATCAGGTGAATTTATTTCAATCCTTATTGAAAACTTTCTAAATACAAATTTAAAGATTTAAAGGTATTTTTGGAATAAAGAAGAAAAGGGTAATTAGAAATTTTATTTTGAAAAAATAGAAATGGACTAAGGGACAGATAGATTTGAAGGACTATTTTGGAACTGATTGTAAGAATTCATCCCAGGTGAAAGTGTTTACATTCTGAATTTCTTCTGGAAAAAAAAAGATAGGATGATACCTTGAAGATTGGACACCAGAAAGAACAACTAGGGATTATAGATCACAATAAAAGGAAAACAAGTAGATTGGTTTACTAATTCAAAGCAAAATATTTAACATTTTAAAAGTCAAAATATTGAATGATATTTTTGAACAATGGATCCAGAAATCAAGTTTAAGGACACCTGCTTCTATGAATAGACTGTATTCAAGATATGTTATGGAAATTTTACCTGACAAGATTGAGATTGAGCTGAAAGTGGATTTAAAAGTGACAAGCTGCAAAAATAGTATGGACAAATGTATTACATTGGACAAATGGTAAAAAAAGGATGATGCCTTAATAATCAAAAGAGATATACAAATAACAAACTAAAAGAGTGACCTGGATAATTTTCACATATTGGATTTACAAATGAGGCTCAAAATTAAAACTTTGAATGGTTATGTGAAAACACTCAATGAAAAAAGTCAATCATATGGTAAGATATTATTTGAAAGGACTAAAGTTGGCATATTTGATCAAAGTTAAAATGACATCTTGTTATTTCTTGTATCCCTTAATGAACTTTATTTATTAAACAAAATTATGTGGTCATCCAACTCACAAAAAGTGGCTCCAGATGGCCCACAACATGAAAAGAATCCCAACTATAAACCGTATAATCCCACAGATCCACCACATCTGGTGGCAGTAAAAGTAGAATCATACTAACCACTTTATAAAACCACTTTTTTTTTCTTATCAGGACTGAAATGACAAGACCCTAAGGATTTTATTGATAAGAAATGGGGAGGCATCATTATTTTATTTTAAGAGAATGTGAAATGTTATTAAAATTGTTTATAATTGTGATGAAGGAGAAATCATTTATCTGTTAGTTTTCTTTTCTTTTTCTTGTTCCACTGATTAATTGTTCTGTCAGGAAATTTCTTCTTAGTTCTAGGTTGCTTCTCTTCTGATTAGTTTCTATCCATTGCTTCTTGTCCTGCCTTCAGGTGCTTTGCAGAGTAAATTGACTCCATGTTCTTTGTGGAATATGTATGAATGTGTGTATATATTGTACTATATGTATATTCACCCCCTTGTTATTTTTGTGAAAATGCAATCACACTCTGAAATTATGGGTGGCAAATCAATGTAGAGGAACTTCAGATTCTCAAACAAAATTATTAATGTCTGAGATGTTAGAATAGATTTAGGTGGGTATAAAGGTTGCAAGTGAACTAAATCTAGCTGGCTGTATTGTATTTGCAATCCAACATTGCCCTCATTCCAAAGCCATAATTCACCTCAGTGGCAGGCTGTACTTTAAAACTCCACATGTAGTTTTTATGTGGGAGAAAATAAATGGGCATCTCACGTCATTAAAGTCCAGGAAATGTTTATTATTCAAGACTGAGCACTAAAGTGGATGTTGTACAGTATTTGGGCTATGCTGTTTGAATAACATTTGCTATTACCCACTGAGCTTCAAGCCGTCATGGTTAGAAAGACAACAGCATTACAGGGCTAAATAATTGATTAATCAAAGTGAAATTTTATTCCCTTGGTGCAGAAATTATACCCTTCAGGTACTGTCAAGCTATGGCTTATCAAATGATTAAAACAAAAAGCCAATCAATTTGTTTAGATTAAAAGCTGCATAAAAGGCACATGAATAAGATCCACTATTAAGCCTCGATCATAAGGCAGAATTTTGTCCCTTTTGTTTTCCCCACTCATAACACAAAAGAAAGAGATTATGAGCACAATGGAAAGACAACAGTTTAAAACCAAAAAGTACATACAGATGCAGTGAATGTTCATTTATCAATACTGTCCTGCAGTCTTGTTCCTGTGGATGTTACTGCTACAAAAATGCATGCAGCAAGTTTTGCTACCGGGAGACCATCTTTTATTTTATCATTTACATTGTCACTTGTGTTCCTTTGCTTCAGGGTATTTGTCAGCCAACAGCAGGTGGTGGCTTTAAGTGCTGCTTCACTGTTTGTTTAGTATTGACTTTTTTTTTCTTCCTGCAAAAGAAATTGCCACAGCAAGTGACAAAGAGCTGGCCATGATAGACCTTTGAGAGATCAACACAAACTAAAAATTGGAAGTAAGAGACAAACATTTATTAATGAAGCTGCACCAAGATTGCAGCAGCACCAAGGAAAACATGTGTATTCTCAATAAGCTTGATGTTCCAAACAGCTGTCTAAGGGCAATAATTGGTTTTAAGTGCAAGCGGAGTTTAGCTTAACAATAGAGTAGAGGCAGAAAAGTACCCATTCAGTTTGCAGGCCAATCTTCTATTATTAGATGAGACTATTCTATCTGATGGTAACAGATCAGATGTGATACTAATATCTTTATCAAAAATCCAGAAGGATGAGATGTTGAAAGAAAGTACATGGAAACCTGGGCATTTGTAATGTGTTCTGTCTTTCAATGAACAAGTATCCCTCAATGAAAGCATTGGTAGAAATCTAGGTAGATATCTTACAATAGGTGAGACCAGGGGTGGGTTCCGGCTAGTTTTACTGCCAGTTCACTCATGCACGAGTGCATTGGATGAGCGCTGTGCGTGCATGCACAGTTCAATTAAAATTGTTGTATGCATGCACAAAACTAAAAAAAAGATGGCGATGGTGGCGACCGGGAAACCGGTTTGGGGGTGTGGCAGGCCTTGGTCGCTGCTGGTTCCAGCAACCCAAGCCGCCATTCCACTACTGGTTTTGGCCAAATCGGGCCAAACCAGAAGGAACCCACCTCTGAGTCAGACACTGGGCTAGCTCTCAGATCAGTGGATTAAAGGGAACATTTAGGTAGCCTAGACATAGAACTTTAGCTGCCCTCTTGTGTTCCTCCGACTTTAAGGCCAGTGTTAACACTGTTTGACCGCAGTTCTGCAGAGCTGGAGGGAGAGATTTTCCACTTTTACTTAAGAACTGCTGCTGGAGATCATCATATCATGGGATATCATGGGAAGGAAGGACAAGAAGCAATGGATGGAAACTAATCAAGGAGAGACTAAATCTGAACTAAGGAGACGTTTCCTGACAGAATAATTAATCAGTGGAACAACTTGCCTCCAGAAGTTGTGTGTGCTCTAACACTGGAGGGCTTTAAGAAGAGATGGAACAACATTTATCTGAATTAGTATAGGGCAGTGGTGGGCAACCTTTTTTTTCAACTGAGCCAAATCTCGCCAAAACCACGATTGAAATTTATTTGGAGAGCCGCATTTTTAAAACCGAAAATACATAGGATGGTACACTGTTTTTAGTTTCAATAAGTTTTTATTGAGAATATTCTGCATGCAAGTATCCACATAGGTCGGGAGGATACAAATAACACAACTAATAAAACAAAAACGTTAGAACGATATTATTTATCGATAACGTTAAATTCCGTAAAATTTGCCTTACAATGTAGAGAAAATTACATCCTGACAATGACTGACAAAGTCACAACCACTAATGTGAACATTGGCCTTACATTTCCTTGGAGAGTAAGTCAGGTTTGTATGTTGTTGATTTTAATTTCATCTCTCTCTCCCACTTTCTTTCTTTTTTTCTTTTTCTTTCTCTTTCTCTCTCTCTCTCTGGCTCTTTGACTCTCTCTCCCTCCCTCCCTCCCTCTCTGTCTCCCTCTGTCATTTTCTCTGGGTGTCTATCTGTCTGTCTCTCTCTCTCTGTATCTCTCTCTCTCTCCTCCTTCCCCCATCTCTGTCAATCTGTGTGTGTGTGTGTGTGTCTGTCTGTCTCTCACTCTGTGTGTGTGTGTGTGTGTGTCTCTGCCTCTCCCTCTGTCTCTCTCCCCTCCCTTCCTCTCTCTCTGTCACTCTGTGTATGTGGGTGTGTCTGTCTCTCACTCATTCACTTAATCACTCACTCTGTGTGTGTGTCTCTCTCTGTCTGTCTATCTTTCTCTCCCTCCCTCCCCCTCTGTCTCTGTGTGTGTGTGTGTGTGTGTGTCTGTCAGTCTCTCTCTGATTCCCTCCCTCACTCCCTCTCTCTGTTCCTCTCTCTGTCTGTCTGTCTCATTCACACACACACACACACACACACACACACACACACTGTGGTCACCTTGTTGAGTGTGTTTCAAATGTGATTGGAACACTCAACAAGGTGACCACAGTGTGTGTGTGTGTGTGTGTGTGTGTGTGTGTGTGTGTGTGTGAATGAGACAGACAGACAGAGAGAGGAACAGAGAGAGGGAGTGAGGGAGGGAATCAGAGAGAGACTGACAGAGACGAATCAGAGACGTACTTTTAACTACCTGGCAGCGGCGTTTTGCCTTGGGGGGGCTCCTCAGAACTTCCCAAGACTTCGGAGGGAAGTTTACAGCTCTCCCTCGGAACGCTTCGGAGGGAAGCTTCTGCAAAAGCCCGGGCGATTGACAACAAGTCTCCCAGGCTGTAATTTTCCGAGCTGTGCGCACGCGCCTGTTTTCCACGGCGTGGAGCAGCGGCGAGATTCTGCGTGGCGAGCGATGATTCCAGGGGCCATCCGGGAAGATGAGGAACGCGAGGGGGGACCCTGCCCCCCCCACTGATGGCCCCCGGAATCATCGCTCGCCGCGCAGAATCTCGCCGCTGCTCCACGCCGTGGAAAACAGGCGCGCGCGTACAGCTCGGCAAATTACAGCCTGGGAGACTTGTCACTCGCAGAAGCTTCCCTCCGAAGCCCGAGAGGAGGGAGGGTTGCGGGCGCCCAGCACACAGAAGAGCCGCATTAAAATGTGTAAAGAGCCACATTTGGCTCGTGAGCCGCGGCTTGCCGACCACTGGTATAGGGTTTTCTTCCTGAGCAGGGTTTTGGATTAGAAGACCTTCAAAGTCCTTTCCAATTCTTTTATTCTATTATGATTTTTTCATTAGATGCTACAGTAGTCCAATTATTATACTTCAATGCTTTATGGAAGGGAGGGAGAGAAGGAAGGATTTTTTAAAAAATGCAAATCAATTGGTGCAGCATTTTATTGCTTTTTAGGCGTTTGAAAAAGGATTGACCTATTCAAAATCAGAGGGTAAACCTGTCTATGTCAAGTACCATATTTTTCGGAGTATAAGATGCACCGGAGTTTAAGACGCACCAAGATTTTGAAGAGGCAAATTTTTAAAAAAGTTTTTGCACTCTGCAGACCTCCCAAAAACGGCCCGTTTTTTGTGTTTTTGTCCAAAAAGGGCATGAAGAACCTTTAGGAGGCTTATAGAGTGCTCCTGGGGGCCGGAGGGAGAGGAATTGAGCAAAAAACAGCCAGTTTTTTTGCTCATTTCTGCCCTCCCAGCTCCCAGGAACACTCTGAAAGCCTCTTAAAGGCTATACATATTTATGTTGATGAAGGTGGTGGGGGATTGGGAGGCAAAAAATGCTGAATTGAGTGTACGCACCCAGAATTTCAGCCTCTTTTTTGAGGGAAAAGGGTGGGTCTTATACTCCAAAAAATATGGTAAGTTAAAAATGAGAAAACTACGAACTTAAAGTCTATGGAAAAGTAGCTAACCTGTGTAAAAAGTAATTATTTTAAAAATGCTAAGTTTCAAAAAAGCAATGTTGCATTTACAAAGCTAATATAGCTACTATGCTGTTTTGACTGTCTTGGTAAAAGTAGCTCAGGAAGGCATTGCAAAGGAACAGGACTGTAAAGGTTTTTTTAAAAAAATATAATTAGGATGTCAAACTTGCATGTATTTAAGCATTTTGATGTTTAATTTTGTGTATTACATTTAACAGCATATGTACAGTAAATATACATACAAGTAAAAAAAAATAAGTAAAAAATAAGTTTTTTGAATGAAAAAGTGGGAAAGCAGGATAACAGGGAAACTGACCAATGGAAAGATGGAGTAGACTGCTGTAAAGCTCTATATAAGGGGTGTCAAACTCACATTGCCACACCATTGTTACATAACGTATTGCAACTTTTTCCCCCTTTGCTAAGCCCTGTGTGGGCATGGCCAGCTTGTGAAGCATCTGGCCCGTGGGCTGGGAGTTTGACACACCTATTCTATATCTTGCAAACTATTGCCAAAGTATCTCTGCCAGATAGGATTTTCTTCAATCATATTAGAATCAAACTGGCATGTGTACAGGATGGGAGCAGCTCAATGGTGGATTCTGGATCCCGTTCCAACCAGTACGGATGTGTCTTAGTGCCTCTGCGAGCCTCTGTGACACTCCAGCTGCTCAGTAGAGTGTTGTGCAGCCGCTGTATGCACCATGTGTGTGTGCGGAAGCGCCGAAGACTTAAAAGACCGGTAAGGAGCTTGGGCAGGCAGGTGAGCCCTCTGGAGCACCGTACCAGAATGGTATCCGGTGATCCGGGCAGGCTCCGGTATGCCTGTACCAGGGCGTACCGCCTGCAACCCACACTGGACCAGCTTAAAGATGTAGTATAGATATGCTGACTGATGTACACTATCACCCAAGGTCCTAATCAAATCACTGTGCCATACTGGCTAGTAGTTTGATACTGGCAAAAAAGATCTCTACTTTATCTGTGTGAGTGGGTTCGTGTTATTTGGGAAGTTATTGCTTAAAAACTCTGCCAAAGAGTTTTCAAACTCATTTCAGCACACAGTATTTACTGGCTCACTTAACTATGCTAAAAAGGAGAGCTAGAACTGAATCTTATCAACATACCAATGGCATCCTGATGTTATCACCTTATTGATAGCATCTTACTTCCACACTCCAAGTGATTTTACAAAAAGCAGTTTTGGTATATAGTAAGCATCATTGAAAATAGAAAGGAGCCCTGTGGAATACCTCACCACAACTGATATTAAACAGATAAATAGCCTGCCTGCAATTTCACTTTGAAATCATCTGCCCAGATACGAGTGGAACAAATGGAGTGCTTTACCCATTATCCCTTAATATTAGACATTATTGATAGTGAGTCTGTCTGGATTGTACCTTCTCTTTCTTGACAACAGAGGTTAGCATAAAGAGTGATCAAAGCAGCTTTTGTACAAAATATTGGCTGGAAACCAGATTGAAAAAGATTTTGCAGAAGAAAAAAGGCAATGTATTTACCCTCCAGTTATTGAACCTTAACTTTGTTCAGTACTAATCATTATACTCAGTTGAGAGAGGATGGAATATGAAGTCTGATAAATTGTGATGGATTATGTGTTCCCGATGCCTGATATAATAAATAGCATTATCCAAGTTGATTGATATTTTAGGGGCAGTGTCTGCTTAGGTTTCATCTCTCCAAAGCTGAGATCTGTGAGAAGCTCATGATTAAAATAATTATCTGGGTTCATTAAAAGCTTCTGGTGAGAAGGGAACTAACAACAAAGTAACAGTCTCATTTAATTAAGTACAAATCACTGCCCAAACACAGCTGCTCATCATATTCTCACCAGAAATTATAAACCAGAATGCAGATGACCTGATCAACCAAAAAGTAGGGTTTCGGTTGCACCCTTGGTTTTATCCAGTCAAAGGTTTCTTGGGATCCTAAACACATCATTTACTGAAATACAGATAAAATCTGAAATATAATAGATCTATGTATGTACTTCATTATTAATGATGTTTTGTGATAGCAGTCTTCCAGTATTTTCAGCTAAATTGTTAGCTTCCCTCTGAATTCTTGGTTTGAGGAAAAATATTTGGGGGGGGGGAAGGGATCTCAAGATGGGCATTCTTAGTCTCAGCTGTTGGGAGGCATCTAAAGAATGCAAAAATGTAAGAGTCTTCAAGGAGATGGTTGACAAAAGGAGAGTCAGATTTGGATTGGTCAGAAGTTTCATTGGGTGGTGGTGGGAGAAGGCAGAGTTCTTTGAATGTGGATATATATTATGGGAGCTGCTATATCAGCCTTAGAACCAACAATAAATATATTGAAGTAGTGGAAAGCTTCTACTTTTTAGAATCAACTATTAACAGTAAAGAACCCTGTATTGAAGATATATAACACAATAGTCTTGCCTAGTAGAATAGCCATCAAGGCCTTGAATATTCAAATGGACTTATGTCTACAAAGATAAGATTTGTGCAGATAGTTATCTCTCTTTGACACGCCATGAAAGCTATTTAACTTTGGGTTTGGAATAGATTCCTAAGAATACCATGAATAGCCTAGAAAACGAACAAATGGATATCAAACTAATCAACCAAGAGTTGTCATTCAAAGCAAAATCAACCAGGATCAAATTATAACACTTTTTACACATTTGTATATAAGCCTATAATGTTTGGAAAGCCGAAAGAGAAGATAACCAGCAGCAAGGTGGATGGACTCAATGACAACAGTGATGGGTCCACATTGGAACACTGACTTGCAGAAAATCTTTTTATGGGATTGATAAGAATTGACAGTAATGTGATAGCCCATAATCAATCTATCTATCTATCTATCTATCTATCTATCTATCTATCTATCTATCTATCTATCTATCATCTATCTATCATCTATCTACCTACCTACCTACCTACCTACCTACCTACCTACCTACCTACCTACCTACCTAACCTATCAACCAACCAACCAACCAACCAACCAACCAACCAACCAACTAACCAACACAACTTAATTTTTTTGCTGGACATGGGGAGTGTGAAATCCTTATTCTTTCGAACCTATTCACTTTAAACTTACTGTAACAAGAAACTTGTAAAAAGAATTTAGCGTCTGCTGAAACTGGAAAGATTGAAACTGGAAAGATTCAAGCCAAGCAATAATTCACTAAAAATGTCTTCTATTTTCCTTAAGAAGTAAATTTGTTTTAAATATAGTTTCTTTTCATCATGTTTAATTTCATTATGATTGGCTTTCATTAATGTAGCAGTGGGTAGGATATATTTTGAAAAACATTCAATACTTTCCATTTCAGCACAACTTGTGTGGTGTTGTATTTGTGATCTATTGTTCAGGAACCACTTGATTAATGCACAATGTTAATATTTTCCCCCTAACCGGAAAACTACTTCCTACCATTGATTAAAAAATGAGCACTGGCACTCTTAAGCATGCCCGCTGATGTTTGAGATTTATGTAGTATATTTGAAAAATAGCCCTATAAAATAGAACCCAATAGAACACAGTACATATTCTAAAGCGAATCTGTTAAATAAACTGAGCTGAACTCTGGATGAACATTTTCAGAGTGCAGAGGTCCTTATCCAGGAAATATATTAATAGTAGAGGCCAGAGAGAGGCGAACTCTGATAAGATGCTGAGTGATATTGCAATCAAATCATACAGATTCTCAAATGAATGTATCTATGTTTATCATCTCAAACTACTCAAAATATATGAAACCCTTTGGACTGTTGCCATTCTGCTGAACAGATGGGCTAAACTTTTTAAAGTCTCTCATTGTTTGTATTTACAAATTGTTCTTATATGAAAAGATATACTTCTGGATTCTACAGACTATAAAATTTTGTTCTGATATTAATAATAGATTTTAGATTTTTTTAAAAAAATGATTTCAATGGGGGGAGAAAAAGAGTAGTTTATTTTGGGGGAAGGGCATCAAAAATAGCCCTTTCTCCCACTATGAGCAATTTCTTTTTCAAATGGCCCAACCAATTAGGATAAACATTTTTACTTGTTATTTGTCTTGACTGCAGCATAAGGCAACTTTTTTTGTTTGTTTGTTTCTGATCTCTGGGAATCTTTATTTAGTTGGTGGCTGAATGTCAGAGCTTTTTTCCACTGGAAGAAGGGGTCAGGCTCTGAGATATTAGTGGACTCAGATCCTGGAATGAAATGTCTAAAGGCATCTGGTAATTTCCTTTCACAGAAAAATACTATGCTGAAATCTTACTTTAAATGTTTTGGTTTTCTTTCTTTGTAAAAAAAAGGGGGGGGGAATGGTCTTTCTACTTTATTATGATACATTTTGAAATTTTCTTTTGGTGAAGCTTTTCAGTTTACATACTTTTTTCCTAGTTATGCCACTTCTCATTTGAAAAGGCCCAAATGGCAGACGCTCTCTCATCATTTAATGGAAGTGCAAGAAAAACAGCTATTGAAAAGATGATTAGTAAATGGAAAAAAATGCTTTTACATATAAAAACAATAAAATGCTGCACCAATTGACTTGCATTTAAAAATCCTTCCTTCCTTCCTTCCTTCCTTCCTTCCTTCCTTCCTTCCTTCCTTCCTTCCTTCCTTCCTTCCTTCCTTCCTTCCTTCCTTCCTTCCTTCCTTCCTCACAATAGCATGTGAGAGTGGAAATTTGCCCTGTTCATGAATCTGCCTGATTGGAATGATATTTTTTTTCTAAATAGGTAATCTACACCAAACATACAACAGAGTTGTAGATGACATTGGCACTCAGGAAGAAACAGCAATAACTTGAATTCAATATCCATAGCTGCTTTGCAATGACATAGTCTCTTTCCTTTTTGTTCATTTTTTTGTCTTTACAAATCTTTCATTGTTGAATTTTAGATTGTCAAACAGTATGAGAAGATAGTTTGAACTTTAGCAAACATTTGATCCACTGCAAACAGTTCCCTCACATTCTTCAATCTTGAAAGATGTTGAAAAAAAAGAAATAAAAAGTGATGTAACTGAACAGAGTTTTCAGTCTGACAAAATTCACACACAAAGCATCTCATAAAGAAAAGTGCATGTTTATCTCAGTTCAATCAAAGTGTCCAATTAAAAGTCTAACTCTGTGTCATATGCAAAACTCTTAATGAGTAATACAATTTTCTCATTCTTCTGCAATTTTGGAAATCTGCACAGTTTATTGGGTGGGGGGTGTTATAGACTTGCTAAACATGTACAGTGGACCTCCCACACTCTTGGGTGGTTTTTTAGTTAGGTCCAGTCTCTTCTCTTCCCCTCTCCAAAAAATAAAAAAAGGAAAGGAAAGATACTGTATAAAACTGTGTATAAGAATATTTAGATTTTAGATTTGTTTTCCCACTCTGCCTA
This sequence comes from Natrix helvetica, assembly GCF_964273705.1. Classification (NCBI taxonomy): domain Eukaryota; kingdom Metazoa; phylum Chordata; class Lepidosauria; order Squamata; family Natricidae; genus Natrix; species Natrix helvetica. The sequence continues at coordinate 48,660,284 of NC_138552.1, forward strand.
AAGAACTCACGCTGGGTAAAAAATCAAAGTAACCAGGCAAGAAAAGAAAGACTGAATGTCAGATATGATTTCTTGCAACTTCCTGATAAGAGGAGGATTTTAAACCACACATTAATTCAGAACTATTAATATATCTTGCTAGATATTGGATAAAAAAAACATATGTTGCTGAATCCACATTTCCTACATACTCTGGTCCTTTAGTAGGATTATTTTTTGACAATGTAATTAGTGAAAGATTTCTTAAATCTGACAGTAGAAGAATTACATACAGGCTCTCTGCATCTGCATCTGTGAAGTGTGAGTCACCTTTTTCTCTGCAATTATTTTCTTTCTTAATAAATAACATTTGAACTGGTATGTCCATATTCTTAAAATGAACATCTTTCAATCAGACCTGCAGCTAATCTGGTTTTTTGAAAATAACAGGTAAATTGCCCTGGAACATTATGCAAGTCTCAGGTGGTAGAATCTATCTGAATATCCTGCAGCTATTTATTGGATCTAAATGGGAAAACATGGCAACATATTAAAATTAAATCTTGATAGCTGTTTCCATAGCTGCAAATGAAGAGTAGAAAAATTGGTCCTGATAATTCCAAGATTTCACTTTCAGCCTTTCTATGCCTGCATTAGGAGTAAACTGGCATATTTTGTGCCAGGGCTGCTATAAGGGGAACACATTTACAGAATTTATTTTGAAACATTATAATGCTATGAAGAATAATGAATATGCCTCAATGTATTCAATTTACTACCTTGAAGGTTTGATGCAACTGTCAAATAAGGGCTCATGGTTTTGTTAAAATATGAAGAACAGTAGGTTCATAGCAAAAACTAGGGAAAGCAGATTTTGTTATTAGTTACCTCTTCTTTTAGGCAAGATACATTGCCAGTATCATGACCGTAAGTAATCAATAACATTACAAAGTCACTTTCTTTCAGCCCATCTCATTTCCAAGGTTGCTGTTGTGTGGAAAATAGGAGGAGAAAGATATGTTGGCCATCCTGAGTCATTTATAAAAAGAAGAAAGGCAGGGTACCAATTAAATAAATAAAATTATAATTAATAAATGGTATCCAGGTTAAAATTAAATACATGAGCAAAATCAATAAATGCCAATACAATTCTGTTTGTCATTTTTTTGTGAGCAATTATACTTTTAAATTTGTATTTATTTATATTAATTTATAAACTTGCCATGTCAATCACTCAGGGTTACTCTATTTTTTTTTAAAAAAAACAATGTTTATCTTAAGACACTCTGAAGAGAAAAGTTTAAAAATGTATTCATACAATCCTTGTAATTCATACTGCTGAAAACTAGAGCAGTATATTGAAAGGAACGCTTCAATTTAATCCCTGTAGATTTATTAATAATGCTAGCTTTCCTTAGAATCATAGTATTAAAAGAGACCCTAAAGGTCATGTATTTGATGCCCTACTTGATGCAAGATTCAATAAAACTTCTGAGTGATAACTATCCAGCCTCTGAAGACTTGTAGCAAAAGAGAAGTCATCACTTCATGTGGCAGTCTGTTACATTGACTGATGGCTTATACAGTCAGGAAATTCTTCCTGATGTCTAATCTAAACTTTCTTCACTATACTTTTAAGACTTCTTAGTTCTCTTCCTGCCACCTGGGGCAATAAAGAATTTCCACTCTTTTGTAATGACACATAATCAATCAATCAACCCAACCCAACCCTACCCAACCAATCAATCTCCCTTTTCCTGTGTGCCCGTCCTTCAGCTATTTGAAGTTTATTCTCATATCTCACCTGTCATCTTCATCGTAAACTGAATGCTGTCCTTTTTGTACTGCAGTACCCATAACTGGTCACAGTTACTCCAAATAGGATATAAACAGCAGAATGCAATAATTAATGTCTGGGACTTGCACTCTTTGCTTCTAATAACTTACTCAACATAGCATTTGGCTTTTCAGCAGTTACATCTGACAGACTTCAAGATGCTAAAGCTGCTGCTATCTTTCTATTTTTCTTTTATTCTTTTTATTGCCAAAAACTTGTAACAGGCTTTTTTTTTCTTTATACAATTCTTCAATAATTTCTGCTAGATTGACCTATTTGCATGGTTGTTGGTTGAAAAATAGTTGGATTTAAAGAAGAATTGCTAGGTTGTTTCACTATAGAGGGGCAAATCACATGTTAAGCAATATATTTGCTAACCATTTCAAAGAAGTCCAATCTTATACAATAATACAATAGTAGAGTTGGAAGGGACCTTGGAGGTCTTCTAGTCCAACCCCCTGCCTAGGCAGGAAACCCTATACCGTTTCAGACAAATAGCTATCCAACATCTTCTTGTTGAATTTTTGAATGTAGAAATGTTTTTACTAATCTTACCATGGAAGCCTTTCTGATTTCAAGGACATCTTTTAGGCCCTGAAATATTTTAAATCTCTTATTCTTCTTAATCTCTTTTTGTTTTTCATGTTTGCAAGAAAGTAATAATAATAATGTTAGTATTAATGTTCCACAAAGTCAACAATCAATACAGGGCTCAGCACAGGAGATGTTATTGTTCCCATCTTTTCTCTTGTCCACCCTTTTGAAGCATCTGATATAATACTGTCAGCTCATATTTAATTTTTGATTAATAAGAGCACTCAGAGCTCTTTCATGTGTGCTTTTTCCAATACAGGAGTTATGTTGTCTATTAAATTCTAAAATGAATTCCTATTTATTTAACCCAACTTTTTTAGCCTATCTAGATCTGTTTTGAATCTTTCTTCTTCCAAAGTATTAGATTCTTCTCAAAGAATCAAATGCAAACTTGAAAAATGTCCCCTCCAATCACTTTTCTAACTCACTGATAAAAATGTTAAACAGCAAAAGGCTTGGGGCAGAATACTATAGCACAATGCACAATATTTTCCCCCAAACTGAAATGGAGCTACAGTATTAATGAATACACTTTGAGGTGTTGCAATTCCACAGACTGTGTATTAATCTAAGAGTGATATCATCCAGCCAACATTAAACCATTTTATTAAGAAACTATCATGAGAACCTTTGTGAAAGACTTTGATGAAATCTAAATATTCTACTTATTCTATAATGTTCCTCTGATATATTAATCTAGTAATTCTACCCAGAGAAATTGCTAATATAAATTAGAAAATATAACCAATTATTTTTCATAACTGGCAAAATGGCACTATTAGATTTTTTTCTCCTTAATTTTTTTCCATTTTCAATTCTATTTCTTGTTTTGAACTAGTGTCAGAAGGATATGGAAATTGTGAATTACTGATTGAGCACAGTAAGAGACTGAATGTAGATGAATTACATGAAGCTAGAGGCAGATATAGGAACCTTGTTAATCAATCGATAGTCCACTGTAAGACTGAAAGAACTCCTACTTCTCTCTCTTAAAAATTATATGTACAATTCTGGAATATAGTCCTATATCTAAGAGGTCAATGCTAAAGTTTGATTAGTATTTTCTATTTTTATCAATTATTTTCCTTGGGAAGGAACATTGGATAATGTTTACAGTAAAGTTATACATTCTACATCAGGACTGTCAAACTCACGGCCTGCAGCACAGATGCATCACACGCTGGTCATACACACAACCGGTTTAGCGAAGGGGGGAAAAAGTCACAATATGTCACATGATGCTGCCGTGACAATGCAAGTTTGATGCCCCTGTTCTACATAAACCTGTGTTCAAAAGAGTTTGGAAAGTATTATAGTTGACACAGAGCCATATTGTGCTAAACCTGAAATTAAATTTAGTGTCCAAATTGAATGAGTAAGTTGAATTGAATCATTGAATTGAAAAAGATGTCTTTTTGATTTTTTTCAAATAAGTTAAATCTATTTCATCAAATTTAAATCATGCTGAGTAGTGAAATTGGTTTGGTTCAATATTTCTACTTGGATTAGAGTCAAGAAACTACCATTTGTGGAACACTGAAACCAAACTTATTTGGCAAACTTTCACAAACCATATGACCTTGTCTAGTTTTCATATGTATCTCCTTGATGTCTGATATTTACAGATTTAAATATCCCCACCTATTAAAAAAAGGTGAAACTGCAACACAAACTTTTGTTGGTCAGTATACCATTAGAAATGATATACGATTACTATGTCAACCATTTAATGTCACTAACTAGTTTCCTTAGCATGCTAGCATTTGTCATTCATTTAATTACTCTTAAATAAAAATATACCAAAAATTCACATTTCTATCAGTTTTTATTGATTACATATGTGTAAAACAATGCTTAAAATAGTAGATGGAAATTTGTTCATTTTTAATTTTTTTTATGCATTAAAGGTTCAATTTTTCCCATTTGGCAGTGTTAGCAGTTAGGTTTTTCATATTTTATGTTTTTATATGTTAGTTGAGATATTATGAATTTCATAAAAGGTTCATTCCATGCTGTAGTGAGCCTGCTCACATTCAGTCAAGAACTTTATGTATCCTTGGATCAACTTTTCTTATGATTTCCAAGGCACTCTGATTATTATTCTTGCTTCCGGGGTGACAAAGCTTATTTTCAACATATTTTATGATTCAAAATATTACAAAATCTTTTTTTGCCTTCTAATATTGGCAAATAGTGTACAATTTTTTAATATCTTCTCCGAAGGATGGCATTTCTTGAAGGTCAACTTAAGCATCCCTCTAGCAGACAGAAGATATTATTTGTCAAAGTGAGATGACAGAAGTAATGCCAGGTCTCAAAGTTTATCAGAGGTAAGTGTTGGTGTTCATGAAATGTGTACAGTGAAATGACACCAGAACAGAAACATTTGCACTCCTTCTTACCAACTGATAATAGATACGTGGAGATCATCTGCAAGGTACAATTCACATGGAACTTACTGCAGGTATAGTTTCATTATTTGATGAGGAAGGGAGGCGAACTGTGTACAGATAGTAAGAGAATAATTTCTAGTTTATTTGTTCCAGAGAGGAAGAAACAGAATTTATGATTATAAAGTACTAAATTTCAAAAGAAAGTTGGGGTGGTTCAGGTCATTGAGGAGAACTGATATGTCGTGGGCCGATCTAAGCCTGGGTCCGAGACGGAGCTAGGGCCGATGAAGGAACAATCAGAGGAGTAGATGAGGAAGGGTTGCTGGTGAAGGAGAGAGTCACAGAACAACCAAGCAAGGGAGGAGGAGAGGGCGGGCCCCAAAGCAGCAGAGCAAAGGAGCTCCAGCAATGAGCAATTACTCCTCCCCTGATTTCCAAGCATGGAAAATGGAGAGGCAGGGCATCCCCATTGACCTTCACAAAGCTCATTTTGGGAATGAGATTAAAAGAGATGCCATTGGAAGGGTACTTGTTGAGAACAAGCATTGCCTTTTTCCAGTCTCGTGTGCTGTTACCAATGTCTGGATATTTTGTTCTGCCTTGCGCTGCTTGCCTTGGTTGCCTGGTCTGGCTATGTGTGAGTTCGCAGTGACACAGTTCCTCTCCGGGTTGTGCTGCAGTCCCAGTGAACTCTTCCTGTTACGAGGACTTCCTAGAACCAAATTCCATGAACTGTGGCTGATCTCAGAACTGTGCTGTTCCTATGGACTAATATCATCCAGGAACTATTGGAGGTGTATGTTTAGAGCTTTTCTCCTGGACTTTCAGTGAATGGTGGGACTTTTGGGGGAAAGTTGGAGCTATAAAGGGGAGTTAAGCCTTTGTTCCGGCTATGTTGTTTTCATTCCCAGCCCCGGGTCATCACATGATACTACAATGTTATTGTTCATAGTTTTTGTTATATTTTAAATTTTTGCCATTTTTTAAAATTCAGAAAATCAGCGAAGAATAAATCAACCTGAACTCGTTTATCTATGAGAAATCTGTAAGTTCACCTATAAGTTATGATTGTTGCTATGTGTTATACCAACTAATAGAGGGGAAAAGATATTTATGACGTAACTAGGAATTGGCAGTCTTATCCATGCCAGTTTATCTGCTTCTTTGATGTGATCTGAATCACTGGTGAAGGAAGCTTTTCAATGTTAAAATATTAACTGTTCATAAACAAAGAAGAAATACCTCTAGAAAAATTAAACTATCTTGCAGACAGTTTGCGAATTAATTGTTCTATTTGTCAGGTACTTTCTCCTTAGTTCTAAGTTGCTTCTCTCCTTGATTAATTTCCATCCATTGTTTCTTGCATCTGTGCTCAGGTGCTTTGGAGCAGTGGTTCTCAACTTTCCCAATGCTGCGATCCTTTAATACAGTTCCTCATGTTGTGGTGACCCCCAACCATAAAATTATTTTTGTTGCTACTTCATAACTGTAATTTCGCAATTTTCCAATGGTCTTAGGCGACCCCTGTGAAAGGGTCGTTCGACCCCCAAAGGGGTCCCAACCCACAGGTTGAGAACCATTGCTTTAGAGAATACATTAACCCATCTTCTTTGTGGCAACCCCTCAAATATTGGAAGACTGCCATCAGCCCTGGTTCTTCTTTTCATGAAACTAGATATACCTAATTCCTGCAGCTGTTCTTCATGTTTTAGCTTCCACTCCCCTAATCATCTTTGTTGCTCTTCTCTGCACTCTTTCTAGAGTTGCCACATCTTTTTTATATATATGGTGACAAAAACTGGATGCTGTATTCCAAGTGTGGTCTTATTAAGGCATTATAAAACAGCATTAACAGGTCATGTGATTTTGATTCTATCCCTCTGTTAATACAGCCTATCGCTGCTTTGGCTTTTTAGCAGCTGCAGTGCACTGCTTATCTCTATATTTGGAAAACAAATATAAGTAAACTGTTTTTTTTTTGTTCCATTATTTCTTTATCAAAAATAGAGATGTGGAAGCAGTTCAAATAAAAGATTCAAGGTGTTCATAGTCCTCAGTCTTTCCAGGGAGGAAAATATATACAACCAAACATTATCAGGACAATGTTTATAATTTTATCTGTCTGTCTGTCTGTCTGTCTGCCTGCCTGCCTGCCTGCCTGCCTGCCTGCCTGCCTGCCTGCCTTCCTGCCTGCCTGCCTGCCTGCCTGCCTGCCTGCCTGCCTGCCTGCCTGCCTGCCTGCCTGCCTGCCTGCCTGCCTGCCTGCCTGCCTGCCTGCCTGCCTGCCTGCCTGCCTGCCTGCCTGCCTGCCTGCCTGCCTGCCTGCCTGCCTGCCTGCCTGCCTGCCTGCCTGCCTGCCTATCTATCTATCTATCTATCTATCTATCTATCTATCTATCTATCTATCTATCTATCTATCTATTTATCTATTTATCTATTTATCTATCTACTTACCTATCTGCCAATGGTGGGTTCCGGCTCCTGTTGCAACCGGTACGCTGCAACAGAGCCGGGTGTCCACCACATACACGTGCGCAGCAAGCGCATGTGTACCTACCGCCCACGATGCTCCAGCTGCTCGGTGGACCATTGCACAGGTGCCATATGCCCCGTGCGCATGCGTAAATGCCCCTGTCAGTTCAAATAGAGGTAAGGAGAGCAGGCGGGTGGGTGGGCCCCCCAGAGCACCATACCGGAACAGTACCTTGTGTTCCCAGCAGGCACCAGTACACCTGTACCGGGGTGTACTGGTTGTATTCCACCACTGTTACCTACCTACCTACCTACCTACCTACCTACCTACCTACCTACCTACCTATCATCTATCTATCTATTTATCATCTATCTATCTATCTATCTATCTATCTATCTATCTATCTATCTATCCATATATACATACATACATACATACATACATACATACATACATACATACACACATACATACATACATACACCCACTCACCCCACCCACGCACACACCTACCATCCATCCATCCATCCATCTATCTATCCACCCATCTATTCACCCATCTATTCATCCATCTATCCACCCATCTATACCCACCCACCCACCCATGTACCTACCTACCTACCTACCTACCTACCTACCTACCTACCTACCTACCTATCTGCATAAGCATTTGTCTGAGAATATAGAAAATCTATGATGATCTCTCTCAGTATTATTTTTAAATTATTATTTCTAGTTCTTAACTGTTGAAGAAATCCTTACTTTGATAACAGTAGTGCTGTTTTTTTGTAACCTGCCACTTCTTCTTCATGGTTCATTGCAACTAGCAATTTTTTCTCCCTCAGTCTAAACCTTATAAAGATGAAATGTTTCCACCAGAGCTGTCTTGCTTGATAGAAGCGACATATATAGCTTTTAGAAAATTAAACAAAAACCTTGAGAGACTGGTTAAAGCATTACATCAGTCTTGAACCTAATGTGTATTGTGATCAATACAGGTCTAGGGATAAGTCACTTTTGAAGGCAAGTTAATTATTTACAGCTTTATTCAGATGCCTGTTGAATAGGTTGCACATTGGAAAAATCTGGCATCTGAAAAGTAATAACAATGAATCTAGGATAATTTGATTCCTTTTTTTAAAAAAGGCCTAACAAATGCTGCTCATGAGGCACTGTTTGAACATTTTATTGCCAGATGTCTTTGCCTATTACTGTGTAAGTACAAAACAATAGCATTTGTTGAGGTCTGTCATTTAACAAGAAATCCAGGTGTATAAAGGAACAGGAGCTAGTGAACACTAGGGGATCTGAGTGACAGCCAAGAGCTTTCAAGGCACATCCTTGCTTGCCGAGTTGAGAGACTCATCAGTTGGCAAATTGGCATGTGCCAGATGAAGGGGATTTAGTCAGAGTGCCAGCTTTCCTACAGGTATACCTGCTGTGAAAAACAACACCAACAATTAATACCAAAGTGCCTGTGCAAATACGCAGGCAAAGACTTTAATCCTCCCTGGTCTCTTTCTGTAGGATTCTGCCATGTCTTTCTGGAGGACAGAGGGCAGAAGTCAATTTATTGATGGATCATAACCTGCTATAGAAACAAGATGGGCAGGTTTGTCAATGAGGAATCAGAGAAGGGAACCCCAGGAAAGTTTAAACAAAGGCTCACAAAGAACGAAAAGCCTTCAGTGCATTTTTCTCATTTTCAAACAACAATCCAGAATATAGAGTGGCAGAGAGAGTAACTATTCCATTTTGCTATAAAAATCTATTTCCAGCCTATGAAATGTTCAGACCACTGCTGATAAAGATATTGGCTACTATCACATGAAACACAGCATGTAACAAATAATGTGAACTATGCTTGAGAGGGGGTGTGGGGACACATGTGTCCAAATTCAGCATTAAGCATTGTGTGCATAATGGTAGTAATTTGAAAAGAAATTGATGGCACCCCAATCATTTTGCAGTATTAAGCAGGAACACTCTATTCATATAAATTGTGGGAAAAACAAAGGAGTAACATTCAGACTGGAGTGGGCTCAGTTGAATTTCCCTCCTAATATCTGCTCTAACAGAAGGACCCCCATGGAATCCCAAGGACTATAAATTAGAATTTAACTATATATCACAGAAACTGCACAGCTACTGCAGATGTATTCTTTCTCCTTTCAATGCATTTTATAAAATATCACCAAAGAAATCCATGATATCAGTACCTTACCGTATTTTTTCTAGCTGATATTTTATATTTAGTAGAGAAGAAAATCATGAATAAGAAAATGTTTGTTTCGCCAAAAATTATCAGGATATGGGAAGCTATCTTATTTCAGACACAACCATTGATCATTCCAGCTGAGAATCATCTACAGTGTGAAAGTTGAAAGGGATGCTTTGTTTTGATAACATTTTGAAGGAAGCATCCTCTTGAAATTGCTTCCTAAAGAAATGTTGTTCTCTTGTTCTTTTTTCCCCCCTTTAGGTTTACTTTTTTTAAAAGCAATTTTAAAAAATAAAATAAATAACTAAGAAAGTAAAAGAGGACAGAGTGGATGGAAAACAAACTGTAAGTAAATAAACAGAATGTACATATGTCATAACATTTAAAATATGTTGTTTCATTATAGTATATGCTATAAATTGTGCCATTGTTTTTAAGAAGAAGTGAAGTAATGATGTTTCACTTTGCTCTACTGTGGTATGATCCACAGTGTGCCTTGAAGGTCTTGAAACCAGGCAACTTCAGTGAATACTGAATAGCCTAGCTTGGAAAACAGTCTCCTCCAGACAGCTCATGAAAGCTTTGGTGAATATTGAAGTTATCACCCGTCTGGTCCAGGTACCTTGAAAAACAAACTCTTGCAACCAAGGCCTTCTAGGTTAGATGGTTTCTCTGTATATTCTGGCAGTTCCAAAACTGTAGCCTTGAAAAATTTTGAACAGCATGGGGAAGAAAGCTGAGAAGAGTCTTTTTCTTATAGTAGTGACCCATTATTTCTCAAGGCCATCAAATGAATCAATTCAGGTTGTCATTTCAGTGAAGCAAATCATGTTATCCTATAGTGTAAATTACTTTACCAAATATTACCTAAGTTATTTTGATTAGGCTTATTACTTAACCAGTCTATTGTACGTCTCCAGAGTTTCCAACAGAAGTTTGAATTTGAGAACTTTGGAATGTAAAATATATGCTTACTATAATCATGCATGCTCAGTCATGCAGACATATTCAATATGTGCAACTAAATACCCAATGAAGATATATATTTTAGTACCTTACACTTGTACTTTATATGGGAAAATTCACATTAAAATGGAAAATGTGATTATTAGAGTGATTAATTAACAGGCAGCTTTGTTTCAGAGGAATGGAAACACTAGTTAAATGATATTAAAAAGACATCAGTAGCTGATATGACTTATATTTTTTAAAAGTGAGGAAAAAAGAGAGAACAAAGAGATCTGTATAGTGATCACTATCAGGCATAGTGATAGTTTTCAAAAAGACAGTGAAGCCAACACACAGGGCAATTACAGGATTCAAAACAGAATACTAAGAACTTAATAGTTAAAGCTATACTTAGCATGAGGCAGAAACAAACGAACAAGAAATGGTTCATCTGATCCAGGAAAATGAAAAGAAGCTTCAGAGCGGTTTCTGGCAGTTTAACTGAACTAAATTCCACTAACAGAATAATAGAAGGTCCCGGAGAAAGGAGATGACGTTGCAACGATACAGGCGTGTGATCTCGGAGCTCCAAGATCGCAGCTGATACTTTTACCGCTGGGTGGTCCATCTGGACCTAAACCGTCCCGAAGAGATGGTGACAGGGAAGAGTACATTTTGCTGATCTCAGGGACATTGCAAAGTCCCTGATTGATCCAAGAGAATCTCTTCTAGCCGGAGATAGAAGCGCAGCCCCAAGCTGCTGAAGTCGGGACAGCTCCACAACCGGAGGAAATCAGAAAGAGAAAGTATGTCCATCTGGTGAGGAAATTTTATTTTTACAAAAGAGACTGCCCAAAAAAGATTAAAACCAAATCAAACTTGTAAAGAAAAGAAAAGAAAAGAAAAGAAAAGAAAAGAAAAGAAAAGAAAAGAAAAGAAAAGAAAAGAAAATAAGCAGCGAATTTAAGGTATTTTGGACAGTGTATTATCCTTTTTTTAAATTGTCTTCAATGGATGGAAGTTTTGCAAACACTTCCTACTTTTTAAAGTGAAAGTATTGGCTTTTGGAATGGAATGCCATTATGTGGTTTTGCTTTTAATTTTGGAATATTTGTTATAAAGGGATGTTAAAACAACTATAGTTATATGAAGGATGAGGTATGATGATAGTAATATATCTAAATATATTTGATGTAAAATATATAATTTGATATGGATTATAGGTGATGACTGTGGAAGGGATGCACGAAAGTTCTTTGTAACCAATTGACACACTTTTTATAATTTGTAATGGAATATGTTTTTATGGTGTTTGTTGTGTCTTGTTTGTGTCTATTCAAATAATAATAATAATAATAATAATAATAATAATAATAATAATAATAATAATAATAATAATAATAATAATAATAATAATAATAATAATTAATAGAAGATTATATTATGGGAGACAAATAATTATTGATATGCAAAACATCAGTATTATAAATGATATATTGGACTTTGTTAGCCTAAGGATTCAGACACATCTCCCAAAGTGAATGCAATATTGGACTTACTTTCATTCATGATTTTTAAAGAGTGTTGTCGTACCATATATTATCCCCCATAAAACTGATTTTATGGAAAGATACAGTCTTGCAACATATCTATGGAGAGAAATAGAGAGATGGTCCCTCAGCTTCCTCAATAGGCAATCATGCTTTAGTACTGTGAAGGTGGTATGTGGAACCCTCTATGTGAGCATGTGAGCTATCGCCCAGCTGAGCTCCACCCTGCATGTGTGTGTGCCTCCCACTGGCCCATTGATTTTGGGTCTCTGCCATGATGCAGGAAATGCCTGTGCATGTAAGGAGGGTCGGGGGTTGCACATGTATGCATGGGGCGCAGGGAGGGAGCAAGTGCATGTGTGAGGGGGTGGATGGGAGTATGTGGGGGGTGCAGTGCACGCCCATGCCCCCTTTTTGGTCCTAGGAGGCTTCAGGGAGCCTGCTAGGCCCAAAATGGGCTGTGGGGGGTTGGGTTCACACAGATGTGCATGCTTTCAGCACACAAGGAAAAAAAGGTTAGCCATCACTGCTTTAGTAGATCTGCTAGATTTTTGTTGCTACAAGAGTCCATTCTTCGGTATCATCTGGGAGGCCCTTTTGTACCACAGTCACCAAGTCTCTGGCACAGCCTTCTCTCAGCCGCTAAGAATCCAAAAGTTGTCAGGCTCATTAAATCAATACTAAAGATAATAGAGCCACTACACCTGACAGGGTGAAGTTAGCTAGAGGGTTTTAGCAGTCTTTGTGCTTTCTGTTTGTGCAAACGACAGATAGAGTAAATATTATTGACATGTTGGGTTGGTTGAAGGATTTTAAATAAAAGTCTTTCTTGAGTTCCTTTTTTAAAAAAAATAATAATCTGAGAATTAAATTGTTTGACTGAATGACTGTCAAGCAAACTTGGCATCTATACAAGAGTATCCTAACTAGCTCTGTGTCTAGTAATTTCCCTCTGCAGGTCATTCCGTGTGTCCCTTTCCTATATAATACCTAATAAGAAGTGTCACTCTTCAAATGCTCACCTCATCCTGGATTTATGTCAGAAGCAAAGAAGCTGTGACATCAGCCTCCTTTCTGACTATGCTGTGTCCACTAATTATAAAGTCAACAGGCTTTGAAAAGGACAGCTACCTGTTGATTATCATTGTTCTTTTTGATGATCTGTTCACAGACAGATTATATAAAGCCCTTCGCAACTTAAAGAGAAACCAAAAGGAAAGAGACTTGTGGTTTTAGGACCTCTTTTTTAAAAACAAGCCTTATTGAAGTTTAAAATTGGAAAAAAAATACAAACTAAGGAGACTGTAAAGAAGAAAAAGAAAGGAAAAAATGATGGGTAAAGGAGAATATATATATAAATGTATATCTATACACACACACACACACACACACACACACACACACAGGATAATATAAAATCCTGATAGCAATTGTTGAGGATTCAGTTAACACATGATTTTTTTAACATGAGTTAAAAAAATTACATGTCATAGTTTGTTTGTCATTTGTAGACAAAATTTTTAAAAAATGGCTGTTTATAGCGTATATATACACGCATGCATGCATGCATGCATACATACATACATACATACATACATACATACATACATACATACATACATACATACTGTCAGGCCTGCAGAGGTTCCTTTAAGAATCTTTGGCCTGCCACACTTTCTTATAATTTCCTATGATGTTTTATTAGAGTAGTCATTGGGAGGGGGGAATCGAAAGGAGTAGAATTGTGGAATGTATTGTTGTCAATTTTTCCTAGCAGCTAGGGTCATCTTTTTTCTCAGCACCTCGACATTTGACCGGAAGAAGCTGGGTGGAGATGCCAGCGTGGAAGAAAAGGATTGGGGCATGTGATTGATTATGGGTGGGGGGATGGATCATGAACTTTCAACTGGGGTAACTCCCAGGATGTAAATCAGAGTTGAAATTCCACAGTACGTTGCCAACATGCCTGTATTATTAAATTGGAACTTTAAGGATGATTCTGCCTTGGACATTGATTTATTTCTACATGGTATTTGGAACGCTGACACATACATACATACATACATACATACATACATACATACATACATGTCTGGCTTAAAGAAATACGGATTTTTGCCTCTTTTACACTGATCCTAAGACCATTAGAATAGTAATTGGAATGGCTGTTTTCTAATTAAGGAGCTTAGTCATAATCACAGAATAATATGGGAAAAGCAACTATAAGCAAAGTCACTGATGTACATTCAGAGGCACCATAGATTCTGCAGAATACAAGCTTTGGAATCCAGGGAAATTAATATTTTGGGGCTTACATGAATCACATAATCAGAGCCTTTGGACCTAGGTGGCTAATTATAAAAAAGCTTTCATTAGGGCTTGAGGTCCATAGAAAGGAATATTTTCAGACCTTGTCTGGATCATATAATCAAAGTCATTTTGTTCAAAGATCATTCATTCAATGTACAGATGTAGTATGGTTTAAGAGTAGAATTAGCAAAACGTTTGGTGCTTATTTACACAAACCATTTTTTGTTTGACTACCATTTGTTGAATATACAATTGATTGGGTTCTTAGAAAAGACTATCTTGAGGTTTACACAACTCATCTAAACCCAAACAAATCTCATGACAGATTAGTATGTTGTCCTGTCAGCTTCAAGTCCCTTGATTAACTCTGGTCCATAAGGCAAAGCATTTATATTCAGCCATAATGGCACAAACCTCACCTAAATCCTTTTAGAGGACTAGTCACTGGGACAATTTCAGAAAGGCCAATTGAAACTCAAAATCCCAAAGCCATGACTGCCTGGGTCCATATACTTGTCTTCCTTTGACACTAGAATATAGCGAAATTAATTTACTACATTATACTATGCTGTTAACAACAGAAAGTGTTGCTTTTGTTATGTTCACTTTCTTTTAAACAATATTTTGACTACCATGACAGAACTCTATAAAATGACTCCAGATTCCAGCCATGTAATGTGTCAAGTTATCTCATAAAGCTAATAGTCATCATGTTTGTCAGAATCTAAATATCCTAAGGAGACATCAGTATAGTGCAGTGCTTCTCAATTATTTTCTGTCATGCCCCCCCTAGGAAGAAGAAAACATTTCGCGCCCCCCTGCCTTAGAGGGACTACTCCCTGTAATCAGACTCACATAAGTTCTTATCCGTAAAATGCAAGCTAGCCAACAACGCATCCCCCTTCCCTTCTAGTCAGCTTCTCCCAGCCGGCGCTCGGGGACTCGGCTCTGGATCCCACCCCTGCCTCCGCACCGTTCAGCCGGAGCTCCCTGAACCTAGAAGCGGAAACTCTTCCGCAGATGAGCTGTAAAAAGCAGATTACGAGGATTCAATCCTGCCCGATGGGGGCGGGAAAAGACCGTCAGGACAAAAGGCATGTCAAGTGCCACTGTGATCGTTCTCGCCACCCCCATCAGGAAATGACTGCAGACTCAGACTTCCTACCCAGTCCACATGCTGGCTTCGCAGCACTTCCAAAGGCGCCACCGCGCCGCGTGCCTCACAAGCAGGACAGGGTATCCATCGACCCTTCAGAGGCTGTGCAAGGACCCAGTGATCGATCCGGAGCCGGCGGCCTGTCCCTTCCCCTTTCTTTTCTTCCCATCTGCGCTGCGGCAGTCACTGGACAGTGGTGGTGAAAGCCCTCCCAGCCAGCTGCTGCACGGCCTCCTTTACAGAGCCTTAAATAGTGGGGCGCGCCCCACTATTTAAGAAGCACTGGTATAGTGCAAGACATATAATGGGCAGTTATTATGTTAGAATAGGCATTATTAAGAAAAACATGATAGAAAAATAAGGAGAAAGGGGAAAATTGGATGGATCCCCTTTTTTTATAAACTACTAGCCCATAGCATGGGATTTGCCCGGGTATTTATTTATAGGTGGAAAATGTAATTTCTAATGTTAGATTTTGCCCCTTACCAGAGGGAGCCCCCTCATGGAATACTGTGAAGCTGTTACCATGGCAACTCCACTGCGCTGTACAGTAGAAGGCATTTTACAGCTGTATACGGCCATTTAAAGACACAGCAGGCTGTATCTTAACAGAACACATACCCCAAGGTGTGTTAGAGGTGTCTTACCACCACAGTAATTTTCTCCAGAGAGTCTATATCTATTTGTGTGTGTGTGTGTGTGTGTGTGTGTGTGTGTGTGTGTGTGTTAGCTCTCATACTAACAAGGGAGAATATTTGTAGTTTAGGGTTGAAATTAGGGGGGCTTGATGTTCTCTAATCTTGGTTGTTTGCTTACAGATGTGTCATTACCCAAACTAGGAAGCATCAACAGTGCTGGCTATCATACACCTTAGCCAAAAGACGTCCAGCCACCAACAGAAATGGAGAATATACAAATTAAGTAAATAAAAGCAATGTCAATTTTAAAAAGTAAAAACAACTGGTTATAATAAAGGTAAGGTGACCAGAATGATATAAGATCCCCTGCCTTGGACACACGATTGGATTAGAAGAACTCTGAAGTCCTTTCCACCCTATGTTTCAATGTTATATCTTCTACTTTTCAATCCATAATTCACCCTTTCTCTTAAGCTTCTGGAACTTACAGCCAAGAGCAAATCTGAGAGTAAAAATGTAAAGGCATGGGCTTCTGGACGAAGAGCCAAAGTGGAAAAGGAGAGAATGCTTGTCATGGAGTCATGATGCAAATGTGACAACTCACTTGCATTAGACATTTGAATGCAAGAACAGAAGTCACAATTATGTGATAACAATTCTCTGTGTACATATTATTTTGATGTCATCACAATTTGCTGAAGGTGCGGTTGTGTAATGGCTTTTCTGTTTTGCCCAGAGAGGAGAGAGATTTCTGCTTATCAAATAAGACCTTTCAGTCTGTTTATTATAGTTCAGAGTTGTATTTGAAGCATATAGACATAAACAGTGAAAAGAACACAGCAATCTTTTGGGGTCTGGTCTGTTTGCTTTCTAAATGCCTGTAGCTGCTTCAGTCATTTGCTTTCTTAGGAGAAGGATTATGCACAAATCAAACAGAAGGTCACAGCCTTCCTATGAAAGAAGAAATGCTGCCTTGAGGGACATCTCTGTTGAAAAAAAAAAGTCCTAATCAAGGACCTCTCCAAAATCAAAGTTCTAATCTCCCCTTTATTCTTTATTCCAAAATATTTTTCTTTAATGCTTAAACTGGTATATAAACTTCTTCCACTAAGGGTTGAAGAAAACTTGTCCAGAGCTGTAAAACTTGCCAATTCAAAAGTTTCTAATAGCTGAAAAGCAGTTAACAAGCAATTTCTGTAAGTGATTAGAAAAGGAAGTATTTAAATCCAGTGTCATTAAAAGTGCCACCTGTGGGTTGAACAAAATAGCTATTTCCTGGTCTCATGGTGCTCTTCCTGGTGCCAGAAATTGCTGTTTTGTGTTCTCCTCAAAAGAGTAACTAAATGGAGCAGTTATGAGCAATAGCTGATCCTCTTCTTGTCCAGTGAGAAATTACAAAAAGCTGGTCTACCCACTGTGTACTCATCCCACTACAGTCATTGGTTCTACTTTTAGTGGAGTCAACTTTATTTGCCATTTCTTCCCCAGAACCCCACTAATCAAGGAACTTCTAATGAGAAAACCACAATCCCACCAACACTGACAAGCATATAAAGTAGGAACAAATATCATACGTATTAGCATTGATGTTACCTAGTCTCATAATGAAAAATCTGCAGGCAAACAAATGTTTTGTTCATCAGAGATCATCAGAGAGCATCAACGACTCCACACCTCAACACTGAGTTACATATATCACCTTCTATAGAAATACTCTTGTACTGGGCTTTGTTATTGCATGTAACTTGAAGGGCTTAGCTCACAATGAAAAAATCAAGAGTCTATATAAACAAAATAACTACAAATGCCTGGGAATCCTTCAGACTGACAACATCACGCTCGCTGAAGTCAAGAAGAAGGTTAATAGTGAATATATCCCAAGAATGAAGAAATTCTTAAAGTCCAAACTCAATAGCAAAAATACCATCACGATGATTAACGTTTAAGAATAAAAAGGAGACATGACGAGGCTAAATATTGCATGATCACTATATTAAAAAAAAAAACCTAGCAGGCAAAGTAAATAACTGCAAAACCTGACAATGGCTAAAAAGTCGTAAGAACAAATGAATGTAAAGTCAAAATTGAGAAGACACCAAAAGACAGTGAATGCTGCCTCTTCAAAGAAACTGAAGAAACACCAAGTTAGCTAGTTACTTGTTGCAAGAAGATCACACTGATTGACAGCATGACAAAGTAGCAACAGTGGAGCATTGGATTATCTGAGAGAAATATCACTTGCCTACAAGGAAGTACTGGTGGAATAGAAAAATAGAGAAAATAAAGAAGCCAAAGTGCTCTGGGACTTTAGAATTAAAATAGACAAACATCTGTCACAGAGCAGCCCAGAGTTAACAACTGTTGATAAGAAAAGCAAAAAGTCTGGATAGTGGACATTGCTAGAAACAACAGAAGAGAAGAGAAAAAAAAATCACAAAATATAAAGACCTGCAAGTAGAAGGACTGTGGGAAAAAGAAAATAAAGCTAGTAGTAATAGTAATAGGTACCTTGAATGTAGTTCTAAAACATCTGGAACACCACTTGAACACAACAGGCATTAACGAAATCACCCATCAGTCAATTGCAAAAGGCAGCTTTACTTGGAACTGCTTACATCATGGGTGTCAAACTAGCCGCATCACACTGCCGTCACATGATATTTCCCAACATTTTTGCTATTTGCGGAGCTGGGATGATTGTGGCCCGCCTGTGATGCATCCGGCCCATGGGCTGTCAGTTTGACCACCCTGGCTTACGTCCTGCAACAATACCTTTAATTTTGTGAAAAATAACACCTGGCCTTCCCTGATCTTTGGGAAGAATTCAAAAGGTAGATGAAAATGCCAAATTCAATCTAAACATCTCTCTCGCTGTACAACCAGTCACAATTTATTAAATACTAAAACCACCCAAATCCCATGCACTGATTTTCGGAGACAGATGAAAGAGCCACAGCTGGGGGAATGGTAAGATAAGCAGCAGAAAGAATGTAGGCAAATGTGGCAAATGTCTCTAAGGGATCCTCTCTAGTTTCTGAAGTTGTAAAGGTAACAAGGGAGAAATGTATATTTAGCTTTGCAAGAATCCGTTAACATTTACAATATATTGGAATTGTTTCACATGGGCATGCTTCCTGTTTCAACTATCTTACACAATTGACAATTGATGGGACAGGGAGTCAAAAAAATCCAGATTGTGGTCCAACCCCTTTTTAATTACGCAGATTCATTTTATATATAAAAAATGGATGGGCCTTCATGATTGCAGTTACATATGGATTGTTTTCACACACACACACACACACACACACACACACACACACACACACACAAAATACCCCTGTTCCATCCACATCAGTTGCTCCAATTCTCAAGTCTTTTCCTTAAAAAAATCCTTCCTTTTAAAAATAAATTATTCATTTTACCCCTAGAAATGCCACACTAATACCAACTAATCCCAAAGTCATTTTGAATTTCAGAAATGCTCCATATCTGTAAACACGGAAGTTTTCGAATGAATGTAAAACTCCATGGATTTTCATTTTAGGAAACAATAGCCAAATATTAAACGTATTATTTTTAAAAAAGTTTGCTGAAAGATTTAGATATTTGTGCATTTTTGAATGAAAACAGTAGCAACGGCCCACATAATACTGCATATGGATTCCCTTCGACAGTACATTTTCTTTGGTTGAAAAGTGATGAAATAATGGCTGTAAAACATGCTGAAATTAATTCTGGGGTAATTTGTAGTAATCCTTATTGTGGAAATAATCAGGTTGTCAGAACTTTGCAAGACACAGAGTTCTGATAAGATAGGTAAACTTCTAATTTTTTTTTTCCCCGTAGAGCTCTGATCCTAGTGGATTATAAACTGGCACACCAATTAGAATGCATAACTTAATTTTCATATTCCTTTGAATATGAGTCAATATCTTTAGTTTCATGTAAAACACTAATGAGGAGGGGGGAAGTCAAGCTGTTTTCATGAAGGCTGAAATAAGAGTTCTAGCTATTTCTCTCACCCACAGTGTACCTGGGACACTTGCAAATGAAAAAAAAAACCCACTTCTCTTCTCTGTATGCATGGGGCCTCTCCCTGCAGACAGTCATGGTGGCCAAGCGACTGATAAGAGCAGCCAAAGTAATTTGAGCAATCTTGGCAGAGATGGTGAATGCTGTTTTTCAATGAATAGGGCAGAAGTTTTTCAATTTTAGGGTAACACATCATAGAAGAAGGCATCTGCTTATCTGAGGAATCTGATTGTTTTCATAAGCCGGTGAGTTAGGCATTATAAATCTATGTCAAATCAGAGGTCCTTGTAGAATAATCTTCATCCTGGCAATTTATTAGGTTTTCCATATCATGAATCAACCTTAATAATAGTATCTATTATATATTTATGAATTTGGACCTTACTATTATTCTAATTGATTTCTCCGCCTATTTAATTTCATAATAGAAACAATTTCTCTTTTCTTTCTAAAAAAAAAACCCAGCCAGTTTTAGAAAAAAGAAAACTTTACAGGTTTATAGCCCTTATTCACATTCTTTGAACAGCACTATGAATTTTCACAAGAAGTCATAGTGTGATATCAAAAGGCTTCCTGCCTATTTCTAAACCAGTTCAAGTATAACATTCAGGTTGAGTGTGTGATATTTCACTGTCCGTTGTTTACCCTTAATATTTAGGTGATGCTATTTTCCCATTCATATTGTGTAATCGTAGTGTAAGCAGTGCATAATGTATCAAGTATGAATTCTTATATCAACTGGTTTTATAAACACACATGAAGAGAACATTCAGTAACAAGCCAAATCTTCAGCAACCTAGGACTGACTGTTCTCTAACACTAAACTGTTTTACTCTTATTTTGTTTATTTACAGTACTCTTTTATGAACTATATATCTGACTTCTGTTACAGAAGTAAGAAACAGTGTGGACTATGACAATCTCACATCTGTCTAGGAACATTAATCATGGATATGAAGTGACTTGGCATATAACAAAAGAAATTAAATAAGTGGATACCTGCGGTGTGGAAATTAGTGCAGAGAAAAGGAGTTTCAACAACTATAGTAAATTACATTTCAGAGCATTCTATGATTGGCTGAAATTTCAAGGTGGAAGTAATACTTTTGCTCTTCTTTTTAAACCAAAGATGAATGTGCATCTTTATATGCAAAGGATGTCTTTTATCCATTTGCTCTACTTCTGAATCTGGTAATAGATCCTACTGGACTTTTACATGTTTGCTTTTTCTTTCTAAGCCTCTGGCAATTAATGATCAATTAATTATTCAGATATTAAACATAAAGCTAATTATCAATACTTACTACACAAATCAAGCAAGGATTACCCTAAGGAACCTCTATTTTTTTGCTAGCGTGTTAGATAAATATTACTTTTAAAAGATAGAGTTCATTGCTTGAAGAGCACATCATTCAAATGTGATATATGCAGTACAATGCAGTGGGACATGTGCAGATCTGGAGTATCAAAACAACCATTTTACAAACACGTGGCATAACATAGGAGAACAAACCCATCAGAATAAGATTCAGCAGTTCAACTGCATTTGAAAGGCAAAGGCTAGTCTTGACCGAGAGGATGGCTGTTTTGAAAGAGGGGTCAAAGAGGCCATCTACATTAAAATTGAACAGCCTTCTCTTAACAGAGGGAGAGGGATATGACACCACCTATCTCCTGTTTAAAACACAATCTTTTCCGCAGTTCTAAAAAGATCCCACATCCATTTGCATTATTCTGATTCCCCTGAGGGCAACATATAAACCTTCAAGTAGCCTTAATGACTCTCAGAAAAAGTGCTATCAACCAGAGGACTGCAAAGAACATAAATTCTTCCATTCCCTTCAGTCAGAACTGAAGAAGTTTCTTGGATGAGAAGTGAAATGTCTTCAAGGAAAAACTAAGAAAGTCCAGTTGCCTGTTGAGAAAGCACCTTTGGGACAATCATGATCTGGACGATTAAGAATCTCCATAGACGCCTCATCAGGCAAGCAACCTGATTGCCTTGCATTGTGCTTATGTATACATATTCATGGTTAACTAAACAAAGAATGCCCTGATTGGTTGAGTACCTCATAGGGTGAAGAGGAAACATAAGCCTGAGCCTATGTCTTCAAGACTCATTAAGGAATAAACCTTAATACATTTTCAGGCAATATACATGCAATACATTTTAATCCCTTTGTCTTTATGCTTGTACAAAAAAAGTGACCACTCTCCCAAAAATATACTGCTCTTTGGAAAAGATAATGGGAAAAAAAACAAAAATAGGTCAAGTAGGGTATCTAGAGGGTAGATAGGTGAAGATGTGTTCATGTTGTTCAAAATGTGTCACATGGGTCAGGTAGGGCACCCAGGTTGATGATGTATGTTAAGAAGAATGCACAGGGCTGTAAGGGTGTCTTAGAGGTGCTATGTCAGTCAGAGATGGCATGTGGGGGGCATGGGTTGGGAAGGGGGGCTAGGTGTGTTGGGAATACACAAGTGTGACCAGGCAGGTCAAATGAAACATGGGAGGTGGCATGGGTTGGGTATCTTCTCTCTAGATACCCTACCTGACCTACACAATACCTCTTGCACACACCTTGGCACCTTTCCTGACCTTTTCTATCCACAGATGAACCCTCCCTGACTGATGAAGCATCTCTGGCACATACAAGCATATCCTTTCCAACCCATCTGACACTTCAAACTGGGTGCTTCTTTCGAGCAGCAGACACCGCCTACTGGCCTTGGACTTGTAGCTTCCTGCTGCCTTCCCACCAACTTTCTCCCTGCAACATCCAGGCTTCAGCAGAAAAATTCAGTTACAGTTTGCCATTGTTGTGAATGGAGAAAAGGTTTATTCTTCATCTGTTTTCCGTCTACCTGAAATCCTTGACTAACCCTTAGAGAAGCAGAAGAAATAGATTCACCCAACCATACCATGATAATTTTGTTCATCTACAAGATAGTTCTGCTTGGTTATCTTAGGGCCCCAAATGTAGCAGCGCAGTAAAACCCTTTTCACGATGCATCTATATATAGAAAAAGAATGCGCATCAATTTATTCATAACTCTCCTTCTATGCAGCTGTTATTGCTGAAGATGTAAGTAGTCCAGAAAACCCTCTTCACCTCACTAACATTATGGAAATTATATCAGCTTCTTGCAGGCTCTCTTGTGTTTGACCCATTTTTTCAATTAACTCCTGGAAGAGAGATTGCTTAAGCAAGCTTCTAAGTTGCTTTCTTAAGGGCACAAAGATTCCTTACCGAGCACAAGCTGTGAACTAACAACCTCCCTCCTTTGACCTTAATACGTTAGTAGGTTTCTTTCACCTTTCATGCCATTCACACCTTGCTGCCAAACATCTTAACAAGGTGTAGAGTTTGGCTAATTCTATAGTTTTCTCTATGTATATTGCCTGCTCACCTGTCTTCTTTCCTTTTTTAAATAGTAGAATCTAAGTACAGAAAACATCAATTTATTTCTGATTAATCATCTCCTGACCAGAATGAAGATTCCAAAGGATGGAGGAGAACTGGTGGGCTATAGAAGATTTGTGGCAACCCATTTCTGAGCAGATGACATAGCAATTCCTCCTTATCTTAGGCTCATCGCAGAGATTGTGGGAGGAATCACTCTGGTGCAGCAATTTTCATTAATAAGCTCTTAGTTATTATCCTGGCACAATGTCTTGCATTAAAATGGTGGAAAAGACTGAGGGAAAAAGAAGAAGAGGACGACAGAGAATGAGATGGCTGTATGGAGTCACTGAAACAGTAGGCGTGAACTTAAATGGACCCCAGAAGATTGTAGAGGACAGGAAGATGTGGAGGAACATTGTCCATTGGATCACGATGGGTCGGATACAACTTCACAACTAACAACAATAACAACAGACATTATACAGAGAAGAAGCCAATGTACCCAAAACTATCAGCTTCCTCCCAATTATGGCAATTATGTTGAGCATGTGATATTTAAAGGATACTAACAACACTTGAGTGTAGTAGTGAGAAGCAAGATTTAATCCAAATATCCACATTGTAGATGTTCTGGGCACTATATTTGAATAGGGTATAGAATATCTAGAATCTATATCTATATAGAATCCATTCCTGATTTTACAAGCAACTACTTATTCAACGTTTTGTGAAATGTTATAGTGGAAAGGACAGAAATTTGCCAGTACAACCTTACTGTTTTAGCATTTGCTATAGATAATCCTTGACTTATTACCATGATTAAAGCCAGAACTTTGGCTGTAAGTCATGAAAGCCATTAAGCGGGTCACTATATGACCATGTAGTTTTTTCAACCTTTTTTGTGGTGGTTGTTAAGCAAACACTGTGATCATTAAATTAACACTTACACTAATTAAACCAGGGGTGTCAAACTCAATTTCATTGAGGGCCACATCAGCGTTGTGTTTGAGCTCCAGAGGCAGGTTGGGGGTGGTCAGCTATACATCATTTGTGTCAGGAGTGCCTGTGGTGGCCCTGCGGGTCAGATCTAAGCACCCTGTGGGCCAGATCTGCCTCCTGGGCCTTGAGTCTGACACCTCTGAATTAAACAAATCTGTTATACCGAATGTCTATGGAGGTTCTCAGTCATCCAGGTCATGGATGTCTCAAATGTGCTTTTTCAAGAGGCAACTGGATTTTCTTTGAAGACTTATGAACCAATTTCCAGAAAAAGATTTTTTAGATTACACACTTCAGTTTGAGATGCAGGCAATATAAACTCATCCCCAACAACCTGCACCTGTGTTCAACAGTGAATGGACACAGGGCAGAAAACAACGTTCAGAAAACATAGCTCTACAACACAGTCCTTTCAGCAGTTCCAAGGTGGCTCCACAGTCAGTTCCTCTATTCAGGTGACCCTGAAGACACAGACAAACCTCCAAGTGTCCTCAATGACTCTCTAAAATAATGCAAATGATCAGCTGCCTGCAATGAATATAAATCCTTCCATTCCCCACCATTCATTCAGAGCTGAAGAAGCTTCTTGGATGAAAAACAAAATGTATTGAAAGTAAAACAAAGTCCAGTTGTTTCTTGAAAAAGCACCTTTGGGATATTATGCTGAATGGCCATTTAGTTGCCAGCAACTGGATGTAATTCTAGAAATTGGCAAAAAGCACCAAAAATCATGGTCACATAACTGTGGAATGCTATAAAATGGACATAAATGGGAGCTGGTTGCCAAGCATACAAAATGAGTCAATGAGACTGTGGAATGGGTATACAGCTATTGGAAATCAAGCCATCAGTAGCCTTTTTTTTTGGGGGGGGGGGTGTCTATCATAACTTTGAATGGTTACTAAGGGATTGATCATTGAGTGTGGACTGTCTGTATTGTGGATACTGTCTGTTACAATATTAATGTACAATTAAATCCAGTATATTCCTGTGTCTCAGATATATTTCTGAGTGGAATTATGAAGTGTGCCCTGAAAATGTTTTTGTTACTTTAAGAAATTATAAGGATAATTCTAAAAGTCGGACAGGAGAAATAGTTTAAATTAGTTTATGGAGACTGAGAAAGTAAGCTAAAATATTACACTAATTTGTAACAGTTAATGAAATGAGCAGTCAGGCTTTCATTCATCTTCGCTTTATACGTAAAACTATTTCTGTACTTCACAGGCAATCATGTAAACATTGAAAAACATATTTTATACCTCACATACTCTCAGATTATGTGTTTATATGTGGGTGTATTTGCTGATATGTGATATGTAAAAGAAGATAAATAGTAAGTAATAATGGTCTCTGTGTTTCTGGGAAAGGAAAATTATTTAAACAGATTGTTTCACTCATAATAAACAATCTATCAATTAATGAAATATTTATGCAAATCTATATTAAAAAAAGAAAATGTCAATCAGTGTACATAAATGTATCACCGTTCTTGTTCTTGAATTTGTTGTAAAATCTTGAATGTAAGACATTAGTGGTGTTACTATTAGGCTTGGAGTACAAATACTTGCAGAATTGTAATAAATCTGCCAATAAAACAATAAAGAAGAAAATTATTTTTCTTATCCCTTGCACCTCCAGATCCTTCCAAATTTTGTCCAAAAAACTACCCTACTTTCAGAACAAATGTTGAAGGATGCCACAGGAGATGGTGGATAGAAAATGTATTCCATTGAAAATATCACTATCCTTCTGGGATAGTGATACATTGTCCTTACTTTCTTAATAGCTGGTCCCATTTGGTGTTGACAAGGGAAGAGATACTGCTTTGGGGTCCTCCTTTGTGGGGTGCCATGGCATTTGTCATTATCACTTTTCCTGTTTGACATCTAAATGAAACCACTGAGTGAGGTCATTTGTCAGTTTGGCATTAACAGTATGCTGACTGTATGTGATCCGGTCAAGTGGCTATTGCCAACCATATACATTTATGTAATGAACAAAGTAAACCAAGAAATGCAACCTCTAGATTAAACACATTGGAGAAAAATACACCAAACTGCTATGTGTGGATGAAGATAAATGAGTCAGTCCCTGTTCTTGTTGATTTTTGATATTCAATCTGGCTTTTAAAATATTCTTTTATCTTTTGATCTGTCCCTTTAACAATGAGAACACAAATAATGATACTTGCAATCAAGGACATTTTATTATGACAATAATTAATGATATATTGATACATGTAAGTAGTCCTCAACTTACAATCACAACTGAGTCACAAATTTCCATTGCTAAGCAAGACAGTTGTACCCCATTTTATGACCTTTTTTGCCACAATTGCTAAGTGACTCACACTAGCTGATAAATGAATTGTGATCATTAATCAAATCTAGCTCCCCGATTGACTTTACTTGTCAGAAGCTGGTTGAGAAGGTTGCAAATGGTGATCACATGACCATGAGACAGGGCAAGTGTCATAAACACACATGTTAATTGTAAAGTGCCTGAATTTTGATCATGTTATGGGAATGCTGCAATAATTATAAGTGTGAAAACCTGAAATAAGTCACTTTTCTCAGTGCTGTTATATCTACAGACAGTCATTAAACAACTGGTTGTAAGTCAAGGACTACTTGTACTTTAAAAATGTCTGGTCAATAGATGCCAATAATGTTAGCCATTAAGAGCATTCTTCTATGAAACTGCAAGGGTACTAAGAAAGGAAGTTCAAAGAAAATACTTTCGGCACTTTGTTGAATGAGTTGTCATAGGTCCTGTCCATTGTATAAATGATTGTCATCTTTATTTAGGTCTCACTCTTATTCTGTGCAGGTCCATCTGAAGCTTGAGGAAAAGTACTTATTTCTAGGCTATGTTTTTATAGATGAATCAAGTTTGACATCCATAGCAAACTACAATTTTTGGTCTAAAAATATGAAAGAGGGTGAGAGGAGAAAGAATGATTACTCCAAGAAAAGGTCTAGGAACTGACAGTGACAGGTTGTCCAGCAGTTCTGAAAGAAAGTCTAAGCATGACATTTATTGATGATACATTAAAAAATAATCTAACTCACCAAAGCTATCTGACAAATATGGGACTTCTGAAATATCTCACAGTGTCATTAAAAGAGTGGGGGGAGGGAAACAACAAGACCATCATGATGAAACTGAAATCTGAAGTGCTTTTTAAATGGATATTATTTTTCCTTTTAATATATAGTAATTATTCATTTCATAAATGTATGAGATTGGTAGCAATTTGACTAGTCCATACATGAGAATCCTAGAAGTGGTATATTGGTCTGAGGAATTTGGACTGTTGTACCATCTTCCACAGCATAGAACAAGCTCCAAATTGGGTGGTGATGGAATCCTGATGGATTCTGACAGCTGTGAGTAATATTTTTTCAAACATATCCAAGTTATTTTCTTTAAATGGATAGAGGCCTGAACTATTGAAACACTCTAGCACTGGATACAGTGCAGTGGTGCGTTCTAGATCCTGTTGCAACCGGTACGGTGCAATGGGGCCAGGGGTCCACCAAATGCATGCACGCAGCACACACGCAGCACGCGTGCAACACATGCATGCATACTTACCGCCCACGATGCTCCAGCTGTTCAGCAGGGTATCGTGCAGGCGCCATATGCTCTGTGCATATCCCAATTGGTTCAAATACTGGTAAGGAAGATGGGCGGTGGGTGGGCCCTCCGGACACCGTACCGGAACGGTACCTGGTGCTCCCAGCAGGCACCGGTACACCCATACCGGGATGTGCTGGTCGTATCCCACCACTGATACAGTGATTTCTAAGCAATAATCTCTCACACTGATGCATATAGCATCCATGATATCCATAATGTTGCAAGTATTGAGGTTTAAGCGACTACAGTCTGGATGAATCCAACTGGATTTTGTGAGCATAATAATAATGACTGTGACATGTCAATCAGGAAGGAGAAAATTAACAGTTGAACTTCTTTATTGCACTGGCAGGGAAACCACTCCAAGGAATCACTTCATCCCCTACCTTTAACTTCTGTAAGATAGTTGTTCAGACCAGTGCCTTGATACCATCCGACATCTGTTCTGAGCAGTTAAGATTCTGTAAAACGTCTCCATATGGTGAAATGATTTGAATAAATAAATTAAAATGTGAGCAATGAAATATAAATGTTCAAGTGTTATTTCTGAGTGATTGAAGCAAAAAAAGTTCTAGCTTTACCTTAAATTCTGCATACAATATTTCATAATTGGCGATTCTCATTAAGAATGGAAAATGAACAGATATGATATATGGTAGAAATCAGACACATCAAGAGATCATCAAGATACTCCAAACTTTGTCATCCCCTCATTATGAGAGAACTAATACCATTAAACAAATACAACTCATTAAGGAAGGGCAATGTGTAGTGAGAATTGGCTCCTTACCTAAAAATAAATTGCAAATTAAACTCTGATGGATTAAATGGAAAATAAAACCTTGCCAAGCCAGGAAGAGAAAATCACTTAATCTGCTGGGTAGTGTATCTAACTGCTGTCCTCACAGCTGCAGCATAATACAGGCCTGGTGTCATTTTAAGCTGATTAGACAACTAATCTCACAAGAATCACCTCCTACTTGTTCTGTATACCTTTGTGATTTCTCTTGTGTTTCTTCAAACACAGAGGTTGAGCAGGACACAATTATTTTGCCTTGAACTTAATACAAGTGACAAGTGCCAGCAGACAGAGCACACATCAGTGTCATCTACCTTGTTTAAAGTCATGAAAAAACTCACCTGTATTCTCATGAAAACTCTTTTATGGATAAGGGCAAAGTGGCTCCTTTGAAAAGAAGGAAAAGAAAAGATAATTGAGCAGGCATTTTCCCAATAAGTTTTCTTAATATATTCAAATTGGCACTTTTGATAGCTGGTTTCCTTCATTAAATTTATATAGAAGCTCATTAGTTTTCAGTGACAACTGCGACAATGTCTTTATTAGTCAGTGTTCTTATTTAACAGTGCTCCAAACTGTAATTCATACCCAAAATAAAACTGCATGACCATTTCCAAAATATTTGCAACATATTCCATATGTGGACACAATGAGACCATCTAAAATACAGTGAAGAGAACAACAGGAAAGAATAAAGATTTCAGAAATAAGTCTTCCTGAAGCTACATTTCCTGTGTGCTGCTTTAATGCACAAAACCTCTGGCTGTAAATAAAAGTGAAAGCGGACCTTCATCCCGTTGCCTTGCTTGAAATGCCATATATTTATATGTTCAAAGTATGCTTGCAGAGGCATCCATCCACATATAGTTTGTGTGGGGGGGGGAGTGGAAACGGGAACGAGAAATCACAAAGTTATACAGACACTGCAAATATATACATTCCATCTCTTAAAACTCCTGACTTTCTTCCCAGAACAGGATCTGGCTACAATGATTTTTAAAACATGACAGACCTCAAAAAATATTTAAAAAAAAAAAAACAATGCTAAAGTAAAACACATATCTTTATACTTCTGATATTCCATTAGGCAACAGAAGCAGCTGCCTGGGAAGGGAGAGATCTAGGAGGGCCTAAGGAAAGGGTAGACAAGGAGATGTTGGGGAAAAATGTTTTTGAAATGTGATCTTTGTGGAATCTAAAGTCGTTTGCTGTACCTATATGTGATACAGAAACTGTATAGTTTAATATAGAAACTGTTTCCTATATTAAATGAAAGGAGGTAGCAATAATGCTTTGGCCCAATCTTGCTTTTAAGTCCTATTATTTACACTTAGAATTAGAAGCAATTTACATTATCTGAAATCTTCTCTAACAAATTCATTTCTCCCAAATGTCTGAACATTATTTTTTCACTGCAAATATTTTGACTAATCAGAGCCTTGGGGAGGTGGATTATTATTATTTGCATATTCTTGAAGTATGTGTGTTCCATACTATGGTAGTATGTTATGCTGTATGTTCAGGATACAGACAAGAACTAAGGAGGGAGAGGAAGAACATTAATGAAAAAGGTATTAATGGAAAAGGTTCCTTCAATATGTATTGAAGAAAAGAGATTATTGGAGTATGCAAGGATTTCAATTCTGATTGCCATTTAAACACTGAGAGCTGGACAATCTTTTTAAAACAAAAACAAGCAAAAGACAATAGCTCCTCACATATATACCTATGTAGCAATTAATATAGTTGGCGATAGGGCAACAGTTAGCTGTGGACAGATAGGTTAGACACTGTACCATAGACTGAATATTGGCTATGATGGCCACTAGTTGCCAGCAAAGAGACTCAGAAATTAGTAGCTCATGGCTGACATGAATGATCTTTATTATTATTTTTATTACATGCACAGACTAGAATATTAAACAAATAACATGATAAAAGAAAGGGAAGTCATGACATAGAGAGGAAAGTCTAGGCGTTTTCTAGAAAGAACAATTAAATGATTGAAAAGCTAAAATACACTTAAGACATAAAGAAGAGTGCTTATCACATTTGTTGCAGTACAATAAGTATGTATAGCAGCACATTAAAGGGAAATCAGAAATTCTAAAACAATATAATTAAATTAATCTAAGAGTAAAATATTCAACATGATTATAGTCTTCTTGGTGGACTATCTAAGTGGTTGCTAAGAGTCAACAATGACTTGATGGTACACAATAAATTATAAAATTAAGTGAATACTTAGGGATATACGTTTATGTATATATAAATAGTGACTGGACTTTTGAAAGTTTGAGCATTGTATTACTAACATAGCTTGCTAGCACCATTCTTGCCCCAGGAGGTCCCACTGCTACCACGTTTTTCGTTCTCAGTCTCATATTCTAAAACAAATCTGCAAGCTTTAAGTTAACCATTAGTTGTTTAATAACTAATTTGGGGGTGAGGAGTTTAGAAATAATTTTTAACCTGATAAGGGTGCTAGTGGACAGATAGTGTTATTTTAAAATTGAACGAACAGAACAAAACAGAATAGAATAGCAAAGTTGGAGGTGCCTTGGAGGTCTTCTAGTCCAACCCCCTGCTCAGGCAGGAAATTGGAGAAAGAAATATTCATTTCTGCTGTGGTCATTACACGACTTTGATATTGGACAATATAAATAATCTAACAATGCTCTAATAGTAGCAATAGCACTTAGACTTACATACTGCTTCACAGTGCTTTTACAGCCCCCTCTAAGCAGTTTACAGAGTCAACATATTGCCCCCAACACTCTGGGTCCTCATTTTACTCACCTTAGAAGGATGGAAGGCTAAGTCAAACTTGAGCCTGGTGAGATTCAATCTACCTATCAGCATTCTAACCACTGCACCACCGCAGTTCTTCTATGAAGGTCAGTGAGCAGTGAAAATATGGATTAAGGATAAATACAAAAATTACCAAACAAATGACAACAAGTACAGCAACCAGCCTTAGAATGTACAATGACGATATTAAAGTAATTGATAGCTTTTGCCTTGACAGAATCAACTATCAATAGTAAAAGAAAAACAGCAATTAAGATACGTGTATGTGGTAGACTAACACTTCATGAAGTACAGCTATGAAGTGAGAATACCATTAGTAGCCAAGAAAACAAAGAAATGGATAATCAATCAATTAATACTAGGATATTAGGACAACGACTGATCTCCGCTCCTTCCGCACAAAACTCAAGACCCACCTGTTCCAACTAGCCGGCCTGGCTTAATTAGAACTCTCTAACCTCCCTGGCAATTTTAAACTGTAAATTTAAATTTTTTGGGTATTTTAACTGTTTTAATTGTTGTAATTTTACTGTTATTTATCTTAACTTTGTGGCTTTTATTTCTATTTGAATTGTTAAATGTTGATGTATTTACCTCCTCCATGCCACACGCCTATATATTTGATTGTACGTTGCCCCGAGTCCCTTCGCGGAGAGGGCGTGACTGATAAATCGAATAAAATAAATAAATAAATAAATAAATAAATAAATAAATAAATAAATAAATAAATAAATAAATAAATAAATAAATAAATAAATAAATACAGATTTCTCACTTGAAGTACAAATGATCAGGGTCAAATTATCCTACTTTGGACACGTTCTCTGGAGAAGTCTATCATGCTAGAAAAGATGGAATGAAAGAGAAGAGAATAACTAACAGCAATTGGATAGACTCAATTAGAGTGATGATGGGTAAGCTATTGGAAGTTTTGAAGAAACTGCTTGGGACTTAGAGAAAAACCTGTGTGGTTGCTAAGAGCCAACAATGTCTTGATCGCACATAATAAATCAATCATTACAATCAACTAGTTTGTTTGGGGGTGAGGGAAGGGAAACAGGGAATTTACCTTAGCATCCATAGTGCACTATTTAAGCTCCTGAATTTAAATATTTACTTAGAATATTTAACAGTAAATGGTTATTCAACATCTTCCTGTTATTTTCCATTATAGTAAAGAGGATCGTTTTTAAAGAAAGGAGGAGTATTATATAGTAATCCATGTACCATTTTCACAGTGGTGACAGAGAAAGAAAAACTTCTTTCTATCCATCTTTTTGATATATCGCATAATTTAATATATATTTTTACCATGTTACCACTTAGCCATCTTTGATTTAAATTAAATCCTTGGTGCTATAATCTTTTCCTCATAGGGAATTTGTTTAGTCCCTTAACAATTTTCATAGCTCTTCTTTGCTTTATCTGTATAATCTAATTGAACTTGTATTTTTTTGTAGAATGTTCTATTTTATATTTCCACTTAAAAGTCTAACGTTCCAAGCTTACTCACTTGGAATTAGATCTCAGTACATTTTTCACCTTGTCCATTTCATTCACTTGTTCATGAGTTATATACATAACCCTATTTTCTTTGTGCAGATGCTGGGAAGGTGTTAGAATTAGATGTCTTTTGCAATCATATTTTCCAACCAGCAACAATAAACCTGACTGAATTTTTAGAATGACTCACCTTCAATATGGCAACTTGCTATGAGTGAGAAAACAAAATTTACAGTGAGTGGCAAAGTTTATTCTCTTATTTTTTTCTTTAAGAAGGAAAACATAAATACAGCATTAAATAATACTAATTTGAAAGCTAAATTTACACTACTTTTAGGCTTTCTTAAATAGGTTTCTCTATTGTTTAAGATAGTGTGTAAGAAAAATCAGTAGTAATGAGAATTCAACTTTCAGAAATCAATCAAAAGCTACTGTGGAACTCTTGTGATCAGTTTTCTTTCTGGTACCATAAACATGGACACTATTTAGGATAACTTTTGCTATGGTTAAACAGAATATGTATAATAGTAATCCAGAACACAATATGGGGGCATGGCTGTATAATTTAGCTTTACTGTTTATAGTTAAAGAAATGGGCAGAAAGCTAACAAATAGGTAATTACCCATAAGGCTACAATCACAGAAATAGATACAATAATTTTATTGGTTTATTTCAGCTGAATTCTACCAAGGACAGAGAATGTTAATTCAGAAATCTACAACTGGATGCAAGATCTGATTTATTTGTTTTTCTGATTTGTTCATAAGAGACTTCAAGCATCAGAACAGCTAGGCTGTGTCAATTAACTGGAAAAACCTTTAAAGTTTAACAACTCATGTCAATACAACTGTTGTACAAAACAGAATTGCTTCAAAGTTAGTTATATGTGTCCATATATGCTTGTTTAGAAATAATTTTTAATTCGCTCCCATTGACTTGCCATTAATTTTACATCTAAGGTAAAGGTTCCCCTCACACATATGTGCTAGTTGTTCCCAACTTGAGGGGGCAGTGCTCATCGCTGTTTCAAAGCTGAAGGGCCAGCACTGTCTAAAGACATTTCCATGGTCATGTGGCCAGCATGACTAAATGCTGAAGATGCATGGAACACTGTCACCTTCCTACCAAAGTGGTCCCTATTTTTCTACTTGCATTTTATATGTGCTTTCGAACTGCTAGGTTGGCAGAAGCAGGGACAAGTAATGTGAGCTCATACCATTATGCGGTGCTAGGGATTCGAACCTCCAAACTGCCGACCTTTCTGATCAAGAAGCTCAGCGTCTTAGCTACTGAGCCACTGCATCCCACAATTTTACATCTAGGCTCGCACAAATACTGCAAATCACACATTCTTGAGACAAATCATATCCCTCCTTGGGGGACCCAATCTAGAAGACACCTTCTTATTTGCCAGCCTGGCATGTTAAAGAAAATATAGTTCAATTCTCCAACATTCATACAGTATATGGTGAACAATGTGACTCCATCAAACCTACATCAGGACAATTATGTTTATGTTTTGTTACCCTTTTCAATGTTGAATGAGTAAGATTTGTTTTAATTTGGATTTAGATTTTTAGATTTTAAACTCACCTTTATTATTTTTACAAATACGTCAAGGCAGGAAATGTGCCTAATTCCTCTTCCTATTCCTCCCTTAATATTCCTCCAGTTTCCTATTTTGCATTACCTCACACTAACCCTGTGAGGTGGATTGGGCTGAGAGAGAGTGACTGGCTCAAAGTCACCCAAGTGGCTTTCATGCCTAAAATGAAACTGGACCACACAGGCTTTGGTTTTTAGCCTGGTGCCTTAACAACTTGACCATTTTTATTTATTTATTTGACTTGTGGCATTTATTTTTCTGTTCACTGTAATTCAGAAGCTATCTGATTTTGAAGTTTGAAAATTTACAATACTGAAAGAAATAGCACAAGTGCCTATTTTTCCCATGGTAGTCCTAAAGTATACTGAAAACTTTTATCATCACCTTCAGATTAAACAGAATAGGAAAAGAACTCTGACTACAAAGAGAGCAAAGGATTTTTACTGAAAATTGATTTCATTATGCTTAAATCCCCTGTTTGAAAAAAATAATAACAAAAGACAATACCAGTGTACACTGATCATATCAAATTTAATATATTCTGAAATTTAAGAAATCAGGCTAGAAGAAGTAGGTAAATAATATTATTCGAATATATCAATTGTATTAGAAACATTTTCCATAAAACATGTGATTGTTGTATCCTGGCCTTGCTATTCTCTATTTTGCATTTTCAGGGGACAGCTTAAGAACTCATTGTTTGGTCTGACATTTGTATGCTATCTGTGTTGGTTTCATAATGAGCTTCATTCTTATTTGAACAATATTTGCTTTCAATTTTTATTAGCCATTTAAAGATAATGAAGAAATAGTCAGATTCCTATATTAAAGGGTTTTGAGCAGACCTTGAAGGCTACTTATAAAGGATCTTGGAACAGTATTTTTCCTGAATCCTTAGAAAATTGCATTTAAGCTTTGAATTCTTTTCAAATCTATGATTCTCTGGAATGAATTACTGAGGCTGTTTCCCCACTAATAGAATAGAATAACAGAGTTGGAAGGGACCTTGGAGGTCTTCTAGTCCAATCCCCTGCTTAGGAAGGAAATCCTACACCATTTTAGACCAGAAGTGGGTTGTTCCTGGTTTGGACCGATTTGGGAGAACTGGCAGTGGTAATTGGACATGGGTTGCCGAACTGGTAGTGATGGCTGGCTGGCCACACCCCCGAACCTGCCTGCTCCAAATACTTGTCTTGCCACGCCTTCACCACGTGCATCCAAAGAACTGTCTCCTCCTGCCTAAACACAGGTAAGTATTCATGCTAGCCTAGCTCCTCCTCCCCACCAGCCAGTGTCTCCTGAAGCCGCCGGCATTACAGCCGCCCCCCTCCCCTTGGAACTCCATGCAGTGGGCTACGAGATGCACTTGTCGTGTCTGTCCCAATGAGCGAAGGAGATGCTGGCCACAAACTGCCTGCCTGCAAACCAGTCGAGCTCCTCTCTTCCCGCATGGGATCTCTGGAGAGGGAGGGAAGGTCTCTCCCAAGACTGGCTTCTTTCCTACTCTCCTGTGGTGTCAGTCTGTAGGGGGGAGGGTATGAACTATTTGGTGGTGGCAGGGTAAGCGAGGTTTCTTTGCCAGCCTTGCCAGCTGGCAAAACAATTTTTTTTGCTGGTTTTGTGGACGTGGCTAAGTGGGCAGGGGCATGTGACTGAGTGGGCGTGTGCATGAGTGACATCAAGTTGGCCATGCCTACTCAGTCACATGCCCCCCACTTAGCCACACCTACCAAACCAGTAAACCCACCCCTGCTTCAGACAAATGGTATCCAACATCTTCTTAAAAACTTCCATTGTTGGAGCATTCACAACTTCTGAAAGTAAGTTGTTCCACTGATTAAGTCTTCTAACTGTCAGGAAATTTTTCCTTAGTTCTAAGATGTATAGGTCTTCTAGCATGATTCCACCATTGTTGTGGCAATATAACATTTCACTACTTCTTTACTGTTATGTGCATGTTGTGATAATTTGATGATACTACGGAATGCTATAAATCACGAGTGAGAAAATAGGTGTAATCAATGTTGCATTATCAGGAAATGGTATTGGCAGAAGTTCACCACAATGTGTATTTATTGTGGGCGTTTGCCTTCATAGCATTGACTGTGGGTGGGAGGAGCTTTGCTGAAACATTTTGAGATTTCCATGAGTCTAATTTGTATCTTCTGCTCTGCCAAAGTTTCAAAAATGTTAAATGACATAGACACAGCAACAGTTGTGACAACATGCTAAATCATTCTGAACTGGAAGAGCTATCTTGCTTCACAGACTAAGTAAAGCAAAACACCTTTGTCTTGGGTACAGAAGAAATCAGTGTCTGGCCTAAAAGTACAATGAAAGGAGCAGAATAAATCAACTCTCTACAACTGGAAACTTTCAAATAGTTATACCACATCGGGGGTCCAATTTGGCCCATATCTTACTCTGCAGCTTACTTAACATGATGGATAATTCAACTCTATCTATTGGCAAGTGGAAAGAAAACAATTGCCAAGTATCCTTAATTTCCGCATGCTTGTAGCCATTCTTCCGCTAATATCCTAATGGTGATTTCTTTCTATAGCTCTTTTCTATGGTTAACTTATACCTGACAAACACAGCAGGACATGCTGCTTTCAGTGGTCTTGGAAATAAATATTGCTCACATCTTGTTCTCTGCACAGCATGTATTTTCCTCTTTATAAGCAAGGATAGTATTTAGGAGTAATTTGTTTTTCTGAAACTGTTAACTACAGACTTCTGAAAATTTAATCCACTTGTTTTTCACTTTCTTTGGGCTGAAGCAGTATCATCAGCCATGTCACATAATAGTATTGGACAGAGGTAACTAGGCATGACATTTTGTAGTGATGACCCATCAGCCTGGGAAATTCTAAACGACATGCATTGCTGAAAACAGCTCTTACAATTAATGTGTTTTTCAAGCACATCACATTGAGACTTTTCTGGTGATCAGGAGTAGTTAGGATTGGGTGAAAATAAATTAACCATTCGCCATTTCCATGGATTACTGAAAACTAGAAATCAATGTGAGGATCACTCAACTTTCAATTAACATAAAAATATACCCCTTAATGAATGAAAATGCAACAGACTAAATGTAGGACTTTGTAGTAACATAATAGGTCTACTATGTAGATCTTCTTGTATATGATTTACTGATTTTTATTCCAAATTATTTTAAAATATTCACTCTATTGTTTCATTCTTGTCACTGCATGGGCCCGTGTATTTGAATTCCATAATTCTCAAAAACATAGACATCGCTCTGAAGTTGTTATTAATTGAGTGCCATTTGCTATAGAAATTGTCAGTACTTCAGAATATTTGTTGTTGCAATTCATTTCAGCAGCCCCGAGGCACTTCCAGGTTGAAAGGATTAACCAGTGACATCACTGTTTCCCTGGGTGAAGCCCAGCTGGGGGCTCCTTTCATGTCCCTATTAACTTCAGAATATTGAGCAAGTCACATAAAGTTCAGTAGATCTGATGCTGAAAGCTTTGGCTCACACATGGCGTCCTGCACTTGGTGAAATGTTCACTTGTTGCTGTAAATTACATGCCTGAAATATCCACCGGCAGCTTTTTTGTGTCTTTTTTTTCTTATTTGAAGAAAATCTCATAGTTATTTGTTCCTCTGTAGGAGGCTTTGTCTCCTTGTTTCAGCTGTGTTTGTTGTTAAGGGAAAATTAAATATGCAAGTGTTTCTCCAAGGCCACTGTTAATTAATAGGTATACAGCAGTTGACTCCACCAGTGTACATCCACCAAATGTGGAAAAATGCCCAATTGTCCTATACAACATGTCAATACACTAATAAACTTTAAGCTGTTACTGAAGTGAAACATGTATTTGGAAACTCAATCTGCTGCTCAGTTACTTTTGAATCCATGAACTTCTCTGAAATTGTGTGCTGATGGATGATCACTTTGTCCATTTGTTTTTCAAGGAAATGTGGGCATCTTGTGGTTTATGTGATGGGTGGTCATACATCCTCTGCTAAAAGCTCCAATGAAAATTTCATCACCTGTCTCAAAGCAGTTCACTCGAAAGGCTGGGTGAATTTTGTTTTCTCTTATGTTATTCACATAATCTGTGTCTCAGATAGATCAAATCAAGGTACCACATAGTTCTGAAAGAACAAGATGCCTTGATAGGTTAAGTTAAAACTATTTCTTAAATATAAATATGAAAATGGTAGATAAAATGTTTACTCTTTTTTCTGTTCTGGAACATAGGCAACATTTAAAACAGTCCTTTTATGAATAAATCTTCCATTTTTTAAAAAGTTTATGAGTATTTAGCTTTGCAAATATCAATGTTTGAATGTGTTTTTAATTTGCAAAAATTACTTGGGACTAAGAATAAAATAAATTGAACATTTATTGAGCTACTATCTAACTAGCTTTTACATTTCATTTCTAGCTAAATAAGCATTCAGTAAATAAATATATATTCAAGACTTAAGTACTATCTGGTTTTTATATACCTAATACATACAAGCATGCATGCATGCATACATACACACTCTCTGTTAATCTATTCTTGAAGAGTATCTGGAAGCTGCAAGTGGTATAGAATGCAGTGGCACAAGAAGTTCAAGATATCCCTCTGCTATGCAGAGGTGTTATATGTGCCACCCAAGAGATAGAACTGCTCACACTACTGCATTCTGCATCACTTCGCTTCCAGATCCAATTCCCGGCATTTGATTATCACCTTTCAAGCTCTTTATGGCATTGGACCAGATTAACTGAGAAACTTTCTCATCCTAATTATATCAACCTAATCCACCAAGGGATTA
This sequence comes from Natrix helvetica, assembly GCF_964273705.1. Classification (NCBI taxonomy): domain Eukaryota; kingdom Metazoa; phylum Chordata; class Lepidosauria; order Squamata; family Natricidae; genus Natrix; species Natrix helvetica. Next base: position 48,699,992 of record NC_138552.1, read on the forward strand.
ATCTAACAGAGACATGGTGGCTCAGTGGCTAAGATGCTGAGCTTATTGATCATAAAGGTCAACAGTTCGGCGGTTCAAATCCCTAGCACGGCGTAATGGAGTGAGCTCCCATTACTTGTCCCAGCTTCTTCCAATCTAGTAGTTTGAAAGCATGTAAAAATGCAAGTAAAAAAATAAAGGCCACCTTTGTGGGAAAGTAACAGCATTCTGTGCACCTTTGACATTTAGTCATGCCGGCAACATGACCATGGAGATGTCTTCAGACAGCTCTTTGGCTTTGAAATGCAGATGAGCACCGCCCCCTAGAGTCGGGAACGATTAGCACATCTGTGCGAGGAGAACCTTTACTTAATCCACCAAGCCAAATACTCAGGGCATGGTGCAGATACTGTTGATTAAAGAATTCTGATTGGTGGGATCTAAAATGAAGGCTTTCTCTGCCATTGTCCTGCTCTTTAGAACATCTTGCTCCCAGAGTGAGGTGAGTCCTCCCCCTTTTCTCTGGCCTCCCAAAAGTGTCTTAAGACCTGGCTCTGCCATTTAACATGGGGATTGAAGACTACCATGCAACCAGGGATACGTCTGGGCGTTGAGGGTACTCCCTCCATCTTGTTAACCTTTTAAATTTATTAATTTCTTAACTTTGATTATTTACTTTTAATTTCTACATTTTAACCTTGTTCTTAACTCTGTTTTCAACACTGCTTCCAGTCAATATTTAAAATTATTTTATGATGTTTTTACAAACCACCAAGGGTCACTTAGGTGATGTGAGGGATATAGATCAATAAATAAAATAAATATAACACTCTACACCCCTACCTTACAGCCCAATTACACTTCATTGCAGTCTGGCTCATAGGTACAATAGCTCCCTAATAATCATAGCATAAAAATGTTGGCAATGTTCTGCCCTCACTACCAGTGGTAGGTTGCAGATGGTATACCCCAGTACAGACATAGTGAAGCCTGCCCGGAGAACTGGATACCGTTCTGGTAGAGTGCTCCGGAAGGCCCACCCACTCGTCTAAGCTCCTTACCTGTCCTTTAAAGCCTTCAGTGCTTCCGTGCATGCATATGGTGCATACAGCCCTTGCACAATGCTCCACCAAACAGCTGGAGCATCACGGAGGCTTGCGGAGGAATTGCTGGCAGGTACGATGCATGTGTGTGCCACACACATCCATGTGAACAATGCCGATTCGGTTGCAACGGGATCCGGAACCCACCACTGCTCACTACACATTAATTTGTGTGTAGCTTTACATGCAGCTAAATCCACTTGTCCTCCAATAAAACAGACCATATGGGTAGATCTGAATGCTTTATTGAAAGAACAGGATATGGCGAAACGGGGGGAAATAGCGATATATACAATGAGAACCAAATACAAGATAGACAGTATTACTGCTTAAAATAACATTGTGCTTCTGGTATCTCCAAATGCTAAAGGAAATGAGTTTGGCTTCCCAGCATGTTCTTACTTTGAGAGTGCGGAATGATGGGTAATGGGGTGGAGTCAGCTTCAAACAATACACTTGGTATTTGTCTGTCTGGCCACTAGATGGGGCTAGAGAGCAACAACGGTATATAAAAGATAATTGCTGGGGTATGACAGACAATATATAACTTTTTCTACAAATCTACATTAAGAAATGATGCCATTATTTTAGAATAAAGTCTTACCAAGTTGTAAATACAACAGAGTACATTGCAATTGCCTCTAATGTATTAACAGATGAATTTTATATATCTTAATTCTTTTTGTTTGTTTTTAAGAGAATGATTTTTTTCTATGCAACTGAAAAATCCTGTAGCTAAACTCATATCCCTTAACGTAATCCAAGACATTATAGCTTTGCTTCATAGCTCATTGAGAACTAAAATGACCAATTATAAACAGGAATCAAGCAGTGATAAAATTATAGGCTCTGAAAACAAAGGATTGTATATTTTAACTTTTTAATTAAAATATTAAAAAGTATCTTAATATCTTTGAATTACTAACATAAATATTTAGGGTAATGGGTATCAACAAAAGTAATGCATGTATTTTAGTTTAGACTCAAATAACTCTATCACTACATAGTTATTATATTTTGTTAACTACTTTTGAATAGGAGCACATAAAATTAGTTTTATTCAGAAAGTTTCCTTTGCAAGAGAAAGCATGTGAAATTGCAATAATATCTAAAATTATAAAAAGACATGTATCTTTAAGAGATACTTTTTAACTTAACTTCAGATTACAATTCTGAGCTGTTGCTTTTCTATATACTTAACTAAAATAATAACTTAACTTAACTAAAATAATATGAGAACAATCTCGTTTTTTAAAAAGTCTGAGTTCAGGAATTTAGTTCCCAAATGTTTTCCAAGCTTTCATATTCTTATTTTTTAACAAACAATATTTTCATGTTCTGTGAGAAGAACTCTGTTTCTAAAACTCAAGAAATGTTGAAAAAAAGATACATTACATAGCATTAGAAGAAATCTAATTAGCTGTACATCTTTGTTCAATAGAACTCATGTCCAGATCACTTTGCTAGGGAGTGTAGCTTCACTTTATATTTAATTTTAACAATCTTAATAATGTAAACTAAAGCTTAATGTACTTTGTAATGTTCACTTCAGTATTAAATTAAAAGAAAGCTACAACATGGAAGAATAGCAGAGAGTAGCCATTTTGTTTTCTAAAGATTTTACCAGTTGTGGGATTCAGCCAATTTGTACCTATTTGGGAGAACCAGTTGTTAACTTTCTAAGCACTTCAGAGAACTGGTTGTTGGAAGAAATCTTATTTTGTTTTTTTTCCACGTTCCAAGGCTAATCATGTAAGAAAGGCAGGAAGGAAACATTCTGGTGTTTTCTTTATTGCTCTGCTTACAGAAACTGCCTGTTAGATATTAGCATATATCGGAGTAAGTCTCCCCTCTGGTCCGCTGCTACAGCGGGAAACAGGTATCGTTCTGATTGGTCGAGGGGCGTACCCGATCCCTATAAAAGGGGAACCCTCCGACCACAGAGCAAGCTGGATCACTACTATTACTAATAAAGAGCTGTTAAGTCACTTCGTGTCCGCAGTCTGTCTCTCGTTGCCCAGATCTAACATTGGCGACGAGGGTGGGATCGAGAGGCAGATAGGACGAAGAACGCTACCTCCAGAATCTCCGGATTTGATCCAGCCCAGGAATTCGGCAGAAATTCCGGCAGCCATCTCAGATCACCGCAGCGCGGCAAATTCAAACAGAGAAGATGGCAATGCATGCTCCCCCCGCTCCTTTCGACCCAGCAAACGATGAATGGGAAGCCTTCATGATTCGTTTCGAGTGTTTCCTCGAAGTGAACGAATACACGGGGATCACCGACGCGAGGAAGAAAAACATCTTCCTCGGCTACTGCGGAAAGGAAGTCTTCAATACGGCCAGAGACCTCACCGCGCCTACTCCAATACAGGCAGTATCGTGGACGGCGTTGCAACAGGCTCTGCAAACTCATTACGCGCCAAAACCTTCCCGCCATGTCTGCCACAAGGAATTCAACACGAGGAACCAGAAGGCGGGAGAATCCATAAATCAATATGTTGCAGCCCTACGAAAAGCAGCAACTCACTGCGAGTTCAGGGATCTGGACGAGCACATCTTAGCGCAGCTCATCTGTGGGTTAAGAGACATTTCGCTACAAAAGAAGCTGTTGGCAAACCCGAATTTAACCCTACAGATAGCGCTAAACGAAGCAAGAGCGTCAGAGTCAGAGGAGAAATCATCGGTGACCATACAACGAGGGGCCAACGTAAACCAGCCAGCACCAAGACAAACCAGAGTACACTACGAGGACACAAGCCCCGACTACGAGAATCCCGAGTTCGAGGACAGTCACCTGATGCAGAGCAGTCACTTGAGGCCTGGGGGGAGACCCGGATTCCGTTTGCCGCCCTGCGCAAACTGCGGAGGGAATCACCCCAGGTCTACTTGAAGGTTCAGGAACGTTGTTTGTTCGCATTGCAACAAACTTGGGCACATCGCACGAGTGTGCCGGAGCGGAGTCCCTGCCACACGGCAGCCACCCATGTACCGCCAACAGAAGCCCAACCCAGGGGCTTGGCGAAATCAAAAAGGGCGCCCAGAGAGAAATCCACAAGTGTTTACCCAGAGAGAAAATTTCCAAAGAGCTGAACGAGCATATCCCCAGAGAGATTACTCACAAGGAGCTGAGCGAGCGTATCCCCAGAGAGAATACACACAAAGAGCTGAAAGAGCGTTCTATCAAGACACTCAACGAGAGTATTTTCAGGATGTAGACGATGAGATAGAGTTGACCCAGAGAGAGGAGTTGCGAACGTATCTCACCACAATACATCAGGTCCGCCCTAAGCGGCCAAAAAGGCTGAGAGTCACAGTCCTCTTGGAGGGCTCACCCTGCGAGCTAGAAGTTGACACAGGATCGACCCTGACGATTATTTCATGGGCATCCATGAAACAGGCTATCCCTAGCCTCAGAAAGAGCCAACTACGCGCTCCAGACGTCCTACTACGAGACTACCAGGGGAACCAAGTCCCCATCGTGGGCCAAGGCACATTCCACATCCATTTCAAGGACATCGAAGCCCAGCTGCCCGTGACCTTCGCCAGCGCGCCATTGCAGAACCTTCTGGGGCTTGATTGGTTTGAAGCCCTGGGGTTAGAAGTCACCGGAATCAACGCCGTGAGAAACAGCAGCGCTGAACAGATTTTTAAGGAGTTCGAGGATGTGTTCAGCCCCGGTCTTGGTAAGTATGTGGGTAAACCAATATCATTCAATTTAGACCCCAAAGTGGCGCCAATCCGACTTAAACCGAGACGAGTGCCTTTTGCACTCCGCCCAAAAATAGATAAGGAAATAGATAAGTTAGTGGAGCAAGGAATCCTTGAGCCGGTAGATCACGCGCGCTGGGAAACACCCATCGTGACCCCAGTCAAACCAGACGGATCAGTCCGCATCTGCGCGGACTATAAATGCACAATTAATGTCGCGCTACAACAGAGCGCATATCCTGTGCCTGTAGTACAGCACTTATTGCACTCGTTGGGGCCAGGAAAGGTATTTGCTAAGTTAGACATGGCACAAGCTTACCAGCAACTGCCAGTTGATAGCGCCACAGCGGAGGCCCAGACTATAGTGACGCATAGAGGAGCATTCAAATGCAACCGGCTACAATTCGGTGTGAGTATTGCCCCAGGATTGTTCCAGAGCGTCATGGAACGACTTTTGCAAGGGATACCGGGAGTCGTCCCCTATTTTGACGACATCTTGGTGTCCGCTGCAAACGAGGAGCAATTAAATAAAAGAGTCAGAACTGTTTTGGCCAGAATCAGAGAAAAGGGTCTCCGCCTTAAAAAGGAAAAATGCCAAATTAACGTGCCTAGCGTAGAATTCCTGGGTTATAGAATCGATGGTCAGGGAATACACCCCACTTCAAAGAAAATTAAGGCGATCCAGGACGCCCCCACACCACGAAACCAGACCGAGTTGCAGGCCTTCCTCGGATTACTTAACTTCTACAGCGTTTTTCTGAGGCAGAAGGCGACCGTTGCTGAGCCACTACACCGTCTACTCCAGAGGAACGCACCATGGAAATGGGGACGATCCGAAGCTGCAGCTTTCGCCGGGGTAAAGCGCCTGCTCACCACTGACTCACTGCTTGTCCAATACAGCCAGACCCTACCGCTGGTATTGACCTGCGACGCATCACCCTTCGGAGTTGGAGCAGTCCTCAGCCACAGGATGCCCGACGGAAAAGAAGCACCCATCGCTTTCTACTCCAGAACTCTTTCATCGGCCGAAAGGAATTACAGCCAAATGGACAGGGAAGCGCTGGCTGCTGTAGCTGGAGTAAAGCGTTTCCACGAATACCTCTACGGCCGCGATTTTGAACTAATTACAGATCACAAACCGTTGTTGGGACTTTTGGCGGGAAACCGCCCCACCCCAGTCTCCCTTTCTCCACGCATGACCAGGTGGACTGTTTTCCTGGCTGCGTATTCATACAAATTGATTCATCGACCGGGCTCCACTCTCGGACACGCAGATGCACTCAGCCGTTGCCCATTACCTGACATTCTGCCAGACCCCACTCCAGAAGTACCGGTATTGCTCATTGACTGTTTGGACTCTGGACCGGTTTCTTCATACGACGTTGCAAGGTTCTCCTCTAAAGACAATGTAATAAAGCAAGTTCAAACTTGGGTTTGGAGGGGGTGGCCGAAGGGAAACGTGGGCCCGGAATTCAAAATGTTTTGGGCAAAACGGGACGAACTCTCAGTGTTACAAGGTTGTTTATTGTGGGGGGATCGAGTTGTTATTCCGTATGTTTTACGTAGGAATGTATTAGATGCTTTACATATGGGTCATCCGGGGATTGTTAGAATGAAGGCGTTAGCAAGAAGTTACGTTTGGTGGCCAAACATGGACAAAGAAATAGAGGAGTGGGTGGCCACTTGCGACCCATGCCAGGAATCGAGACCAGCACCCCTGGAAGCGCCCGCCACAGAATGGGAGAAACCTAAAGCACCCTGGTCGCGAATACACATCGACTTCGCAGGGCCATTCCAAGGTCAGACTTTCCTTATAGTTGTGGATGCATACTCAAAATGGCTAGATGTAGTCCTAATGACTTCAACCACGGCAGAGGCAGTCATTAAGGTTCTACGGTGACTTTTCACCACTCATGGCCTGCCCGACCTCCTAGTCTCCGATAACGGGCCCCAATTCACGGCCATGCATTTCGAAACGTTTTTAGCAGGTCAGGGAATTCGGCATGCCCTTGTCGCGCCATTCCATCCGGCATCAAACGGACAGGTGGAGAGAATGGTGCGATTCGCAAAAGAGGCCCTCGCTAGGATGGGTCCAGGTGATTGGCAAACACGCATTGACCATTACCTCCTAATTCAGCATATTACCCCAAGCGCAACGACGGGTAGGAGTCCCGCTGAACTACTCATGGGCCGCCGTCTACGGTCTCACCTGGACCGTCTGCACCCAAATTACTCTGCCACAGCTCCCCCAGACTCCACAAGCAAAATTCGGTCTTTCAGCATAGGGGATTCAGTATACGCCCACAACTATGCAGGGGGAACATTGTGGATGCCGGCAAAGGTCATTGGCATCACGGGTCCACGATCGTATCTGCTGGAATTAGAAGATGGGCGGAACTGGAAAAGGCACATCGATCAACTTCGGGGTCGTCTAGCACACTCAGACCTTCGAAACGAAGACGAGATTTTCCAGCCTACAGAAAGTCAGCCACGCGAGAGCCCCATCATAGAAAACTACGACACCTGCGAGCCAAGCTTGGAACAAGAGAAAACGCATGAAGCAGAGCAAACCCCAGACAACGTAACCGAGAAGACTCCAGAACGCCCTAGCAACGAAGGCACAAAACCTCCCAAACGTGAAACAGGAAAAGCACCCGATCCTGCAACCACTTCTAACCAACCCGAACTACGACGCTCCTCCCGAGCAAGACAAACACCCACCTACCTAAAAGACTATGTTACCTACCGCAACGTTCCATCTAGGAGGGGAGGGGTGTTAGATATTAGCATATATCGGAGTAAGTCTCCCCTCTGGTCCGCTGCTACAGCGGGAAACAGGTATCGTTCTGATTGGTCGAGGGGCGTACCCGATCCCTATAAAAGGGGAACCCTCCGACCACAGAGCAAGCTGGATCACTACTATTACTAATAAAGAGCTGTTAAGTCACTTCGTGTCCGCAGTCTGTCTCTCGTTGCCCAGATCTAACACTGCCTTTCTGGTTAAGCCTTATTATATTGTAATAGCTAAGGATAAGTGCCCATCGACCTGAGTGGCGTTGAGTTGGCCACAACCACATGGTCACATGACCACCAAGCCACACATACCCAGCAGGTCATTAGAGCAGATAACCAGTTGTTAAATTATTTGAATCCCACCACTGGATTTTACCTATTACCTATTTAAATACCAATTGTTAGGGGCCATTAAAAAGTTACACATTAAAAAGGGGGCTATAAATCAATTATGCAATATGACTGGATTCCATTCAACTAATCTAAGGTTTTTTTCTTCTTTTTCTATTTCATTGGCATATGATCACATCTTCGGTGAAGAACTATGAGTCAAGAAAAGTTGCACAGAAATGTACAAACAATTGAGCATCTTTAATAAAAGCTTGAGATATAATATGTATTTGAATGTTCAAGGAACAAATCTTATATAGTTTGAGGATCACCCTTCCATCTATCTTTAAAAGCTCCAACATGAAGAAGAGCTGATTAGTTAGAACAAGACAACTTTTCTTCCAAAAGATAAAAACAGAAAAATTAAACATCTACGGATATGGATGACTCAATTGTAGGAATCAATAAAATGTAACCTGTATGCTTAATGTGAAGATTAACACATTATAATGTTTTGTCCAGGATTATATCTTTACCCATGTATCACTTGAACACTTCTTTGTTGATATTTTATAGTAATACCTTGAGAGCAAAAGAAATTCCTAAAAAAATGAAAGGAAAAATACAAAACGATAAGCTTCTTTATGTTATTGCTGCAGGTTATTTTTGTTCATAATGTTTGGGAATTCTGGCTTGTAATAACGTCATTTATATTTGTGCTGAAATTATCATTCAGTGCACATTTTGCTACACACATAAAAAGAATGTAAAGGTTGTAGTCATAGGTTTAAAATTAGAAATTTCATGCTTCATCTTCCATTCCCAGATAAGCCCAATTTTACTTGAGATTGAAACCTTTCAAGATTTCCTGTTCATAGAATGACCCATTATATGCATTGAGGGAACTACAATATGAATATTTATATATGGGTAATTAGAAACACAAGGAACATTTTGCTTTTGATTAATTACTGTTTTGATATACACCATGAATCATAACTAGTTTTTATCCTGACATTAATGTATGATAGCTGAATTAGGAGTTGAAGTTGTATTGTTTCAATTTTATTTAATATTTATTATAGTTTGTATTATTCCAATTGCATTAGAAATGATGACTAATTTTAAATGAAATCCTTATGGCCATATCCATGGACTGGAGGGAGAGGGAAAGAAATATGAGTTGGATGTGTTTGTGTGTGTGTGAGAGAGAGATGAATTCATTCTTGTCATGATAAACAAGGGTGATTGTTATGTTGTAACATGACCACTGGATTATATTGTTTAAGGCTGTAAGTGAGAATTCAAGGGATGAATTGCAATTTATTTTGTTAAAAAGCAACCAAATAAATTGTGAAATAAATCTACTTGGGAAAAAGATCAACTGGACCAAAGTGACTAAATAATCATTTCTTGTGTACGCAATTGTATTTTCTACATTAAAACTTACGAGCATGCCCTTTCAGAGTGTATTCACTGCTCATCCCCATAGAACCATTTAATCATGTTAATATCTTTAAAATATCTTAATAAGATTAACTATGACAGGCTAATTAGGTTTAAAACTTCATTTCATGTATGTGAAACATTTCTGAACTAAAAAAAAACCCCATCACTTTTCTCCCCTTTTTCCCATAACTGTTCAACTGAACTTCTTCAAAGCTTTTACTCATTCTTTTTTTTTTTGTTTTTCCCCCTGTCCCCAGATAATATATTTATGATTTAAAGGAGGAAAATACTTTCAAACACAATATAAGCAGAAATATTCAAATTGATTAATTTGGGATACATAGCTTTGATTCCAAGATTTGGGTTTGTTTTCCTCCCCCCCCCCCAATTAAATCATGAAGAAGAAAAAATGCAAAGGTAATAGGGATTCTTGACTGAATAAGCAAACTGATGGTAAAAATGTCTAAGAACTGCAGGCACCAGTTCTTCTTCTTTTTTACTTTGTAGTGTGACCTTAAAATAGTAATTGGAAGTTACAGCACATTAAGAATTTGCTGGTTGGTTTTAATAGACAGCTTGAGACAAAACAAACCCTTCATTAATTCTATAATCCTAATGATTTTGAATCATGAATTGCTTAATGAGATATAAAGCTTGTAGCAAATTCCCAGGAAGCCAGCGCTGATGACAAGCTAGATGACACTAAGATTTTTTTTTAATTCTTAAGGCTCATTTCTAAGTTTAAAGAAATGTTTCATGGATTTAAAGATGGGGAAGAATTCTCCTATTCCCCGTTACAATTCATATCAACTTGTTATTTCAGAGATTTTCCAGAGATAGCTTAAAAAAATTCCTTACATTTAGCTAACACCTGCGCATTGTTTACAGCTTTATTTACATTCCAATACTTCCCTTATTGGAAAACTTTGAAAGTTTTGCAAGTTAATATTAAAACTATTAGAAGCAGTTTTTATGTGATCACATATGAGGGTATCTCTGTCACTCTTAAGATTTCAGGGCATTGGGGTTTTTTTTCCCTCCAGGAAGAGGTGCCAGATGCCAAAATAATTTGCTCAGTCTTGATTAGTCCTAATGATGATTTGGAAGGGAGGCATATTTTGGAAGGGAGGCATATTTTGTTCATCTGTTTCCGGGAGCAAGACAATATGGAGGAATTCTGGAAAATACAAGAATTTTTTGCAGACAATGCAAAAGTTATTTAGAAAATATAAGACGCTTCCAATGGTTGGCCAACATTAGAATTTCTGTAACATTTCACCTCCCATTTTATACAACAGGGGGTTGTATGCAAGCGGGAGTTTGAGAGGAAAGGAAAGTAGGAATACTAAATCTTGGAAGAAAATGATCAAATTATTTATAAATAAAGCTGAAAATCAGTTTAGGCTTGCATGATTTTATTTTTTATTTGACTTTATTTATGTGATTATTTGCATCCCACCTTTATTACTTTTGCAAGTAACTCAAAACAGTGAATATATCCAAACACACCTTTTTCCTCTTATTTTCCCCACAACAACCACCCTATGAGCTTAGTTGGACTAGAGCAGCAGTGGGATTCACTTACCTTCATTACTGGTTCGCAAATGTGAGCTCATGCGCTCTCACAAGCACTGCATATGTGCATACATACCGCCTTCCGCACATGTGCAGTACTCGCACATTACATTGGGAAGGGTGGGCATGGCCTTCCACAGCCACCGTTACTGGTTTGCCAGAATCAGAGAGAACTAGCTTAATAACACCTCTGGACTAGAGAGAGTAACTAGCTCAAAGTCACCCATCTAGCTTTCATTGTAAGATGATGTGGGGTTAATTGGTTAATCAGTAGTTGGCAAACCATGCTGATTAAATCAGTCAAAGTCCACATTCCTTCCTCTTAATCCTTTTGCTTACAAGAAACACGATGGAATTTACACGTAGACATCACATTCCATGCAGCAAAATATTAACTAAGTAGAGAGTCATGTATCTATATCATGAACTGACCATGAAGTGTCCATGAGGTGTCCATGAGGAAAAGCATGCATCTGTAAACCAATCAATAGTTGCCAAGTGTATTTTCTGTCCAATGAGCTTTTGCTATTCTGAGAAGTTTGACAATAAAAGGGAGCCCCGAACAATGCGCTGGGTGGGTGCCCTTCCCATCAGGGTGCCTTCCATCGGGTGGCCTTCCCAGCACAACCTTACTTCTGTCTGCGTCTGCTTTTTCTACGTCACCAACAGATGAGACTTCAGCTGATGATCTCCTGCTTTCTAGCCTGGTGCCATAACTTCTAGAACAAGCTGGCTCTCATAAAAAGTTTACAACTTTCGAACTGGATGAAAAATGGGATTGTATATTTGACAGTTGGGTAATCTGTTCTCCTTGCCCCTCTTCTGAAATAACCACTTTGCTAATTAAGAAACAGTTTTAGCAGATGTTCATGAAATTGCAGTAGATCAGCAAATAGTCATTTTCAAGCTAATAATATTCACTGAAAATAAAACACAATTATTTCATTTTTTTTCATCTCCTTCAGGCAGTACAGTAATTCATGATGGGTCTTTGATAGAAGTGATTTTCTTCAAGGAAGAGTTATTAATCCACTAAATTACTATATCTCTTGCAATAGGCTGAATATTGTTACCACCATGCATTAGTATACTATAAAGCAAAGCAAAGATCATATGTTTACATCTTCCCACACCCACAGTCAACATATCTTTCAAATTTCTGAATGCTTTAACATTTTCATTGGAACTGATGACCTTCCAAGTTCAATAAATGCTAACGTTTTTTTGTCGTTCAGAGTTTATCATTCACTTTGTGAGACTATTGAAGTATACAAATTTAAGCCTTGTTCATTAACTTGATTTTGTTCTTGCATGAAAAAATCAGACTTGAAGCTAGAGGCAATACAATAATTACTAATGTTTGATATTTTTCTTTAATTGTTTCTAAACATTTCAGTTGTAAATATGTAATTTGCAATATGTTATACTGGGCATAATGTTCTGGAAAAATATACACCAGTTTCAATGATAAATAATGTTATATATAATATTATATAATTATAACCATTCAAATATGAGCCAGCAATGTGTAGCAGCTGCCAAAAAAGCCAACACAGTTTTAGGCTGCATAAACAGAGGGACAGAATCAAGATCACGTGAAGTGTTAATACCACTTTATAATGCCTTGGTAAGGCCACACTTGGAATACTGAATTCAGTTTTGGTCGCCACGATGTAAAAAAGATGTGGAGACTCTAGAAAGAGTGCAGAGAAGAGCAACAAAGATGATTAGGGGACTGGAGGCTAAAACATATGAGGAACGGTTGCAGGAACTGGGTATATCTAGTTTAATGAAAAGAAGGACTAGGGGAGACATAATAGCAGTGTTCCAATATCTCAGGGGTTGCTATAAAGAAGGGTGAGTCAAACTATTCTCCAATGCACGTGAGGGCAGAACAAGAAGCAATGGGTGGAAACTAATTAAGGAGAGAAGCAACTTAGAACTGAGGAGAAATTTCCTGACATTACAATTAATCAGTGCAACAAGAAAAAGAAAAATAAGAACATAGTTAAGAAAACTAACATATAAATGATTTCTCCTTCATCACAATTATAAATAATTTTAATAACTTAACACATTCTTGGATAGCCATTTGTCTGAAACAGTATAGGGTTTCCTGCCTAGACATGGGGTTGGACTAGAAGACCTCCAAGGACCCTTCCAACTCTGCTATTGTATTGTATTGCTATTGTTGTGTTGGAAACAAAGAAAGAAATAAAAAAGGGAAGACAAATACAATATTCTTTACCATTTCCAACGCCATAAAGTATAGAAGGGACTATTTTTTCAGGGAGAAATATTCTACATATAGACAAATGTATGAAAATACTTTGACAGTCTAATTTCATACTGTTAAAAGTCACATGGACCACCTATAATGGCCTTCACCTACTTGAAGTTCTCTGAATGTACTCTATATGCTTCATATGTTCCTAATATGGACTTGTTGGTTCTAAGACTGCAGGTTCATATAACTGAATTGTACTCAGGTTGGGAATTGCTATATATTTTCTTTAATTCCTTAATATAAGAAGGATTTTTTTTTGCTGGTGCTGACATGCATATCTGGCTTTTAGTTAAGAAACATTCCATAATATAGCCAGCCCCGCTTTTAATTGCTTATTTATGTATAGTTAACCTCAATAGTTTTGAAGGAACTTCTCAAGTCTATAACAGATCTTTGAGGGACTGAGTGCAGCTCAACAGCTATTTGTTTGATATCTCTGATTTAAGACATGAAGATGCTACGACTGATTTATTATTGCATTCCCTTACATGATGCTAATGTGCTTTAGCATATCTGTGAACAGGCTTAATATTCTTTATGGTATGAAGGATTAATAATATACAGTGATACTGGCAGTATAGCATCCATTCTTAAAATGTTTGATGAACATCATAAATGTGATGAACCATCTTTGTAACCATTCAATATGCTATATCAATGTCACTCCAAATTATTGATGTGTTACTGAGTTTGCAAACATACTTTATACCAGTACGTAGATACTGTATATTTATCAGAGAGTCAGCCTACTTCGTTCTTTTTTTAAAAATTAAAAACATGTTTTTTATTCTTTTATCACCAAAAATAAAATACAAAACAGGGAGAAAACAGACTAACCAACATCCAACACTAACAACAAAAAGAAAAAAAGTGTGCCAAAAAAACCCTAAACAAACCTAAGTTTCAAATAAATCTAACATTACATATAAGAAAAGAAAATCATGGCTAAATGCTGAAAGATACATCAAAAATCTAATATAAGGGGTCTACAAATAGTTCTAAACTATCTGTATTTAACAAAAATTCTATATTACATAAACAAACATTGAATATAGATGTTGAAATCTGATTATCTAATAATTGAATAAACCAACATCTGTATACACACACACACACATTCCACAGATTATCCCAAAGTTGAAACTAATCTTCAAATCTCTCAGTTAACCATCTCATTTTATTTAATATGTAGAAAATCTTCAAACTGCTTTAATCTCTTGTAAACTTGTTGAGAGACAGCCCACTTTTTTCTGAGAAAAACTAGGTTAGGACCTGAGAAACCATAATTTGTTTACTGAAATATATTGCCAAACGGATTTGAACTAGCTGAGATCCTGGCAGACGCTCCTGTGGTAGAAATGGAATAGGCTCAATACATCTAAAAAATAGTATATTAATATGTTTGTATACTACCTACAAACACCATTCATTGTGATAGATCTGATATAAATATTATCTGTTGCTAGGAAACATTTGAAAACAATTAAATATATAGTTGAGTTGCACAAATATATAGTTGAGTTTGAGCACAAATTAACACTTGCTTTGAACTCCTCTTTACTTTTCCAAATCATGGCAAAATAAAATTTATACCAAGGTATATACCATTTTTAAAATATTCCTGGAATTTTTAATATTCACAAATACTATGACTCTTTCATTTCAAAAAAATGAAATCAAACACTTTTAAAGAGTTTTAAAAGTAATGCTATGTTTTTAAACATAATAAAAGTTTGAAATTATTTCTTAAATGAACTCTATAGGTACAGTTATCTTGGCAACATTTTTGAACTATTTTGCCATTGCTTTCTTCGTAGGGCTGAGAAAGAGTAACTGGCCAAAATCATCCAGCTAACTTTATCCTAAGGCAGGACTAGAATTCATACTCTTGCACTTTCTAGCATGATACCTTTAACCACCATACCAAAATGTCTGTTCTCTCTAAAAATATCAAATGTTAAATGACCACATTAAACACGGGACCATACATTCAACTATAATATGGAAAATCAATGGGCATCAGATAAAAGTTCCAGTGCCAATTTCATCCACCATTCTATATCCGCTTTAATATGTAAAGTTCCACAGTGTGATTCAAAGATTATTCAGATGATTGCAGAAAAGTTAGGCAAAGACTTTATAAACATAGGAATATCAATCAATCAAATCTTTATCACAAAACGAAGATCAGCATATAGGAATATTAGCAATGCAGTGAGCAAACTGGATTCCATTCAGTGCTGATATGTCTTTATGTCACATGAAGAACTACATGGTAAAGAGCTGGAGGCTTATGGGAAATGGTAAAGCCTGATAAACATTTCAGATTGTGATAGTGAAGAGCCTGATGAATATGGATCACTCTGAGATCAAATGGAAAAGAGCCTCAGGTCAAACAGAAAATTGTTCCTTTGGTTCTGTTCCATTATGCTGAGGAGGTAAAAATGCAAAGTCTTCAGGTGAAAAAATGAGCCCAGGGAACTACCGAAGTCACATGGATTCTTTGAAAATATATATATCCTGGCACAGACGTTTACATTCTCTGTGGAGTCCTTTTGCAATTGCTACCATGCAATTGTTACTGACTTTTATGTGTTTAGGAGATAAGTCTCTTATGATGAGCAACATGGCAGGGAAAGTGGTAATAATTTTGGGATAGACTTCTCCCTTCAATGTCTCTAGCTGTCTTGGGGGCTGAAGCCAGGCTGATGTTGATGTGGTAGAAACAGAAAACATTTATCAGATAGTGTCGCATGATTAACTTAGGAAAATTAGTTTACACAATATAGTATTTCAATAACATTCATGGAAAAATTTATTGTTTGTTTATATTCTGATTTTGTGTTCTGCCTTTGAGCCAAAATGGCATTCAAGTTAATAATAAAAATACAGATGAGGAAAGAAATATTGTAAGAATGTAGAGAGCAATTACAAGCACAAAGGAAACTAAAATTAATAAAACCAGTTCAATAAAAAGAAATAAGCAACCTTCAATTAAAGCTCACCTTTGAAGATAAAAATATCTTTGCCTGATGACATAAATAAAGGAAGAATATGGTTTGTCCCAGGGAAGTTGAGTTGGGTAGAAAAAGAGAAAAGGGAAGGGAGAGAGATGAGATTACAAGCCCAAAGGAAATGTTAGGTGCAACTTTAATGTGTGGAAGTTTGGGAAACAAAGATGAAAAAAAAAACAGGAACCCCCCACACAGTCCAGTGACGTGCAGTCAGGGGAGGCAGGGGAGGCAGAGCCTCACCGCTCTCATGAAAAGAAAAAAAATGTAAAAGGGAAAAGGCGAGTGCTGAGGTAAGGCTTAAAAAAGCCTCTAAAAAAGGGAGGACTCTGACAACTTTGATCTTTGCAAGCTGCAAGCAAAATACCCCAGGATCACGGTGGGGGGGACAGCAACTCCTTCCCCTGCACTGCAGAGAAGAGCCACGCTGTACAGGAGGCTCCTCAGCGCTAGCCTCAGATCAGCGTGAGCCACAGTCCTCTTCATGTTGGCTCAGGAAGGAGATGAATGGGACTGCATGTGCAGGAGGCTCCTCAGCGCTAGCCTCAGATCAGTGCGAGCTGCGGTCCCTTTCCCCTCCTTCCTGAGCCAACATGAAGGGGACCGCAGCTCGCTCTAATCTGAGGCTAGCGCTGAGGAGCCTCCTGCACACATGGTCCCATTCCCCTCCTTTCTGAGTCAACATGAAGGGGACTGCGGCTCGCGCTGATCTGAGGCTAGCGCTGAGGAGCCTCCTGCACAGTGTGGCTCTTCTCCGCAGCGCAGCGGAAGGAGTTGCTGTCCTGTGATCCTGTGGTATTTTGCTAGCACGCTTGCAAAAATCAAAGTTATCACAGTCCTCCCTTCATGATGATCATTTGATGACGTCAGTGCCTCACCAGCCATAAACTTCACCGCACATCACTGCCACACACATACACAAAAAAGAGAGCTCATGACAAGGAATTAGATGGTCAAACTATACTCTCAACCTTCCTTTCTCTTCTAAAAACAATTATGAGAGAAGAGAGAATTTTTCAGCATCAGGTTGAGCTCCCAAAAATAGCAAGGCATGGATAAGAATCATAGGGTAGAGTTCAAGACTGAAAGAGTGCAAGATCATCTTTAACAGGCTAAGAATGTTTACAATAGGAAACTGGAAGGAAGATTTTCAGACACATAATGGAAAAATGTCTCCAGCTTTAGACTGGCTAAGCCAACTGGAAAATTAGAGATGTACTCAGCATTCTCAGCAACCAAAATGAATAACATTGTCTTGATTTAATTAGAAAGTAGAAAGATTTGGCTTGGCATTTAGCACTTTTTAAGAGTTTCCCAGGACAGATTTCATTACAGGTGTTGACAGGCCTGGCAAATGTACCCTTCCTGATTTCAGAACACCTTGTCAACTACTTTGTGTAGACAGAATAAGAAAAATAATTTCTTAGTGTGGGAACTCACTGATACTTTCTGATAACAAGGATTCTCAGTTTCTCAGTTAACTGCATTATTCGGGTATTTGGATTTGACCGTGTGAAAAAACAAATAACAATGAACCTGGCTAGCTGAAGCTCATTTTATTGAACCAACATCATTATATACATAGGGATAATGTACAGGATACATAATTTTTGGTGTAAAATCTGAGACTGAGTGTTGAACCAGTTACACGGCAACTCTAATTATGTGGAACAACATAGAAAACAAGATATTCTTAGCAACTTATCCTTTATAACAAATGCAGCCAATTGAGATATAAATCTATGTTTCCTGAATATGTAAATAGCCCATTGGAATAACCATTGGTATGGCATGCTGCAGAAACTTATAAGAGTATTTTTTAAATTCACATATTATACAAAATCATCATTTGCTGAAAAAGTCACAGTTGGCTGGGTTCAGACAACATGATACTTCATAAACAGAGATGTTCAAACCACATGTTTCACCCAACACACTAAACCCTAACCAAACTATCCAGATTATGGCTTATTGCAATTTGGAAATGCATCCGTTTTATTTATTTTTTGTTCAGCCACTGAGTCAATATCTGTAATAGAGGAAAAGTTAAAAATATAGAGGTGAAAGACAAACCATATATTTTGTTAACAGCTTTCATATGGTCAAGTGTTACATTAAAATATGAGGTATATGAATAACCTCTCAACCCCCAGTAGATGGCACAGAAGTATTTTTATTTTAATTCTCATTACATAGTTATTGCTTTATATTTTATTTCAATGTTCTCTCAGGGAAGAATCTAGAAATCCCATCAATTTCTAAAACTTATCTACTTACCTGAAGTGACTTGCAGTGATTTAATACCAGCTACCTGTCTGAAATAGTGGCAGCTTCATCATTCAGAGGTTTTGATCTGAAGTGTTGTCCAGCAAAAGTTAATTCTCCTTTCTATAGATTGTCAGCCTGACTGTCCCTTCAAATTGATAATATTGGTGAAGCATTGGATGGAGGAATGGAGGAAGGATTTAGCACTTTTAAAATGGCAAGAAATCTTTCATGGCAACAGCAGACACTTTCTTTTGCCAGGGATCTGCTTAATGTGATGCAACAGAAATCAAGGAAGAACATCTTAAGTACTACATTTTTTATGTTTTAAAGAAATCCAGCAACTGTATCATATGTATATTTCTGTGATGAGCCGAATGACAGAAAGAGGGAGTAGTGAGCTCCCTCCCATATTTGGGCATACCAGGGGTTGTAACACACATACATACATACATACATACACACACACACACACACACACACACACACACACACACATACATACACACAGAGACATCTATATATATGTTATGGTGAAAGACCGAAATCTGGTGAATGTCGACATTCACCGGTGAAAGACCGAATATTTCATTACATTGTTTTACATTCGGACCTTCACCGGTGAATGTCGACATTCACATAGTCGCTTGGTGTATGTCCGAAAATACCCTTATTCTCTCGACACCCTTACCCTAATCCCCTTACCCTAATACCTCGGCTCCTCGCTTCCTTTTAAGCGTCTTCTATCCGCGGAGTTTTTTTTTTGAAACCTGCGATCCTTAAGAAGACGCTTAAAAGGAAGCGAGGAGCCGAGGTATTAGGGTAAGGGGATTAGGGTAAGGGTGTCAAGAGGATTACCCTTATCCTCTCAACACCCTTACCCTAATCCCCTTACCCTAATACCTCGGCTCCTCGCTTCCTTTTAAGCATCTTCTATTCGCAGAGTTTTTTTAAAAAAACCTGTGATCCTTAAGAAGACGCTTAAAAGGAAGCGAGGAGCCGAGGTATTAGGGTAAGGGGATTAGGGTAAGGGTGTCGAGAGGATTACCCTTATCCTCTCGACACCCTTACCCTAATCCCCTTACCCTAATACCTCGGCTCCTCGCTTCCTTTTAAGCGTCTTCTATTCGCGGAGTTTTTTTTAAAAAAACCTGCGATCCTTAAGAAGACGCTTAAAAGGAAGCGAGGAGCCGAGGTATTAGGGTAAGGGGATTAGGGTAAGGGTGTCGAGAGGATTACCCTTATCCTCTCGACACCCTTACCCTAATCCCCTCACCCTAATACCTCGGCTCCTCGCTTCCTTTTAAGCGTCTTCTATTCGCGGAGTTTTTTTTAAAAAAACCTGCGATCCTTAAGAAGACGCTTAAAAGGAAGCGAGGAGCCGAGGTATTAGGGTAAGGGGATTAGGGTAAGGGTGTCGAGAGAATAAGGGTATTTTCGGACATACACCAAGCGACTATGTGAATGTCGACATTCACCGGTGAAGGTCCGAATGTAAAACAATGTAATGAAATATTCGGTCTTTCACCGGTGAATGTCGACATTCACCAGATTTCGGTCTTTCACCATAACATATATATAGATGTCTCTGTGTGTATGTGTGTGTGTGTGTGTGTGTGTGTGTGTGTGTGTGTGTGTATGTATGTATGTGTGTTACAACCCCTGGTATGCCCAAATATGGGAGGGAGCTCACTACTCCCTCTTTCTGTCATTCGGCTCATCACAGAAAACCATCCAGACAGAAACCCATATTTTTATTTTTAATGTTGCCTTTTTATATTTGTGTTTGTGCTGATAAATAAATAAAGGGAGACTAGTATGGATCCATTTCAAGCTATTTAGCTCTCATCAGCTAGCCATACCCTTACTGGGATTCGAACCAGGGCTGTATTGCATATTAGGCCGATGTAATTGCCACTAAGCCACAGGCTCTCTTCCTTATCAGCAAGGCCAGGGAAATAGGTATGTATTTGTGTTACAACCCGTGGTATGCCAAATATGGGAGGGAGCTCACTACTCCCTCTTTCTGTCATTCGGCTCATCACAGAAAACTCTCCAGACAGAAACCCATATTTTTATTTTTAATGTTGCCTTTTTATATTTGTGTTGTGTTTGTGCTGATAGATAATCTCCCTTTATTTATTTATTTATATATATATAAACTAAAAATAAGACACGTGTGTTGTGTTGCTGGTTGTAAATATAAAGACTAGGGAAATGCAGAGTTATGTTCTGCAGATGTTTACAGTAGTGGGAATACAATGCAAGTGGAGAAACAGAATGGCAGAATTCAGCTAATATGATATAGATATCAAGATTTGCCTCTGCCTCTCAAACATATTTTAGACATTTAAAACCACATTTTGTCACAAAAAAATGTGATGAGGACAGAAAATATGTTCTCAGTTTAACGTATTTATCTTTTTTTCAGGATTTGCTAGACTATGTTTCAAGTTCTGCTCAGTCTTTACTTTTAAAACACCAGTTAATGTCCCATATCCATTCTTTTCCATGATACAAATCATATTACCAGATATAGGTAGTCCTCAACTCACAGCAGTTCATTTAGTGACCAGTCAACATTACAACAGCACTGAAAAAGTGTCTTATGATTGTTGTCACACTTATGAATGTTGCAGCATCCCCAAGATTATGTGATCAAAATTCAGATGCTTTGCATCTGTCTTTACACAAAGGGATAAAACAGTCCAACCTGTCAAAAGCAGCACCACAAAAATCAGATTAGGAACACAAATTGAAATAGGGAAGAAAATGGTAAGTGAGCACCTGTCTACCCTAGATGAGTTCAAATCACCAGGACCGGATGGATTACACCCCAGGATTCTGAAGGAACTAGCAGACGAGTTCTCAGAACCACTGAATTATATCTTTCAGAGATCCTGGAACACCGGGGAACTACCAGAGGACTGGAAAAGAGCTGATGTGGTTCCCATCTTCAAAAAAGGGAAAAAAATAGATCCAGGAAACTACAGACCTATCAGCCTGACCTCAATACCAGGAAAGATTCTGGAAAAAATAATCAAGCAACGAATTTGCGAACACCTAGAAGCAAACAAAGTAATAGCCAAAAGTCAACATGGATTTGTCAAAAACAGATCATGCCAGACTAATCTTATTGCATTCTTTGATAATGTGACAAAATTAGTGGAGCAGAAGAATGCCGTTGATATAGTTTACTTGGACTTCAGTAAGGCTTTTGATAAGGTAGACCATAACCTACTACTAGATAAAGTAGAAGAATGTGGGTTAGACAGCATCACCACCAGATGGATTCGTAACTGGCTGACCAACCGCACTCAACGTGTAGTCCTCAATGGAACTGCATCTACATGGAGGGAAGTATGCAGTGCAGTACCCCAAGGCTCTGTTTTAGGCCCAGTACTCTTCAACATCTTCATCAATGATTTGGATGAGGGAATAAATGGGGAACTCATCAAATTTGCAGATGACACCAAGCTGGCAGGAATAGCCAACACTCCAGAAGATAGGCTTAAGATACAGAAGGATCTTGACAAACTTGAACATTGGGCACTATCTAATAAAATGAAATTCAATGGTGAAAAGAGTAAGGTTCTACATTTAGGCAACAAAAACGGAATGCACAGGTACAGTATAGGTGGTACCGTGCTCAATAGTAGTAACTGTGAGAGGGATCTTGGAGTTCTAGTGGACAACCATTTAAATATGAGCCAGCAGTGTGCAGCAGCTGCCAAAAAAGCCAACACAGTTCTAGGCTGCATCAACAGAGGGATAGAATCAAGATCACGTGAAGTGTTAATACCACTTTATAATGCCTTGGTAAGGCCACACTTGGAATACTGCATTCAGTTCTGGTCGCCACGATGTAAAAAAGATGTGGAGACTCTAGAAAGAGTGCAGAGAAGAGCAACAAAGATGATTAGGGGACTGGAGACTAAAACATATGAAGAACGGTTGCAGGAACTAGGTATGTCTAGCTTAAGAGAAAGAAGGACCAGGGGAGACATGATAGCAGTGTTCCAATATCTCAGGGGTTGCCACAAAGAAGAGGGAGTCAAGCTATTCTCCAAGGCACCTGTGGACAGAACAAGAAGCAATGGGTGGAAACTAATCAAGGAGAGAAGCAACTTAGAACTGAGGAGAAACTTCCTGACAGTTAGAACAATTAATCAGTGGAACAGCTTGCCTCCAGAAGTTGTGAATGCCCCAACACTGGAAGTCTTTAAGAAGATGTTGGATAGCCATTTGTCTGGAACGGTATAGGGTTTCCTGCCTAGGCAGGGGGTTGGACTAGAAGACCTCCAAGGTCCCTTCCAACTCTACTATTGTATTGTATTGTATTCATAATTATGATGGTTGCAGTGTCCGGTTACTGCCAGTTGCATTTTGTGACCTTCTCACAAGCAAAGTCAATTACAAGGCATATTTACTTAACAACTGTGTTCCTAACTTAACAACACAGTTTCACTTAGCAACTGTGACAAGAAGGGTCGTAAAATGGGGCAAAACTCACTTAACAAATGTTGCACTTAGCAACAGAAAGGTTGGGCTCAGTTGCCGTCATAAATCAAGGACTATCTATATTTCACATTGACTGTATTCGTGGTATATTACTGCAGAGAGAGTTCAGTATTTGACTGTTTACACTCTTCTCTAAATGATCGATGGTAACATGACATCTACTTTTTCTTATATTTTAGCCCAGACACAACACTGGAGCAACCTGCTAGGTAAACTGCATCTTAATTTGATATTTAGGAGCTAAATAATGCCAAAGCAATGTTTTACTTTTCTTCAGGATTTTAGCTCAGCTGCATTCCATGTTCCCATTTGTTTCACATTGTGCAGCTAATAGAGCTTCTCCTCTACTGAATGGTTCCATCTTTAAATTTAAATGGGATTAATGCTGTGAAAAGTTCTTTTTAAATGATTAGGTTAATAATCTGGAAATGATGGCTCCAAGATAGGGCAATGCAGCAAGCACTGATCTGCAATTTTGTCGCAGCTCAGTGGAAACCTTTGTGTGTGAGTCTACAAATGCCCCAGGTCTCAGAGCTTTAAAACCATATTTTGTAGCAATAACTGTGATTTATCTCTTTTTTATTTTAGACCTGCAAACACCTAGCAAATAGTGAACATGTTCTTGATTGAAGCAACAGCTGTAGGTATTTCCAGGGGTCACATCGCAGGGTTGGTGTTCGTCATAAATCTTGTGTTAATTTTAAAAATGAGCTATAGATGAGTGGTCATTCTTCTTTATTGTTAATTTTTCATACATCAGAGATTCTAATTTCTTCACTTCAAGAGAAGTGATTTAGAAAAGGCAGATGATCATTTGTTCTCAAAGTCTCCCCTGTTTCTATTTTATCTTCATTATTTTTTCTGACATGTTACTTAGCTGTCCTTCTCAATAGCCTTTGAGAATATTCTCTGCAGTTCATTGTGATATGTTTTTCCATGCAGCAAATGCTTAATGCACCTCCATATATAGAAGCCTATTATGTTAATTTATGAAATTTATCTCTCTCTCTCTCTCTTTTGAGTAAATATTGTGCAATGGATAATTTTCTACAGTTAATGAAAAGGATTGGGACATTATCAGGTTCAGGCTTTTATTTTTATTTTGAAATCCCCAAACTGGAAAATGGATCTGGATTGCATTCTAGTTATTTCAACTGATAGACATAGACATCTGTCTAAATCCTGAATCCCAAACCAAAGCAAGCTAATTAGAATAGATTTTGATTATATCCAAGACTAAAAATGTATCCCTCCAGAGCATTCTTAGGGATTGGAGGATTCATATGAAAATTAGTTGGCTTTTGGCCATCAAATGCAATCCTGCCTACAGTTTAAAAAAATAAATAAATAAAAATTCCAATCTATTTTTTAATTAAATGAATCAGACAAACTCTTTTTAATTTGAGCCTACTGATGATTCCAGTTCCACATCTGTGAAAACTGTTTTCTCTGTCAGCAGTGCAAAATCTAGGAATCTCTAGACAGATTACTATTTATTTGCGTGTTATGGTGTTTTAGCTTGAAATATATTAACCAGTATTTACTCAAAGAATTTATAGTACAGTGCAATGCCCTATCTACAGGGGTGGATTGCTGCTGACGTTACTGCCTGTTCGCTGCGCGCACGCTTCACAAAACTTTTAAAAAGGAGGGGAAAAAACATGCAGCGGCGACTGGGGAACCTGTCCGGAGGTGTGGCCAGCCTGGGTCGCTGCCGGTTCTGCAACCCAGGCCAACATTCCATTACCAGTTCGCCCGAACGGGTGTGAACCAGTAGCAACCCATCTCTGCCTATCTATATGTTGATTGGTTAAAATCAAGCCATTTCAACAAATAAATGGTATCACAGCCACAGTTACCCAGTTATTCCAGTAATGCTCCTGATATGATTCCCGTAAAAGAAGGAGAAAAACTTTACAGTATGTTTAACATACTTTTAGACATAGTAGATGGAGTGGATTTATAATGATAATTCCTGGATGGCCTGGAAGAGGAATTCCTAATCTTCCTTTATTTTGTATTTGGAAAACATTTCTCCTCTATTTTCAAAGTAATGCAAAATCTCAGATACTCCTACATTGCCTTTCTGTTTTATGCTTGTAACTTTGAAGTTACTTTATCTACATAATAGACTGTTTCTGGAAGCTAAAGAAAAAGAGGGAAAAGGATTGTATTTGTGTCTTTGGTCACCCTTCAATCTCAATATTTTCCTTTCTGTTCAGGATTTTGAAGTTATTTGGTTCTTAAAGTTATCCTACATTTTTTATAATGTACCCTCTAATTATTGCCTTTGCTTAATATGATTCTAACTCTGTTTTGACTTTGGTTGCCATATTTTCCAACCCTAGGAGGCTCCACAACCTTCTGTTAATTTCATAGTTAACTATCACAGTCAATTAGGGTTGGCTGATGATTCTTGTTCAGATGAGACAAAATTGTAGAAGAGAACAGACTGCAAAAAGCATTATTAATCTTCAGTAACTACCTTTAATCCTGGCATTTCCATAATTGCAAAAACAAAAGAAAACAAAAATAACATATCACCCAAAACATACTCTCAACCTATGTGCATCCTTTCAAAGTATCCCAATATTCATAAAGCTTCAGGAATATTCAGTTTCAGCTTGATTGCTTCGGAGGGAATATGGTTTTGTTTTAGGAAGCTAATGTCTTTCATGTGATTAAAGATTTGACTGACTCAAATCAATGTCCCTAGAAAGATTTGATTCAAGTGGCACTTGCACAATAAATTAGAGACTATGATTGAAGTTGTTAGTTTTCCAATCTATGGGTTTTTACATTATCATTGGATTTCATAAATTTGAATTTTCAACTGAGAGGTATTTGGAATATAGTTCTAAAAATGGAGTAAGTTACATAATGTAGCACTCTTATTTTTTTAAGAGTTAGAATAATAGAATTATAGAATATAACAGATGGAAAAGATATGTTGGTTTGTACTCCTTTCTACATACAGAAGCAATTTCATTGTTTCCACTGAAAGTCTAATAAATTTATTTTATTAGATGTACACGATTTAATTTGTTTAAAACATGGAAATACATGTATGTGTGTGTGTGTGTGTGTGTGTTTGTGTGTGTGTATTTGTGTGTAGATAGATCCCTATCTGTTTCTGTAAATTTATCTATTCTAATTCTATTCTCTTTTGGAATGAAAGGTTTCTTTTTTGAATATTTAATTTTGTATTTGTCCATGGATTTTTATTTTGTTCTTATTAAAAGCAAAACAACAACAACAATAACAACAACAACAATACAGTGATATCCATTGTCATCGGGACACATGGTACCATGTCCAAGAATTTTATAAAACACATCAAGAAATTGTAGCTTCAAGAAATTGTAACACCAGTCGTACTGCAAAAAAACTGTGCTACTTGGAACAGCGTACATCTTAAGAAGGAACTTGGTTGATACCTAGAATGCTAGCAGCAACCCCTATCAACCATTAACACCAGTCAATTGTATTTGTGATGGATTTTTGATGCATTTGTTCATCTGACTGAGTTTTATGTTTAATGAATAAAGTAAATAATAATAATAATAATAATAATAATAATAATAATAATAATAACAACAACAACAACAACAACAACAACAACTCCGCCGTTGCCAGTCCCAAGCCTGGATGAGAAAGGAGGAGAGTTGGGGTCAGGTTGGCAATCTGGCCCCATAAAAACTCGCCAACCCATACAATATGGTGAAAGAAGCGACTAAAAATTCTATAACAAATTGGTCGTCGTGCGGGTAAACAAGGGCCGCAGCAGATGTTAAGGTCCCTGGGCATCCGCTGACAAGTGGGCTACAAGTGGACCAGCTAACAAAATGACAAAAATATAGTGCAGATGAAAATCGTGCCATAATGGCCTGTTATTACAACTCAGAGGGGAAAAAAAGAGGCCACTTAAAGTGAATGTATGATTTATGGAAACGACAATATCCAGATTTAAATGTTAGTGAACAACGACTAGCAGATCAAAGGCGATTTATTATATTGAATAAAGTGTTTAGTGAAGTTGATCTTGAGGAAATTCAGGTAAATTGCAAAAAAAAAAACATCACAAGAGGAATTAACTGATACTCAAGACACAACTAAGGAAATCGTAGTAGAACTCCCAGAGGAAGCTGTCGGAGAGGAAATAACAACACTACCACCAGAACCAGTTACCATTGAACCAGCTGATGAACCAACTCAAAAACAAAAAGAACTGAAGGACAAGATCATGGCTAGCGAGGAAAGGCAATGTTTACCATCATTAAAAACTGTCCCTAAGAAAAGTTTGGGTCCTATCATGAAAATGGTTAATGCAGTGCTTTCAACAATTGAATCGGGATCCATCTTGGAAACAAATCAGCTAATGTACAGTGCAGCTGTAATAGTCACTAATGAACTAGGCATTAAAATCAAAGTACCTAAGTACACAATGGAAAAAGCATCAAAGCCAAAGTGGAAAATCCGATTAGAACAAAAAGTCAAAAAACTGAGGGCAGATGCTAGCAACTTAAAGAACATGCATGAGCAACAGCTTAAAAACAGCAAAATCATAGATCAGCTAATCAGAAGATATAGATTTGATACAAGAAACATCAATGAAGCTGTAGAGATTGTAAAACAGCAGATAACAGCAACAGCTAGAAAAATTGAGAGATATGAGGCACGAATCATCCCATACAACAATTTTGATCAGACCAATGGCGTTTTTTATCAAAGTCTTAATGTGAATGTTGACACCAAAAGTGAAAAACCAGAAAAGCAGGCCACAGCTGAATTATGGAAAGGATTGTGGGAAAATGCAAAGGACTATAATAAGGAAGCAAAGTGGATACATGACTTTGAGAAAAGCATTGGCAACAAACAAATGCAAGTATTAGAAATAACAACTGAGATGGTCAAAAATCGAGTAAAAAAAGTAAAGAATTGGACATCACCTGGAAATGACCAATTACATGGTTTCTGGCTTAAATATCTGACCAGTTTACATGCAATGTTGGCCAGGCAACTGAATGAAATTTTACAAAATGGTCAAATTGATGAATGGTTGACAACTGGAAAAACATACTTGATTCAGAAAGATGCAATTAAAGGAACAATACCTGAAAACTACAGACCAATAACATGCTTGCCAACAACCTTCAAATTACTCACTTATTATTGCAGATAATATTATGGATTATTTGGAAACAAACAGCATCTTACCAGTAGAGCAAAAAGGCAATAAAAGAAGGAGCAGTGGCACAAAAGATCAGCTCCTGATTGATAAAATGATATTAGAAAATTGTAAGAAAAGAAAAACGAACTTGAATATGGTCTGGATTGATTATAAAAAGGCATTCGACTCATTGCCACATAGTTGGATCATAAAATACTTAGAAAGAACTGGCATTAGCAAAAATATTACATCCTTCACTGAAAAGGCGATGAAACAATGGAGAACTGAGTTGGCAGTAGGGAATGAGAACTACGGAATGGTCAATATCAAGTGAGGAATTTTCCAGGGTGATTCACTTTTACCTCTTCTCTTCATCATCGCGATGATCCCGCTATCGGTAATCTTTTAAAAAATGAAATTAGGCTACCAAACAGCCAAAGAAGCTGAAAAAATTTCGCATTTATTATATATGGATGATTTGAAACTCTATGGTAAGTCAGAAATAGAAATCCAATCACTGACAAACACAGTCCGAGTATTCAGCACCAATATTTCAATGCAGTTTGGCATGGAAAAATGCCCCACTGTATCCATAAAAAGGGGCAAAATCACTGCATGTGAAGGAATTGAAATGCTCAATGGCCAACTAATTAAATGCAACGAAAATGTAGCCTACAAATACTTAGGCATTCTGCAGTTGGATAACATTAAACATGGAGAAGTAAAAACTATTGTCAGGAGAGAGTACACCAACAAGAGTTAGGAAAATTTTGAAATTTAAATTAAATGGGGGAAATACAATCAAGGCCATAAATACCTGGGCAATACCAGTTATAAGATACACAGCTGGTATAGTTAACTGGACACAAGCTGATTTGGAAATTTTGGACCAAAAAACCAGGAAACTAATGACAATGCACTACAGTTTACATCCATGCGGTGACACTGATAGACTATACCTGCCCCGAAAATCAGGTGGCAGAGGATTATTACAAGTGAAGCAAATAGTTGAAGAAGAAAAACATGCACTGGCTGATTATTTAAAAGAAAGTCAAGAACATCTATTAATCGAAGTAAAGAACAAAAATCTATTGAAGGCCCAACAGACGAAACAAGAATACAGAAAAGATGTGATAAAATCAAGAATGGAGAGTTGGCAGAACAAAGCATTGCATGGTCAATTTCTGGAAAAAATAAAAGATAAAGTGGACAGTGAAAAAACTTGGTTATGGTTAACAACAGGTACATTAAAGAAAGAAACAGAGTCACTAATCCTGGCTGCGCAAGAACAGGCTATCCGAACAAATGCCATTAAGGTCAAAATCGAAAAATCCTCTGATGATGCAAATGCAGACTCTGCAAAGAAGTTGATGAAACTGTTGACCATATACTCAGCTGCTCTAAAAAAATCACGCAGACTGATTATAAATTGCGGCACAATTCAGTAGCACAAATGATCCACTGGAATTTGTGCAAAAATTATAATATTAAAACAACAACAAACTGGTGGGAACATAAGCCTGAAAAATCAATGGTCAAGATCCTGTGGGATTTTCGTATACAAACGGACAAAATACTGGCGCATAACATGCCAGACATCACACTGGTTGAGAAAAATAAGGTTACAATCATAGACATCACAATACCAGGTGATAGCAGGGTCGATGAGAAGGAACATGAAAAAATCGCGAAATACCAGGACTTAAAAATTGCAATTCAACGATTATGGCACAAACCAGCAGTGGTAATTCCAGTGGTAATCAGCACACTGGGTACTATTTCAAAAACATTGGAATTACATTTAAAACAGCTAAAACTTGGCAAAATCACCATCAGTCAAATACAAAAACTGCTTGGATCCGCACGTACATTACAAAAATATGTTACGACGTCCTAGGCCCCTGGTTGGGGCCCAACTAGTAATCAATGCCAAATCTGGTGAAGCAACTGGCCGCTGTGATACAATTGTACAACAACAACAACAACAACAATAATAATAATAATAATAACAACAACAACAACAACAATCATAATCATGACCATAATCATAATCATAAACATAATCATAATCATAAACATAATCATAATATCATATTTGCTCTCATCAAGTGATCTATTACTGGATCTGGTAGCCTCAAGTTTCAGGAAATTGGTCTTCTGTATTTCTACTTTCTGGAACAAAGCATCTTGCAAAAACAGATCCAGCAAATCTGAGTTCTTTGCTTGGGCCAGGCTCCATTATCAGGAAAGGTCAATCATGTAGTACCAGCAATGAATTTGTTCCTGTAAGTAGTGTAGTAGTACTGAAGCTTTTATGCCCTCATTATTTTCATCTCTGCACTCCTAAAAGCACTGCTTCAACAGCCACTTTCCTAGGACTGATAATAACTAGCCTGATGACATATTGTGTTCAGTCCTGTCAGTAAAGACAGAAACTCAAAAACGTATACTAAGAGACAAAAAAAATTTTTTGTTTCTTTAGAAACCTGCTGCTAATGTACTCTCATATGCGATCTTTACATGTGTAATCTTTGTGAGGGGAGCAAGACTTGGATTATTTAGAGTTTTCCTAATGCAAAATACAACATTTTTAAAGGTGAATAAACATGTGCCTGTCAGTTTCCTTCAATATACTATAGCTTAAGAGTTCTCATTCATGCAACAAATTTGTTTATTTGATTCACATTCTATCTTCCTTCAGGAGCTCAACCTGCAATACATTGTACATCAACTCTTTCTTCACAAAAAACATGCATTAAAGAGGATTGAGTTGAGAAAAAGTCACTGTTTCATGGTTATATCTGAATCCAAATCTATCTCTCTTCAAACTTAAACCTGAGGAGGAGGAGCTTCCTGGAGGATGGCGGTCAGCCTCTGAGCTCCGTGTTTTTGCGGGGGCTCTTTTGACCTGGGCTGGGTGCGGCTGGCCCGTAGATGAGCTGGAAGACCACGAATTTGCTCAATGACCACCCTGGTTTATTTCTGGACCCTAGTGGTCCCCCAGGGTGGCCGGACGGCGCAGAGGGGCGGAGGAAAGTGAATCGAGCTTGAAACCTGAAGTGAGCTGGGAGCGGGGAAATGGCGGTCGGCGTTTTAGCGTTTGGCGTTTGGGCGCGTCGGCCTACTCCTGGGGGGATTGCAGGCGTCTTCGGCTGCCGGAGCTGTAGTTTGGACTCTAACACTTGGATCTATCTGGCTGGCGTTTGCGGGCGTTTTTTACAAGCCACGACAGCTGCGACAGCCTGAGGCAAGATCAACGACGCCCTGAGCGGTTAGTGTCGGGGGATACGATGGCGTCCCTTATGAGAGGTGGTGGAGGGAGATGTTGGTGGCAGAGGCGGCCCGGAAGACCATCGGGGGGCGTTAAACATCAATCCCCCGATCCGCTGGACCCGCCGGGTGCCCCGAGCCTTCTAGAAGCCCAGTGGACATCGTGGGAGGTTGGAGCTGGGCGCGAAACATCCATTATGAAACATCTGAGTCACCGGGGATGTTGGATTTGCGGAGGGCATTGGAGTGAATAATAGAGGCCTCTGAAATGGCGCGGTGGCGACGCTGGCGCTTGAAAGATGCACGGTGAGCCGCTGACACCACCCCCTCCCCATCAGGGCTTGTTCATCTGCCGTCGTACAGTCTCTGAGAATTTTTACTATCAGGGGCTTGGAAGAACTACGGGGAACTATTTGAATTCCCCCCCCCCTGTCGCTATGAATCATCTGCTCACCCCCCCTATGGATTTTGAAGAACTGCCTAACTTGTGGACTTTGAAGAACTGCCTGTCCCCTATGGTGGGCCTACTTGTTTTTGGCTGCTTCTACCGATTTCTTTCCCCTTCTTTTCTCATTTTGTGATCTTAGCTGCCGTTCGTTATGATCTCTACGGGTGGACTTATTTAACATCTCAGCACCCAGAATCCTTCTGTAGCCCGGCGTATTTACTATCTACTATTTGTCATGTATGCGAGGTCTGACCT
This sequence comes from Natrix helvetica, assembly GCF_964273705.1. Classification (NCBI taxonomy): domain Eukaryota; kingdom Metazoa; phylum Chordata; class Lepidosauria; order Squamata; family Natricidae; genus Natrix; species Natrix helvetica. The sequence continues at coordinate 48,732,159 of NC_138552.1, forward strand.
TATTTTATTGCGAGAATCCCCCCTCTCGCAGTTATGTCCTCCTGCCCTTTCTAGGACCCACCTCGAGGACGGGTTTATTAACCCAGAGAGGTGGAGGAAGCGCACATTGAGGGGTTTTTTAATAAAATCTTTTTTAAAAATTGTAAGGGGTTCTAGGGGTGGGGGGGGGAACCGGTTAGGAGGGATGGTAGAGCCAGGCACTTAGGTGTGGTCGAAAGAGGAGGGAGCGGACTGGGGGAGGAGAGGGAAGATAGCATTCCTGTTCAGGGCTCCTTAATACCAACAGTCGTGGGGAGGGGCAGGTGTGAGGACAACTTAAGAGCACGTAGTCGGTTGGGAGACCGGGGCTTTTGGTCATTCCCGGTCGTCTGTACCAACCCCTGCATACTAGGTGGTCAGGACCCACAGACCCAAGGCCTGAGACTGCTGTTATGCAATGCGAGGTCCGTTGTCAATAAGGCCCCCCTCATCCACGATCTAATTTTGGAGGGGGAGCCGGACCTCGCCGGAATAACCGAGACCTGGTTGGGCCACGAGGGAGGTCTACCCCTTGTGGAAATGTGCCCACCAGGTTATCGAGCATTTCACCAGCCTCGGGCCCAGGGAAGGGGCGGTGGGGTAGCTGTGATTATCCGGGAAGACTTAGAACCGAGAGAGTTCACTGTGCCGCAGACATCCGGGTGTGAGTCCCTCGTCGTGAGATGGGGCCCAGGGAGGCAGTTGGGCCTGCTGATAGTATACCTGGCTCCTCACTATACTTCAGCGGCCCTGCCCGAACTCCTTGAGCTGATCTCATCGGTGGCGGTTGAGACCCCCAAACTTTTAGTGATGGGGGATTTTAATCTGCCGTCGATGGGAGAAGCGTCTGAGGGGGTTCGGGAGTTCATGGCTTCCATGACAGCCATGGACCTGACCCAGTTAATTCAGGGCCCTACTCACGAGGGAGGCCACACCCTGGACCTTGTTTTTGTCTCTGACCAGTGGACGAGTGATCTGGGAATAGGGGATCTAGACACTATTCCCCTGTCATGGTCGGATCACTCACTTCTCCGGCTGGACTTCCCTGGTGCTACCCCCCGCCGCGAGGAGGCGGAACTGGAAGGTATTAGATGGTTCCGCCCCAAGCGCCTGATGGAACCGGATAGGTTCCAGACGGAACTTGGGCCACCTACTGTGGACCTGACCCGTCCCCGAGTGGAGGACCTGGTAGACGCATGGAATAGTGCGACTGCCGGGGCCCTAGACCGGGTGGCGCCTTTGCGGCCTCTCCTGCGGCGACGAACCACCCTGGCACCTTGGTTTACCGAGGAGCTAAGGGTGATGAAACGCCACAAGAGACGCCTAGAGAGTCGTTGGAGATCCTCCCGTTCCGAATTTGACCGAGCACAGGTACGAGCATATTTGAAGACGTACCTTGTGGCATTAAGAGCGGCCAAACGTCAACATTGTGCCGCTCTTATTGCGTCTGCAGATAACCGCCCTGCTGCCCTGTTTCGGGTGACCCGTTCCCTCTTGTTTGAGAGATCACGGGAAGCCCCACTACAGGGCAGAGCAGAGGAGTTTGGGAATTATCTACAGGACAAAGTCGCTCAAATCCGGATGGGATGGACCCCTTTCAGTGGTTCAGCGGAGACGCCCGTTGCGAGTCTTGAGGGACCGCTTTGGGAGGAGTTTGACTCGGTTGCCATCGAGGATTTGGACAGGTTGCGTGGACGTCTGCGACCTACCACATGTTTATTGGACCCGTGTCCCTCCTGGCTTGTACTGGCATCCTGGGAGGTTACGCGCGACTGGCTCCTGGGCCTGGTGAACGCCTCCTTGGGTGAGGGGTCTCTACCGGCCGCCTTGAAAGAGGCGGTGGTGAGGCCCCTGCTCAAGAAGCCTTCCCTGGACCCAACGGACCTAGTCAATTATCGTCCAGTCTCCAACCTTCCTTTTTTAGCGAAGGTTGTAGAGAGTGTGGTAGCACAGCAGTTCCCACGTCACCTGGAGGAAAATGATTATCTAGACCCGCGCCAGTCCGGCTTCCGACCCGGGCACAGCACAGAGACGGCCTTGGTCGCATTGGTTGATGATCTCTGGAGGGCCAGAGATAGGGGTTGTTCCTCTATCCTGGTCCTATTAGATCTCTCGGCGGCGTTCGATACCATCGACCATGGTATCCTGTTGCACCGGCTAGAGGGGCTGGGAGTCAGGGGCACCGTCTTACGGTGGTTTGGCTCCTACCTCTCTGATCGGACGCAACGTGTGTTGACAGGGGAGCAGAGTTCGACCCGGAGGCCACTCACATGTGGAGTGCCACAGGGATCGGTGCTCTCGCCTCTCCTGTTCAACACATATATGAAACCGCTGGGCGAGATCATCCGTGGTTTTGGAGTGGGATACCATCTGTATGCTGATGATACTCAGTTATACATTTCCACTCCGAACCACCCCAATGAGGCCGTCGAAATGATGTCCCGGTGTCTGGAGGCCGTACGGGTCTGGATGGATGGCAACCGACTAAAACTCAACCCTTCCAAGACGGAGTGGCTGTGGCTTCCGGCCTCCCGGTTCAACCAGGTGTTTCCATCTCTGGCCATCGGGGGCGTCCAACTAGCCCCCATGGAACAGGTGCGCAATTTGGGCGTCCTCCTAGATACCCGGCTGTCCATGGATAACCATGTAACAGCCGTGGCAAGGGGGGCGTTCTATCAGGTCTGCCTGATGCGCCAATTGCGCCCCTTATTGGACCGGGATGCCCTACGCACAGTCACCCATGCGCTAGTGACGTCTCGCCTGGATTACTGCAATGCTCTCTACATGGGGCTTCCCTTGAGATGCACTCGGAGACTACAGTTGGTCCAGAATGCGGCCGCGCGGGTGATTATGGGGAGGACTAGATACTCCCCTGTAACACCTCTCCTGCGAGAGCTGCACTGGCTGCCTGTGGTCTACCGAGTGCGTTTCAAGGTTTTGATTATGATCTTTAAAGCGCTCCATGGCACAGGGCCTAGTTATATGCAGGATCGCATCCTGCCCCACACATCCCTACGACCAATTCGCTCACACAGAGAGGGACTTCTCCGGGTGCCGTCCGCCAAACAGTGCCGGGGGGCGACACCCAGGAGCAGAGCCTTCTCTGTGATGGGCCCAGCCCTATGGAATGACCTCCCCCGTGACATCAGGATTACTTCCGATCTCCGCTCCTTCCGTGTACAGCTGAAGACCCACCTCTTTCAATTATCCGGCCTGGCTCAATCGCAATCGTAATTTTCCCATTCCTCCAAACTGTTTTTTAATTGGTTCTTAAATATTAATTTTATTGGGTTTTTAAAATTGGGGTATTTTAAAGCAGATTTTTAACTGTCTATTGATGTAATTTGCTTCCTCCTCCGTGTATGTATGCGTGTTGTGTATGTATGTACGTTTGGTGTTGTTATATATTTTTTATGTCATATGCTCCATTGTACGCCGCCCCGAGTCCTACTTGGAAAGGGAGCGGCTAATAAATCCAAATTTATTATTATTATTATTATTAAACCAATGCCTTAACTAGCCTGATGACATAGTGTACTCAATATGGCACTACTTTGGCTCTTAGTCTTGTTAATAGCTTTCCAGTGATTGCTCTAAAAAGGGTGCTGAACATGAAAAGCTTTAAGTAAAAATTAAGTATATTTTTTTCTTATTTTTCTTTTTAAAGGAGACTATAAATGTCAGAATATATGTTTGTACCTGGTATTGAAAATCCAAATGGCAACAACTTATGTTGGCTAATTATTAAATAATTAAAGGAGATGTGGGCAATATGACATGAAAGGACATGTGTGAAGGCCAAATGTTGCAGCTTTTTTTTCAAAAAAGGTTAAGTTTTGTGACTTCATTCAGCCTGCTATAGCCTTAATGGAACCAGCATAATCGCATAATAATCTAAGTATAATTATTTTAGTTGCCTTGGCAGCCCAGCATTAAAAAAAAAAAATTCACAGAATGTATTCATCTGAAAGGTATTACATATTGCTATAGTGAGTGCTGAAATCCAGGTCTCTGTGTGACCCTCTGTTCAACTTTTGATTCATAGTACATAGCTTTTCAAATTTTAGGGACAAAACTGTAGCAAACACTTCAAATGATTTAAAACTTTCCCTTTCCAAAGGATTTTAATGTTCCTTTAAAATGATAAATGTTCACTTGATTAAAATAACTCCGTCTTGGTTGCAAAATCTGTCATTTAGAACCAGCTTTGAAACTTAAAATTTCCTTCCACATGTAACCAGCCAAACTATCAAAATATTCACAAATGTTTAATTCTTTTCCAGGCACTCAACTATATAAATTACATTTACCTCCAGCATAAAGTAGTATAAGAATAAACAGGAATCGTGGTGATTCTGAAGGTTTTATTTTATATGTTCCTTCTGTGGACTTTCAAACATGTCAGTGGGTGACTGGAACCATTGCAGCTGGCTTCACATCCCTTCATCTTGGCCCTGCCTTCCAATGTTCCTAATAGACCTGGAAAATAACTCCACAGAAAAACTAAAAATATATTTGTTGACATTGGCTATAAGAACAGAATATGGATGCACTATAGCTCCTCCCTTTTCTTATACTCAGGTGATATCTATCTGATTCAATTTGGAAGTTATCTGGTTGCTCTGAACTTTAAAAATGTTTCAGTCCCTTTTGCCTAGGTAAAGGTCAGAACTCAGAGATGGGCAACAAATAAATTTAATAATAAATAAAACAATTCCTGCATATTTCCATCACAATAATCTTTCTTACTCTCTTTACATGTGTTGCTATGATTCAGAGCATTCCATATTTAATATTCATGTCAGAAATGCAGGCTCAGTGACTGGATGGGGCCCTTGTTGCAATCTCTAAGACTTTCACAAATTTTAAATATAAATTAACTGTGTCTGCCAACCTCAGCTACTCTGATGGGAAAGTGTAGGCTCAACAGAATATACAATAGTGCACACACTGAAAGTACAAGTAAAACCCAGAGGAAGAAACTTTCTAGCAGTCACATCCCAGATTTCCTAGTTTTCTATTTCTATTTATTATTTTTCAATGGAAAGCTGGAAAGAAATATAAAAAAGGGCTAGAGACATATTCAGTCTGTCAGTCATCTAGATAATGCTTCAAAACAAATGAGAATAGGACCAAATTTTGTGTGGGAGGAAAAGACAGTAAAAGAAAGATTGAGCTTGAAAAATGGCCTGAATTTTTCTAGGGAGGAAAAATAATCCAAAAATAATAATCAACATAAATCTATGGAAAGGCAGCCAGGCAGTGGCTTGAAAAGCTTCTGTTCATTTTGTTCTAGACCTTTCCAATTCTTTTTTCCCCAATCATGTAATCTCAATAAGATATATTTTTAAACATTGGAAAGAATTCCAGAAACTTCTCTTGTTCATCTACAACTGAAAGTGACAATGTCCATTCTACCCAGAGGTGGTATTTAGCCAGTTCTGACTGGTTCTGGTGAACCAGTAGTGAAAATTTTGAGTAATTCAGAGAACTGGCAAATACCACCTCTGGCTGGCTCCGTCCCCATCTATTTGCTGCCTCCCAGGTGTTCGGCATCACCGCTGATCGGATACGTGCAAACATCCACTGAAGAGATGGTCGGCCAGCTCCCCTTTTTAAATGGGAGCTGTCCAGCCTCTCAGCCAATCAGGTGCTCCTCTGTTCCCGCCAGCAACAGAGGACCTGAGTGGAGACTTCTATTGTTTAGCAGCAATAGAGGGGGAAGTATCTAACACCCCTCCCCTCTAGGATGGAACATTCTAATTAGTAACATAGTCCCGTAAGTAGGCGGGCCTTTGCGTTGCCTTGCTGGACCTGCACAGTTCAGTTTGCTGGTTGCCCTCGCGCAGGTTGGGCGGACCTGTCATTTCTTTGGACCCGCCTGGTGGAACCTCCTGAAACCTTTTGCAGGCCCTGGCTAGAACTTCTGGTGGTGAATCTCCCCAGCCCACATCGATGTCAGATAAGTCCCATGATGTGTCCGGAACAGTCGGGAGGTGGTGCTGCTCGAGTTGTGGAAGAGTCACCGTTGGTTGTCAGAGTGGGGAGTTGGTTAGTCAGCCCTGGAGTTGGTCGATGTATCTCCTCCAATGTCATACGTCCTTGAGTCTTACAGAGTATGTTCACGGGTATCCACAGCCCCCCCCCATGTAATTGTGCGCATATACTGGGTCACCTATGCTGAATGATCTGACCTTGCTTGTGGAATCTGGGGGTGTTTCTGTGGAATAGTTGGGGTGTAGCCATTCCAGGTGGGACCTAAGACGGCGGCCCATGAGGTGTTTGCCCGGGTTTCTTCCAGTGGTGCCGCTGGGTGAGATCTGTTGTATTAATAGGTAGTGATTTATTCACGTTTGCCAGTCGGCCAGGCCCATCCTGTTGAGGGCTTCCTTTATGGATCTCACCATATGTTCTACCTGGCCATTGGAAGCCGGATGGAATGGTGCGACCAGGGCATGTCGGATTCCTTGTGCCGCTAAGAACTCCTCAAGACCCCTGGCCGTGAATTGTGGGCCATTGTCTAACACTAGCATGTTGGGGAAACAGTGAGTCATGAACAGCTTCTGTAGCGCCTTGATGACCATGTCTGTGGTAGTGGATATCATCAGGACTACCTCTAGCCACTTGGAGTATGCATCCACAATTATGAAGAAGGTTTGGCTGTGGACTGGCCTGGCAAAGTCTATATGTACTCTAGACCACGGTGCATGGGGCTGCTCCCACTCTTTTGCGGGTGCCTCTGGGGGAGCTGGTCTGGATTCCTGGCAGGGTGTGCATGTGGCTACCCACTCCTGTATGTCTCTGTCCATGTTAGGCCACCACACATAACTCCTTGCCAGTGCCTTCATCTTGACTATCCCTGGGTGCCCCATGTGAAGCGCCTCCAAAACGGCTATTTGTAGATGTTTTGGAATGACCACCCGGTCCCCCCATAACAGACAACCCTTGATTGCCGACAATTCATCCCTCTTCTAAAAATACATTTTATGTTCTGGCCCAACTGGCCCCTTTGGCCACCCCCTCCACACCCAGTTCAGTATCTGTTTGATGATGGGGTCTTTTGTGGAGTGGCGTGAGACATCACGGGAGGAGTCCGGAGTCCAGGCAGTCAAGCAGGAGCACCACAGCCTCAGGGGTGGGGTCATCCAGCAGTTCTGGTAGGGGGCAGTGGTTCAACGCGTTGGCGTGTCCTAGTGTGGTGCTTGGGCAGTGGATGAGCCAATAGGAGTAGGCCGCCAGGAAAATAGTCCATCGGGTCATTCGGCGGGAGAGTGACACCGGGGTGGGCCGGTCCCCCACCAAAAGTCCCAGTAGAGGCTTGTGATCTGTAATTAGGTCAAAGTCCGTACTGTACAGATATTCGTGGAACTGCTTGAATCCCACCACTGCAGCCAGGGCTTCGCAGTCCAGCTGGATGTAGTTCCATTCCACCGCGGACAGTGTCCTTGAGTAGAACGCAATGGGGGCTTCTGTTATGTTTGGCATCTGATGGCTCAGGACAGCGCCGACGCCAAAGGGGGATGTGCTGCAGGTCAGCACCAAGGGCAGGGTCTGGCTGTATTGCACGAGGAAAGAGTCCATGGATAACAATCCTTTCACGGGGGCGAATGCTTTGGCCTTGGCTTTGCCCCATGTCCACTCTGCGTTCTTTGCCAGCAGCCCGTGTAGCGGTTCAGCAGCTGTCGCTTTCTGCTTTAAAAACACGCTATAGAAGTTAAGGAGCCTGAGGAACGCCTGCAGCTTGGTCTGATTCCTCGGTGTGGGGGCTTCCTTAATAGCTTTTATTTTTTGGTTAGTCGGGTGAATTCACTTTTGGTACATTTATTTTACATTTTTCTCTTTTGAGATGGAGGACATTGTCTCTGATTCTGCTTAGAACAGTGCATACTCGTTTTAAAAGTTGTGCTTCATTTGCCGCTGATACCAGTATGTCAGCGAAATAGGGGACGACTCCGGGTATCCCCTGCAAAAGTCATTCCATAATACTTTGGAACAGTCCAGGAGCGATACTAACTCCGAATTGCAGGTGGTTACATTTGAATGCCCCCTGTGCGTCACGATGTTTTGGGCCGCCACAGTAGCATCATCTATTGGCAGCTGCTGGTATGCCTGCACCAAAGCTAGTTTTGCAAAAATCTTTCCCGGACTGAGGGAGTGTAACATATGCTGGACTACCTGTACCTGGTACGCGCTTTGTTGCAATCCTTTGTTGATTGTGCATTTATAGTCAGCGCATATTCTGATAGACCCATCGGGCTTAACGGGGGTCACGATCGGCGTTTCCCAGTGGGTGTGATCGATTGGTTCAAGGATGCCCTGGCTTACCAGTTTATCGATTTCTTTGTCAATTTTTGGCCAGAGAGCGAAAGCTACTCTCCTGGGCTTAAGTCGAATTGGAGCTATGCTTGGGTCTAAGCTAAAGGAAATTGGGTCACCCTTGTACTCACCCAGACCTGAGGTGAAAACATCCTCAAACTCCTTAAATATGGTTTCAGCGGCACTCCCAGTGGCGCCGATGGCTGGCCCTTCTCTGGTCTGCTGCTCGTCCATGGCGTTGACTTCGGCCACGACCATCCCCAAAGCCTGAAACCAGTCCAGTCCAAAAAGGCTTTGCAAGTCATCCCTGACTACGATCGCGTGTAGGTTCTTGCTGATCATCTTGTAGAACACCCTGAATGTGCCTTGGCCCACGAAGGGAACCAGGTTGCCCTGATAGTCGCGAAGGCGGACGTCTGGGCTTTGGAGGTCCTTCTTTTGGATATACGGCACCGTTTGTTTTAGTACTGCCCATGAGATTATCGTTAAGGATGACCCAGTGTCGATGTCCATTTTGCAGGGGGCGTACTCGATGAATAAGTGTTCGGATGTGCCTCACCGGAATGGTGATGTTTGGCTCTTTGGTGCGATCCGGGTGGCTTCGGCTGGGCAACGTAAGGTTGGCGATCCTGTCATCAGCCTCCGCCCTCCTGGGGTACCTAGGGCACACCCTGGCTATGTGCACCTTCCGTTCGCACTGCTGGCATGTTGCGTTTTGGAAACGGTAGGACGATCTGATGTGATCCCCTCTGCATCTGGCGCAGGTCAGATTTTGCGGCTTGAATTTTCGCGCCGGCGTCGTTCGGCTACTGCGCATGCGATGGCTGTCTTCCTCCTCACTCTCGGAGGTCTCGGGTTCTGTGGTTTCACGGTGGACTCGGGCGTTCTTGGGCGCTTCCATCTCTGAGTTGTGGCACTGGAGGGTCTCCATGGACTTGTTTGCCAATTCTGCTGCCCTCGCCTCGTTGAGCGTGATTTGTAGGGAGAGGTTGGATCTGGCCAAGAGTCTCGTCTGTAGACTCCGATCTTGGACTCCCAGTATTATCCGATCTAGGAGTAGATCATCCAGCTCACGGAAGTCGCAGTGGGCTGTGGCTTTCCGGAGGGCTGCCACATACTTGTTTATGGATTCACCTTCCTTCTGGTTCCGTGTATTAAATTGGTATCGGCGAATGTACTTTGATAGCTTTGGCGTGTAGTGTGTTTTCAGCGTTGCTTGCAGCACAGCCCACGAGACGGCATGTAGGGGTACCGGCTCGGAGAGGTTATTTGCCGTTTCCAAGACTGCGGGTCTGCAGTAACCTAGGAATAGGTTTTTCTTCCGAATTTCCGGAACGCTGCCAAGATCGTTCGCCTCTAGGAAGACTTCGAATCTCAATAAGTACATGTCCCAGTTCTCTGTGGCTGGGTTGAACGGAGGCGGTTGGGCGTAGGTGGCCATCCCGATCTCTCTGGGTACTTGAAACTCACTGGGAATCTGTGATGGCCCCACTGTTGCCTTTCCTGTGCTCCAGGCGGATGCTGCTGCATGATTAGGCTCTTTTTGTCCGATGGACTTTGCTCTTTTTTCCACCTAATTGCCTTCCAATCCCACCTTCGTCGCCAGTGTTAGATCAGGTAAAGGAAGACACAAAAAGCTAGCGATAACAGCTCTTTATTTAAGTACGTGCAAACATCCACTGAAGCGATGGTCAGCCAGCTCCCCTTTTTAAATGGGAGCTGTCCAGCCTCTCAGCCAATCAGGTGCTCCTTTGTTCCTGCTGGGAACAGAAGACCTGAGTGGAGACTTCTATTGTTTAGCAGCAATAGAGGGGGAAGTATCTAACAGGGATTTTAAAGTATTCTTGCTCTGGAGTATGGTGGAAATGGGAATTTACAGTATCCTTGACTTGGAGTGTGGTAGAAATGGGGATTTTACAGTATCCTTGCTCTGGAGTGTGGTGGAAATGAATATTTACAGTATCCTTGCCTTTGAGCGTGGTGGAAATGGGGATTTTACAGTATCCTTGCTCTGAAGTGGGGTGGAAATGAATATTTACAGTATCCTTGCTCTGGAGAGTTGTGGAAATGGGGATTTTACGGTATCCTTGTTCTGGAGTGGTGTGGAAATGGAGATTTACACTATCCTTGACTTGGAATAGGGTGGAAATGGAAATTTACAGTATCCTTGCTCAAGAGTGAGATAGAAATTGAGATTTTACAGTATCCTTGCCCTGGAATTGAGTGGAAATGGGAATTTTGCAGTATCCTTACCCTGCAACACCCACCAAGCCACACACACCAAAAAAATGCCCACCAAGCCATACCACAACCACAGAACTGCTAGTGAAAAAGTTTAAATCCCACCACTGATTCTACTCCTCGTGTTATCTAAACACATGCAAGCAAACCTTGAACCATAAGAATACAATGAGAAGTCTTATGAAAAAAATGACTGCTGAAAAAAAATGCTATATCACATTCTTCAGGTTAGAAAAGAAGGTATACATTATTAATAAGAATGTACAATTGGTCTATTGAGTTTAGCCACTAGATTGAAACCAATTGAACTGCTTATTGCTGGCATTTTTGTTCTTACAGCCCTGGAACACAATTGATCTGTCCAGTGATCATATTAATAACAGTCTTTTAAAGTCAAATTATTTAATAAAACGTGTGTGTGTATGTTTGTGTGTGTTTGTGTGTGTGTGTGTAAATGTCAGTCTACTGAATCTGGCACATATTGTGTGAAGTGTAATTTCCCCAGGGATTCTACATAGTTGCTTAAAAAACCACACTATTTTCATAATAAGAGAAAATTTCCTTTTAAGTTTGCGTGGGTGTGCTTTCTTTAATGCACCAAATGTTTCTGTTTTAAATTCTCTTGAATAAAGGAAATATAATCCATTTCAAGTATCACCAGGCTGATCTCTCTGCCAAATTTAACTGCTCTGGGTAAACCTCAAATGAGAGAATTGGACAGATTGATAAAATTAAACATCTTTGGCTGAGTTGATCATATCAGAATTATAAGTTTAGATGACAAAACTAATTTAAAGAATAAGCCCTGCTGATTCTTTTTTTATAGCAATATAAATGCCTCCAAGAGTCAGTCCAGATGGATGCAGTATTATGAAAACACACAGAATAGAAGACCAACAGGGTCCACTTCTAAATTAGATTTATAAATTCAGCCATATGAGAACAAGAATATTGCTGGCGCCACATCAGGAAATGATCCACATTAGAAAAACAAATGTGAATCTTGACATTTCTCATCTGCATTCAATCAACACATAATTTTCACCACCATTTTCACCTTCTATTTCTTCTTGTCCTTATTTTCCTTTTGGACCTATTGAATTAAGAAAAAAGAGCTCATTATCCTAAAAATATTAGTCTACAGTTTTGGTATCCAAATAATATTTGAATTATATAAATGACATAGTATCATCATCATCCTACTAAAACAAGTAAATATTATAGACGTTTATCATATGGTTTAAAAAGAAATATTAATGAAAAGAGCATAACATTATGGTATTTTTGGTCTGTTGAACTGAAATTACAATTTAAAAAGAATAGGACAAATAAAAAGTCTTAGCCCATATGAGTTATCTATGTTGTTCATCCCATCATACATACATGGAATATTCTTTACAATCTACATGTCCAAAGAACATGTTAGAACTTAAAGATATATAACTCTATATAACCCATGCAGGAAAGCTAATTAAAAAGAAAGAAGGGAAAAAAGAAGACAAAATTTAGAGAAAGATTTCCTCCTGAAGAGCAAGCATATGTGGTAAAGCAATGTGTAGCTTTTTCTATATTCTTCAACATATCACTTGGAGTCATAAAGAAATAAAAAGGAGATGAAAAATCTTAGGAAAATGGTAAATGGGAAAAGAGTTACAATCTTTCCTTGTGATCCAGAGAGCCATTCAAAAATGCTTTTCTGCAAAGAAAATTGGCTCAGATGGAAAGGTTCCATTGGCTCAAATCTCAATGCAATTGAAATAGTGAATGAGCACGTGTTAACCCAATTGTCTATTACACAATGGGTGTTGATGTCCAACTGACTACATTATTTATTTATAATTTTATTTATTTAGTTTGTCACTTATGTATAAGAACACAGGAGATGGGTACAAATAAATGGGGATAGTAGGACAGGGACATTAGACATGCTGGTGCGCTTATGTATGCCCCTGCTGACCTCTTAGGAATGGGGGTGAGGTTAACAGTAGACAGTTTAAGGTTAAAGTTATGAGAGTTTAAGGATATAGCAACAGGATCAGGTAGTGCATTCCAGGCATTGACCACTCTGTTGCTGAAGTCATATTTTCTGCAATCAAGTTTGGTGTGGCTTACCTTGAGTTTGTATATATTGTGTGTTTGTGTATTATTGCTGTTGAAGCTGAAGTATTCACTGACAGATAGGACTTTGTAAACACGGGTGAAGGTAATATTATCTGGAGTTATTATTAATTCCTGAACTATCTCTGATACCTTTTCTAGGGAAGGCAGGTTAAAGTCAGGCTGAGAATATTCAGCCTTTGGAACTCCGCCACCAACTCTCAATATTGTGCAACAGCTCCAGCATGAGAGCATAATTTATGAGCAGCATTCCCATCTTGCTCCTAGCTTTTTCCAATTTTTCCAGTTAGGTTTCACAACTAGTTATATATAGAATATGCCCCTTGATGTGAACGAAGTCTCTCATATACGTATAATACAATGGGCACATTTCCAAGAGGGAAGACTTTCTTTTGCCCCCAATTAGGTTTTGGTAATACAGGACATGGTTTGCCCTTTCACGATGAAGTCATGAGAATCTGGTAACCTGGTAACCACGGACAGAAAGCAGGGGTTTATAAATGGGAATTGACCTAACATAACCAAACTTCCTTTCCTGAGAGTAGCCTGCCTGCTACTTTCCCTCTGTCCATCTAGAAGATTCATACAAATGTTTATTCTATTGCTTGACTGGATCAAGAACAATTATGCTAGCCTTACTACTATCCATATAGAACTTTCAATTTTGTAGGCACAACTTCCTATGTTTGTATTTGTGAAAACACATATGTGCACATACAAATATGAGTTGTACACGTTCTTTCAAAAATGTAGATCATAGTAACACAAATAAATCAGTTGACCAATGCTCACTTTGATACTGCAATTATTGTCATTATTTTTCCCAGTTTGTTTTATGTAATTAAATTAAAATATTATCAGGTCTATCTACAGTTAAAGGTGACTTCCTTTGACAGTCCTATTGAATTGTCTTTCAAGCAACATTTTCTAGCAAATTACAAGATCCATCCCAGGAAATTTTCTCATTAAAATAATTTTAATTAATCATTGTATCACTAATAATGTGATGCTAAACAGTCAGTTATTGGCATATTGCCAGTTTTCTTTCTGTCTCACAAGAGGAAACATATTGCATCAATGAGGACATAATTTTGAGAAGGGGGGAGGGAGCATACTGTCTCTGAATCAATGTCACACACATCTCTCTGTACCTAATTAATTATAAATGTACATTAAAAGTGGAATTTTTAATAAACTTTCTCAGAATCAGCCCAATGTTTGAAAATGAGATCGACTATGAGGTAAATGTGTTTAAGATTAGTCTTCTTTAAAATATTTTTTTAAAATGCTTACAATTGGAACTTTAAAGATAATTAGACTGGAGATATATATCACCACAGTAATCTAAATATAATAGAGGTAATCCTCAATTTACAACCACAATCGGAACCTGGATTTTATTCCTGAGATAGTTTTCAAGTAAATTGTATCTGATTTTCTGACATTTTTGACATGAGAATTAAGTAAATCACCATTGTCTTTAAGTGCATCCCATGGTTGTTAAGTGAATCTGGCTTCTCCATAGTCTATGCTTGTCAGAAGGCAGCCAGGAAGGACACAAATAGCAATCAGATGACCCCCACTCTCTCCAGATACTGGAAGTATTTTAAATATATATTAGTTGCCAAATATATGATCACATATTTATGGAAATGCATAGATGCTCATAAGTAAAAAGTCATGAGTCACTTCTTCTGACATTCAATGCTGCCATAACTCTGAACCATCACTAATGAATGGTTTTAAATTGAGGATTACCTATATCAGACAGCACTTTAAGGGACAGATTACAAATTTGTGTCAGAATGTTGTTTCATCTGAAGAACTTCTTATAATTAGAAAATCGTTCAAGTTTCAGCCAAGACAATGATGTATCCTTTTCTTTGACCTACTAATTTTGCATGTCCATATTTATTTCCCCTCAAAAGACTCATGGACACAAAAACTACCTCCCTCTCTCCTGCAAAAAGCAACATTGGGATCACTAATTCAAAGTTTCAGACTTACAAATTTTGAAATAAATATGTTAGCCAAGATGATGACTCCATGTCTCCAGAAGCTGTGGAAATTCATAGAACTGTGAAACAGAATTACACTGTCAGAATGGAGAGCAGCATGAGAACATGAATCTTCTGAAGTCAATCAAAAGATAGATTCATATATTTCAAAATCAGAAATATGTTTCTTATGCACCTATGGCAACAATTTGTCATAGGCCTAATTTTTTTTTTTTGCGACTTCCGGTATCCGAAGGCGACGGACATGTGTTCGCTGTTTTGGTGGGCTCCCCTTAAGTACCTTGCCTTGGAGGGATGCCCTGCCGTAGGGGCAGCTTGCTGGGACCCCCTGGAACAGTGGCAGCCATGGGGGGGGTCTCCGGCTTTGCCCCAGGAGCCGGAAAGTGTGGGGGGTGCGCGGAATGCCACCGCGTGCCTTCGCCGAACGGAGCCTGGAAGGAAAGAATCAATTTGAAAGACACAGCTGAAGTGTGGTGAGGAGGGGAATCTCCCCAAGTCTTTTACTGGTTTACTCAATTGATGAACTGCAGTTTTTTTTAGAACTTTGTTTCAACCTTTGGAAGAGTTAAGATTGGAGGGGGGGAATTTCCACCCCCCTCGGAAAAGCAGCACTTGCAAAATCTCTCCCTCTCATAGGAGAGAGAGAGAGTTTAAAACTTACTTTCACTTCCCCTAAACAATGGAAAAATAATTTTTGACTACAATTGCGAGAGAAAGGATGGCTGAACTGACTCTTCTCTAAACTATGTATGGGAACTTTGGACTTGTTGTTTCCTGACCACCTGTAAAGGCTGAGCCAAGATGGCCACTTCCTCCTTCTTCTTTGTCTTTATGAATGAAATTCCTCCCCTGGAAGATTTTATGGCTCTGAACTAGTCTCCACCCCAGAGATCTCCAGGAGCCTCTCTAAATACGCTTTCCCCTTGAATTTGGAATATTTTGATTCACCTGTTTGATCTAGTCCTGTATTAGAAAATTTATTCTCTCTTGGATTTGCCTGACTTGTGATCTCTACCGGCTGTGCTCTCCCACAGACGCCATTTCTTTGCACAGATTAATAACTATCTCTGAGCTTTATGATGGCTCCAAAAAAATTACCACCTGGCAAGGCTTCATCGGCCCCGACATCTTCTACGTCTAGTCTGATTACTCAGCAGCCACTACTGGGGTCATTTCTACAACCTAAAGCCCCTGCAGAGAGTACAAAGGACTTATCTATTCACCAGATGCTTCAATCTATCTTAAAGGGACAGGACGAAATGAAAAAAACAACTGAAAGACTTAAATGATCAGCTCAGAGAAACGAAACAACAAGCCACACGGAATGAACAGAGAATAGGTGTACTGGAGGAGGGTGCGGTCGGGATGAGGGACGAGGTTAAGACAATCCAAAGAGGGAATGTAGAATTTGAAAACCACATGATAAAAATGGAATTTGAAAGGATGTCTTTTTTTCCTTAGGTTCCAAAATTTGCCAGAAGTTGAGAAAGAAGATCTTAAGGAGATTATGACCACAATACTAGCAGAATACATTAATAGAGATAAACAACAGCTGTGGTGGGATATAGACTTGCTTTATAGGATTAATTCAGCATATGCAAGAACACACAATGTTCCAAGGGAAGTTCATGTTAAATTTCTTAGAAAGACTACAAGAGATGAGGTTCTAGGAGCTCAAAGGGGAGGACCACTAAAATATAAAGATAAAAAAATAGCCATTCTTAAACAGATTCCAAAGAAAGTAAGAGATAAGAGGAAGAAATATTCCTCTTTAGCAAATATATATATATATATATATATATATATATATATATATATATATATATGTATGTATGTATGTATGTATGTATGTATGTATGTATGTATGTATGTATGTATGTATGTATGTATGTATGTATGTATGTATGTATGTATGTATGTATGTATGTGTATATATATATATATATATATATATATATATATATATATATATATATATATATATATATATATATATATATATATATATATATATATATATATATATATATATATATTAAAGGGGTCTGGTTTAGGCCAGAAGGCATGTTGATTTTCTGGGAGGGCAGCAGAATTAGAATCAATACAGTTGTGGAGGCGGAGGCTTTCACTAAAAAACATAGTGCTCTCCTAGATGAAATGGGGGATAGTACACAAGATATGAGGGAGGGAGGGGCTGAGGCTCTGCCAATAGACGGCAGGGGGGAGGATACAATAACTAGAAGACTCAGATCACAAAAGTGACTTGAAACATTGTTCTATAGTCTTGTAGATGATTTAGTAAGGACTTGAATTAATCAGTGTTAGCTTCATTTAAACTGTATTAATATTTTCCCTGTAAAATTGGTGATACTTGAAAGTGGTTTATTTTTTAAAAATATACTAAACAAGAAAATATTGGTTGACTTTCATTACAAGAGAATGACACAGATATGGATGTAGTAGACTGAGTACATTAACAATGTAAATTCTGAGATTTTTTCAGAGTCTGTATACATATGTATTTCAAGTCATCTCAAATATTTGAAGCCTAGGAAGGAGTGCTAATAAAGTAGCTGCCATCAGAAAAAATTATTTGTGCTAATAAAGTAGCTGCAAGCAGAAAAAAATTATTTGTAAAATATTTTTTTGTGTTCAAATTCAGCATAATTTGCTCTCGCTTTAGCTTTCATGTATAAATTTTGACAAGTTTCCAGATATAATCAAACAAATGAGCCATCCTGCTTCATGTTATTCAAATTCTTGAAATAAATATTCAGAAATCTTTATTCAGTTGTAAAGCAGCAATAAAGCAAAGAAAATCACAATTAATTAGCATAAACCCCCAAAATATTATTTTATAATATTTAAGGAAGATTAGATGAGAAATTGATGATAATTATTTATAAATAAATGCCCACATATTACTGCTATGCTTAAAATATTCTGATCTCTTTGGTTCTTCTATTACACAAAATAGAGCAATATTTGAAACTCAAGTTGTATTTGAAAATGTTCCTCAGCTGTGAGGTACAGACCTGTTGCCAGTGTTCTTGGGATCCTCATTTAAAAAAAAAATGGGTAAAATTCCAACACTAAATTGAACACCTGAGTCATTGAAAATCATTTTATGTACTAAGATCCCTGGGGTTTTTTCGAACTTCAAATTATAATGGGACAATTAAAGCAGGCAGTGTAGTTGCACTTTTATTATCTTTGTAGATCTCTATCTCTGTAATTGACAGAGCAAATTTAGTCTGGGGCATTGTTAAATCATACTGGAAATAGTTATGTTAAATAAGATGAAAGAAGCTGTATCAAGCTCATGAGATATTTTATGAAGATGGAATTCACAGCAAGAAAGATTATAATACTGAAATGACACTTTGGGCAGAAGATTTAGAATTACTAATTACTAATCTTTTTCTACTGATTAGTGGCTAATTCATTGAAGAAATGTCTGTTGACGTTTTTGGTGTCTAAAAGTTGAAGGCGTAGTTTGGAAGGCTGGGGTCTCAAATTTCCTCTATCTGAAATATGTTGGCTAGCTACGCTTGTTTTGTTTTTTGTTTGTTTTTGTTTGTTAAATCCAATAAAAACAAAACAAACAAACAAAAGCTACACCTCCTGCTTTGGGTCAATAGCACAGTGGTTTTTGGTAATGTTTGCTCTTTCAGGAGGTGTCTCAGTTGGTCTCTCCCAAATATGGTGTGTGTGACAGATAGCCCAAAAAACATCAGATCAATCTCACAAGAAATAAAGAAAAAATTCTAACAAAAATATAAGGAATATAGAAAATATAAACATTGATTTTAAATGTTAAATACTAGTATTTAAAATTTATATACAGCTATGTAATACTGAAAAAGAGAAATAACATTGGTCAAATTACCATAGAAGAACAGCTTCACCAGAAAGAAAGGAAGGAAGGAAGGAAGGAAGGAAGGAAGGAAGGAAGGAAGGAAGGAAGGAAGGAAGGAAGGAAATAAATAAAATGCATCAGACAGTGTAATGCTTGGAGTAGATTGTAAGATGCCCTTTATCTGCTATAAACATAATTTCAGTGACCAGGAGATTCTTCTTCCTAATATATTAAAAAATAAATAAATGTTTGGAACATGCAGTTTATATTCAATTATATATGATTCTAGGTTGCCATTAACCACCAAATTACATAGAATTGGGTAGGGTTAGACTTAGCAGATACACATTGAACAATTATTGAAACTTTAATGTAAATTCCTTTTAGATTTGTTACCTGTTTCTTCAAAAATAAAACTCTCTTTAAGCAGATGTTTTCTTGATTTTTCCATTTGCCACTATTTCCCTATTGATTCCTAGAGAGTCCAGCTGTATAAGGGGCTGTTTGAGGAGAAACTGTGGCCCATTTGTTTTCTAGACTTTGTCTGGCAACTTCTACCTCTTTTTCCTCAGAGAAGGAGGGGTGAGGAAATTGCTCCATTAATATGTGACAAGTCCTATCTCTGGCCCTTTCGTAAAGCTCTTGATTCCATGAAAGAACACACACTGGAAATGCTTGAATTTTGTTGTTTGGCAAGAGAAGTACATGCACAATGGGATAATTTTCTTCTCTATCCCCAAAGAATGGGGATTCAAGATGTAAGAAAAGAAATGGAACCGAGTGGGTCAAGGTATTCAGCCATTTCTGAAAACACAGCATTGTTTCCAGGAAGCAATCAGTGATAAAAAAGGAAACACGGTGTACCTTGCTTGCCTTGGCTGGAACTTGCAACAATTGGCAGAGACTTCTGCATATACTTGAAGCCTCTCCTGCCTGTCTCAGTGTCAGCTGAGATAAAGAAAGTGAATCAGTGTCATCTCTTTATACTTTGATGTGAAATGTTTGGATTGCTGGTGCTTCAAGGAGATGCTTGGCTTGATCCTTTGTTGAAGAAAAGGATCCTCTCCACCCTCCCTTTGAGGATTTGTGCAACTTTACTATTTTAAATACTGTATAATACAATACAATACAATACAATACAATACAATAGTAGAGTTGGAAGGGACCTTGGAGGTCTTCTAGTCCAACCCCCTGCCTAGGCAGGAAACCCTATACAGTTTCAGACAGAAGGCTATCCAACATCTTCTTAAAGACTTCCAGTGTTGGGGCATTCACAACTTCTGGAGGCAAGCTGTTCCACTGATTAATTGTTCTAACTGTCAGAAAGTTTCTCCTCAGTTCTAAGTTGCTTCTCTCCTTGATTAGTTTCCACCCATTGCTTCTTGTTCTATCCTCAAGTGCCTTGGAGAATAGTTTGACTCCCTCTTCTTTGTGGCAACCCCTGAGATATTGGAACACTGCTATCATGTCTCCCCTAGTCCTTCTTTCTCTTAAGCTAGACATACCTAGTTCCTGCAACCGTTCTTCATATGTTTTAGTCTCCAGTCCCCTAATCATCTTTGTTGCTCTTCTCTGCACTCTTTCTAGAGTCTCCACATCTTTTTTTACATCGTGGCGACCAGAACTGAATGCAGTATTCCAAGTGTGGCCTTATGAAGACATTATAAAGTGGTATTAACACTTCACGTGATCTTGATTCTATCCCTCTGTTGATGCAGCCTAGAACTGTGTTGGCTTTTTTGGCAGCTGCTGCACACTGCTGGCTAATGTTATTGTAGAATGTTACATTGAATATATTTTTAAATACTATACGCCAAAAGCTAAATAATGTTATCCTTAAGCTTATTCTAGGTAGTTTGAATCTAGGCAAGGTGTATAATTTGTCAAGATTTTTTTCTCTTTCCATTAAGATATTATGAAGGGTTGATAAATCAGCTTGAGGCTGATAATGTTGAAAATTACCTTTGATCAATTGATTTGGACATCAATCAATCGAGCTTAATAATAAATTCATAGGCTATTTCAAATCTTGCAAATAAAACTGAAGTATTTAAGTTTACAAGATATCTTTATTTATTTAGAGCTATATGCTGCATAATACCTAAGAGACTGGGTGGTTTACAGGTGGAGAACTCTAAATAATTTCATCTCTATAGCATAATGGCTGGAAGTTAACAGGCTTTAACAGAGCAAGAACTTCTAATTCTGCATAGGAAGCCATGTCATCTCAAATTGTTTTGGGTTAATTTGGCAAAATATAAATTTAACACAAAAATAATTTGTCGTGAAGCCTGTGAAGGATTCTGGATTGGGGCTGAAAGACGAAAGTGGAAGCAGTATGCTCTGTCCCATATTTGTTAGACCACGTTGCCCTGACTAAAAAAACAACAACACTCCTTTTGTCATTTTGAATAGACATCATATAGTTGTTGTTATTTATTGTGGTGTGCATTCCTATTCTTAGGAATCAAATTTTGGATTATTAATGAATAATGTAATTTCTGCCTGTTTGTAGCTTTCAAGACATTCAACAAAAGTAGCAAAGATATTCCTCTCTCTTATTCATATGACTTTCTTCTAATCTGCTTCATCTTCTTAAATGTTTTCAAACAAAGATTCCTCTGCATACCTATTCTTAGCCTTCTCTACAAGTGTAAAGGCTAACATTTCCATCTAATAGGCAAAATAGGCTTCTGATTGTCATTTAAGCTACTGTTTTGTCAAGTACAACCAAGTTCAGATGAGATCTTGAAACCAGAATCAACTGCTTTTCTTCAGACATTTCCAATATAGGGTTAGTCTCACTATATGGAGCCAAGAGCAATATATTGCATAGTTTTATGAAAAAAAGTAGTGAAAAGCTTACAGAGATATTAACAAACTAAAATAATATTTTTATAAAATATAAACAATAATTTATTTTCAGGGCTACTTTTTGTCAAACCCTGCTATGTTTTCTAACTGTTTACCTGTTCCCACGGTGTCGCGTGTAAACAGAATACTGTTCTCTGAATTTTTCTTGGCAATTCTTTCCCCATACTTGTATCTTGAACTTCTGCTCTTTCTGATAGCAGCTTTTGGTAATAAACTTGAGACTGGTCTACCTGATCATGGGAATAGCAGCCTGCACCCATGCCCATGGTGATAGCATTTTCTTAGCACATTTTTTTTGTCTGAAACAAATTATTTATTTAAAAATATTCCCACACGGATTGTGCCAAAGCATTTATGCATTGAAAAGAAATTACTTCACTGAATAATAAATCCCTTAACATCATGTCTGTGTCACATTAACACACAGTTTAATTAGGCTTTCTACCAAGTTCCCATTATTTCCCCAGTGTAAAGTTGGCAGGAGGCATCTTTGGCTGAGCTGCTATTAGACACTATTGTTCTAAGAAATTACCTAATGCAAAAACAAAACAAAGCCACCAATGTACTTGCATTCTCTCTTGTAATGTCCCCTTCTGCAGAAAAAAAGAGGGAAATGATGCCATGCATGTGTATCAACTAACACAATCAGTGAAAGTTTGAAAGGACATTAGTAAGACAAAAGCTCCAGGCGTGTTTCATTAGAACAGAGATTTCACACCTTCTACTTTGTGAGAAACTAATATGCTTGTTACTGCCTAACACAATTCCACAAAAAAAAATTTCACACACAAAAAACAACTATTTCAGCTGTTTCCCTCTAGGCTCTGGGGAACATAGAAAACATAGCCAGGCTAGAGCACAATGTTACCCTGCAAAGAAATTAATATATCTGTGTTGCTATGTTGCAGATCATATTATTAAGTAAACATCAATAATTCATTCTGAAATGCAACTCTGAAAGAAAGAAAAACTGCTTCTTCCTCCGCTGCCTCCTGAAGGCAGAAAGCCAATAAGAAGGTCCTTAAAGACTTTGGAAGAAAACATTTGTAATCTTGCCACTTGCCCTGTCTCAAATGTCTGCTCTTGCATTTACATAGGTACCCCGATAGTTCAAAGTGCCCTTTCTAAGTTCACACCAATGTTGGGAGCATTTCACAGAAAGCAGCTTATGTTGCTGAGAACTTCAGGAAGTTATTTCTCTTTTTTCACATAGTTGGGTTTTGTAATTTTCATTGGGGTTACACTGATAGCTTGGGTAACATTGCTCTCCAGAAAAAAAATAAGTAGGGTCCAAAAATTTCTAAAAAGAAAGGAAGTTGCCCTTGAGTTGCAGAAGAACCAGACTGTAATTATTCATATATTTCTTCCAATAATTCTACTGAAGAGGAGTGTGTGCTTTTTATTTAAGAAAGATATTCCCAGACAATTCCTGATACATATAAGTGACATGTCATCTCCATATCAAGTGAACTAACTTTCTTACATTGCCTATAAAGTGACCAGTACACAGCTTTTACAGGAAAACTATCCCAATTCCAAAGTTTGTTGTCTCCAACAAGAGAGTAGTTGGATTAGAAAATATATGTAACTCTCCTAATATTTTATGTTTTCCTTCTTGGTGCTTTTGTGACTTATATAATATGATTTTGTATTATCCAGTCAACTAATTTTAATTTTTCAGGAATCTCTTTGAGATTTGTTTTCATTGATCCCTTTGGCTATTTCCTTTCTGACTGTAAGCCTCATGAATCATCACAGTAACTCTTTGAGATCTAGGAGTCTTTTTCTTTCTCAGAGAACATATTCTGGAGACATGCTAATTCATTGAGGCTTTTGTTCCTTTTCCTCTATAGGAAACCAAAAATTAGACAGACTGGCCTGCTATGTTTTTCTTAAGGAACTTTGACCTAAAATGATGTTTGGTTCTTTCGTTCTTCTAGAACTAGCTGTTAAAACTACTTGTGGACTTTTTCTTGACATGTTGATGCAACTGTTTTCTGGAAGCTTTGGTATGACTCAGTGGTGTGGGTCAAATTTTTTTACTACTGGTTCTGTTAGCATGGCTTTGTGGGTGTGGCTTTGTGGGCATGGCAGGAGAAGGATACTGTAAAATCTCCAATCCTATCCCACTCATGGGGAAGGTTACTGCAAAATCCCCATTTCCTCCCAATCAGCTGCGACTCGGGAGGAAGTGGGGCCAGTCAGAAATGGTATTTACCGGTTCTCTGAACTACTCAAAAACCACCAGTTCTCCAGAACTGGTCAGAACCTGCTGAATACCACCTCTGGTTTGACTGTTTCAAAGACCTTGTGGATCTATCTAGGCATTTAAATGCTTGAATAGCCATCTTGCTTTGCAAGTGGCTCAATTCTAGCAGACGTTAACTTTGTGTCTGCAACAAGGATATGGCTATTTTAAAACTTCAAGAAAAACAGTCTTTTACAACATGCTTTGTGAAATACCTTTTTGAAATACTGTGCACAACCCCCTTGAAAAGACAAAGATGGTTATCATTGTTAACCATTAAATGTTAACCAGTGGTAATTTTGTAAATTTAATGTAATATAAAATAATTTCTGTCAATTTTTTATTGTTAAATGAAACACTTAACGGAAAATATTTTGGTAATTACCTATACCTTTTTTCATCTATTCGTACACATATTCTTACTATTTTACCTCTGACTGATCATTGATATCTTCACCTTTTAAAAACAGAATTCTTATTTGGCTCAATAAGTCTCATTACTAATCCATTTCTTTTGTAGATTAAAAAACCATATTGGAATTAAGCATAAAAGTAAGCATGGGTCATGAGGAGGGACAATTGTAAATAGATAAATATTATGAAGTGAATGTTAAATCATGCCATTGATTTTTCCCTTAACATCCTTGCCCAACTCTATTTCAATTGTATTCCTGAGCAGCTGAGTATCTGCACAGGATTACCATCCCCAAAAGGATGGAACTGGGATTTACAAAGAACAGAAGGAACAAAGGAAGACATAAAGTGCCACTGGCTTTGAAGTAATTGTACTATCTATTTAGGTCCAGTTGAAAGGAAAAAGAAACACACACAATTTATTCTTGTCCCAAGATGGTAAACTAGCCTTTTTTTCCTGTTCTGCCAAGAAAACTGCAACTCCTGTTCTTTATCCTGAATTGGCAGAAAGAAAAGCAAAGGCCAAATCAAGGAATAAAAGAGTATGTTTCCAGTAACATTAGCAATGCATCAGTAATAATGCAGACACATATCTCAAATTGAGCCTGGCCAATGTTCAGCATTTTGCTTTTTGGTCCACAGGAAAGAATAATAATCTAGACAAAGTGTGATGGAAATCAACCTTTAAAAAGGCTTCTTAGAAGTTTGAGTTTGTAACGTTCATTTGTTTTTAGATTGCAGTTCTTTCCTTTTTTTTCCCTCTGAGACTTTCATATTTTATGGAGAAAAGAAATGCATCATTTCAAGTCATTTCCATTATACACACTTTCTATCAGCCATTCTCACTCAGTTTGAGAACGGGGAACAGTGCTGCAATGACTTCCGGTACCTTAAAAATGACTGATCATGTATTTAAAAATTATCTTTGAATAAAACTTGTCATATGAAATACATTACTTTTTAAACTGGAGTTAGTTAGCAATATTGTATACAGGCGAAACTCAAAAAATTAGAATATTGTGCAAAAGTTCATTTATTTCAGTAATGCAACTTAAAAGGTGAAACTAATATATGAGATAAGACTCATTACATGCAAAGCAAGATAGTTCATACCATGATTTGTCATAATTGTGATGATTATGGCGTACAGTTCATGAAAACCCCAAATCCACCATCTCTGAAAATTAGAATATTATATGCAATCAATAAAACAAGGATTATACATAGAACAATATTGGACCTCTGAAAAGTATAAGCATGCACATGTACTCAGTACTTGGTTTGGGCCCCTTTTGCAGCAATTACTGCCTCAATGCAGCGTGGCATGGAAGCTATCAGCCTGTGGCACTGCTGAGGTGTTATAGAAGACCAGGATGCTTCAATAGCAGCCTTCAGCTCTTATGCATTGTTCGGTCTCATGTCTCTCATCTTTCTCTTGGCAATGCCCCATAGATTCTCTATGGGGTTCAGGTCAGGCGAGTTTGCTGGCCAATCAAGCACAGTAATCCCACACTCATTGAACCAGGTTTTGGTGCTTTTGGCAGTGTGGCCAGCTGGAAAATGAAGTCAGCATCCCCTAAAAGCTCGGCTGTGGAAGGAAGCATGAAGTGCTCCAAAATCTCCTGGTAGACAGCTGTGTTGACCCTGGTCTTAATGAAGCACAGTGGACCAAAGTCCTCTTTTCTGATAAGAGCAACTTTTGCCAAAAGCACCAAAACTTGGTTCAATGATTTTATGACTGTTTTTCATACTTACAACTCTTGTAGTATCACCATGGTCATGGGATCAATATTCCAATGCTTGGCAACTGACTCATATTGGTAATGATTGCCATATCCCATGGTCACGTTATCACCTTTTGTGACCTTCTGACAAGCAAAGTCTATGGGTAAGCCAGATTCACTTGACAGCCATATTACTAACTTAATAACTACAATGATTCACTTAACAACTGTAACAAGAAAGATCGTAAAATGGGCCAAAACTCACTTTACAAATGTGTCATTTAACAACATAAAGTTTGGACTCAATTGCAGTCATAGGACTACCTGTATAATGAAATAGAAAATGATTTGACAGCTAGCAGCTCAGGACATCATCCAACCTGGGAATCAATGCCAATAGAGAAGCAACAATTCATTTTGCACAAACAATACAATACAATAGTAGAGTTGGAAGGGACCTTGGAGGTCTTCTAGTCCAAACAAACTTCTAATATGGGCTGAACTGAAAAGGAGGATGGCAAGAAAGGAAGATTGTGAGGGGAATTTGTGCATCTAAAGAGAATGTTTATTAAAAAGTGAAAAAAGATCGAGAATTTTTAAGATGGAAAAAGGCTGTTATAATGTTGGTTGGTTGTATGTATGTGAGTTTCTGCATGGAATGGCAGTCTATCAAATAAAATGAAAATAGCAATAGCACTTAGACTTATATACCACTTCACAGTGCTTTACAGCCCTCTCTAAGCAGTTTATGGAGTCAGCCTATTGTCCTCAACAACCTGGGTCCTCATTTTACCAACCTTGAAAGAATGGAATTCTGAGTCAATGTTGAGCCTGGTGAGATTGATCTTCAGGCAGCTGACAGTCTGCAGAAGTAACCTGAAATATTGCATTCTAACCACTGCACCACCGCAGCTCTTATAAAATGACTGAATAAAAGTGTTCTTCTTTGTTAAATATAAGAGAAACCTGAGTATGGCAGAAAAAATATGATAATTAGCTAAATGCAATGGGAATTATTACTTAAGAAGTTGTATTGTAAATGAAATAATATCAAAAATGAAGGACAATGAATGGATATACATTGTATACAGGTAGTCCTCAATGTATGACTTAACAACTGTTTGAAGTTTGACAAAGTCATAAAAAATTACTTAGGACACATCCTTGAAGTTGTTACTGTTGCACATAGTTCTGTGATTGCATTTTGGGTGCTAGGCAACTGGCTCAGGTTTACAACCAGTTGCAGTGTCTCACAGTCACATGATTGAGTTTGCAATGCTTTTTGCCATTTTCTGGGTATGCTGGGTTTGGGTTTACGTGATTCATTTAATGACCATTACCAAAACAGTTGTAAAATTGATCAATGGTAATTTGACTTTCAGCTGCAACAACTCACAACCAATATTCTGGGTTCAATTGTAAGTTGAGGATTATCTATATAAATTAAGTGATTGGTTAGGAGGTATGTTCAGTTGATATGGATTATATCGAGAGAATGAATGGAGACTGAATTTCAAAAAAAAATACATGAAGGTGAGATGGAAAATTCAAGAAAAAGGTGATTATATAGAGTGGATGAGTTTCCCGAAAAAGGTAAAGGTAAGATGTTCAAAAAACAAAAGGCACTGTTGTAAAATGGTTTATGGTCATGATGAAAGTCAAGCTTGCGGAATCCAATTTGGGTCAGTCACTGGGATCAGAAGTTTAGATTTCTGAGATTTAGGATTCATGCTGGAACCCATAATCTGGGAAAGTTTCTCTTCTAGAATCTGTATTCTGGTAAAGAGAAGCTCTGGTACCACACATTCTGTACTACATATTCTAGTAGAGAGAAGCTTCCTGAAGATTCATGCTCCAGCATGAATCTGAAAGCTTGGAAGACTAAACCTCTAGTCCTGGTGACCAAGCCAGATTGGATCTTGCAACAATATCTGGGACATATATATTTGCCTTCGTGAAATCAAGCTTATTCTTAGTGATAGAAAGGCATGCAGAATAAATGCTGTTGGGGTAAACTATATTTAGTTATGATTCATTGTTTAATACCATACCTTTATGTTCTATTACTTTATTTTTTAATATGGCTATTTCTTCCTGTTCATATATATTTGCATTATGAACATTCCATGTGCTGTTGTACAATGAAAATATTTCACTCTTAAATTAAAAGAACGTTTTGGATTCTTTGAGTAGATGTATGCAAGGTGATTGACTCTTTTTGCTATAAGAAATCACTTTTAAATAGTGTAACCTTTAATTTAATGATGAGAGTGACAACTGCTGGTGTCATTTGCTGTGAGAGACTCTGGGCAGAAGGAACTTGTGCCTGTCACTTCTATCTTCTGCCCTCAGAATTGTATTTTTAAAAAGAAAATCTAGGAAGAATTGTAATAGAAAATGGGTCTTTCAAAGTTTATTTTCCCTTATCCTGACATGCAGCTCTTCTCCATCTGTTCAAAGTTAACACTCGTTTCTTTTCAAATAACTAATTCTCAGAAATGGAGCCTTGAAGACAAATTAAAATCCTCCAGCAGTTTCCTTGTTTCTTCTGCTTGTGATATTATTCATCCATCAAAATATCTTTCTTAACAATTTGTTTAAAGGAGGGGCTGGGAATTCTGAAATAAGTGCAAGTGTGTGTGAGGAAATTGCATAGTCTATGTGTGATGTCCTAGTGATGATTATCATGTCATAATTTCTAGCTTTGTATTTCTCATTGTCTTTCTCTGATCTAACAGCATTTCTTGTGACTTATACATTCTAAGCTTTCCTAGGAAGGGCACTTTATTCATTGTTCTCCCAAGCTCAAGGCATCATTATTCTTTGTGTGGTTAAGTATGCACTCATTTCAAGCTGCCGACAACCAACATTTGAAGGATAGCTGTAAAATGAAATAGTATAGTAACACTCAGGCCTTTAGAAGGCCATTGAACAAATATAATTTACACATATACACCCTCACTCAGTTTTTTTTTCCCCACAGAGAACCAGCATGATATGGACAAAAATACAATAAAGAGCGATTTTAGAAAAATTATATGTGCAATTATTATGACAAGATGCTGCTTCCACACATGGCTTTCTAGTCTATAGGGATCTGGGGATTTTTGTCTTCCATCTTACATTGTCAACTCGGACTAATTGAAATGTTTATGAAAAGCTGAAATATTGTGGCTTAACAGCCCAATAATTCTTTAATGAGCCCTCCTGTTTTATTAATAAAATGATTTATAGAAATATTTAATCTCACTGATTTACTATTAGCATTAATGAGCCTAGTTATTAAGCACTTTATTTAGGAATGCCACGGATACCCAGGCCTGCAACCCATGCCACATTTAGTACGAAGTCATTAGTAGGAAGATGGAATTCATGCTTCAAGGAGCATGTTGTTTGCTTCTGCTAACATTCTGTTCATAATGAATGGAGATAAAAGTATCTGTCATCAATACATCCCAAAGAACTATGCCGAGGGCAATGTCACAGTTGACTTAGTGGCTGCTGAAGATTATGTAGAAGTAGGTTATATGGATTAGGGATGTGAGCAATGCAGGGTTTTAGGCATTATTCCATTCTGTCAAAGTTTCAGGGGCTAAAAATAACACAATTGGATTCAATTATCATTTATACCTTTACATTATGTGCAGACCTTTGTAAACTTTTGCAATGTATAGATTTTCATATATAGCTTTCCTCAGCATATTAAATTTTATATTGTCATGGCATATACTTTTCTTATTTGTTAAGATCCCACTTGGGCTGCACTTTTTGCACTCTCTGTGCACCCTATATATGTAAGTGCCATCATGAAATCTATTTTGGAATACTATGTCAATTCACTCTTAAAATAATTGTGACAGATTTCCCTGTTCCGTGCCAGTTGTATTTGCTCCTTTGTTTCCCCAAAGCTATCAGCACAAAATAGTCCACTTCCCTCCTACTTATTTTCATAAGATGTAGAACTAGCCATAACAACATGCACAAAGAAAGCTCTTCACTGTTTCTTCAGCAAGGAAATACCTTGATCTTTGCTGCCCTATTTTTGAGAGCTCTATAAAGGGCACCACTGAAATTGAAAAATGAGAGAAGGGAAGGGCAGAGGAAGAGAAATAAAAAAAATATGTGGAATAGGTCAGGAGGATAATTACAATAATCACAGAGTGAAACACTTTATGTTTACTATAGGCTTTTTTTAAAAAAATACATTTGTAGCTTTATTAATGAATACATCAGTAAAAGGAAAAAGGAAATAGAATGAAATTCTTCATCTAATTTCAAACCAATTGTGCATTGTGCTTTGAAAACTTTAGAATTCACACACTATTAGTTGTAAAAATTGATGTATAGGGTTCCGTTTCAGAACCTCTTTCCTTGTGGAGGTGTTAGATTACATTTTGTTTTTACTAGTTAGGAATTCTGGGCTGTTTCAGATTGAGAAAGCTTTTTTTGGCCTTTGCTTGCTGTTCTTTACACAACTTTCTGTTGGATGAATCCAAATTGAGAAGGCTTGCAGGTTTTGATAGCATGTTCTCATGCTATTTTTAAATTGGAATGAAGCTGGTAAAAAAAAAAAGCTCTGTTTTTTTAAAAGACTATGCCAAGATTTTCAGTAACCCAAAAGAAAATTGAATTCTAGAAGCCAGTCAGTAAGATGTAGGTCATAAAAATACTGTACGTAATAATTGACATAACTGCAAAAACTACATTTCCTTTGATCAAAATATGAGATGGATTTGATGAGGAAGTAAGGATTGATGATATATCTTCACTATGGCAGCCCATGTCCAAGGAACATTCTGCCATTTAAATGTAAGAATCCCCCAACTCATAGGGCTCTAAGGAGGCTTCAAAAATGATGCTGATTTGCAGCATATTTCAGTGTTAATAATATAAAAGTTAGATTCGGTGTGATTCTGTTTTAATGGTTTTTGTTCATTGTAAACTGCATTACGATTGTCTTGATGGAGTCAGCCTGTAAATCATTATTACATAAATGTAATAATGTAAATCATAAATACATAAAATAAATGTATATTAAACATTGCTATACCTTTAAGTAGTGATTTAGCTATGGCTCAATCTTGTATTAAGTTCTATCGTCAACATTAAGGCATACATCGGCAGCCTTAAATCGATTAAAATACTGTTTTGAATCCTTAATGGTAATTTGTTGAAAAACATCTATTTTTCACATGCCAATAGAAATAGCCATAAAACATAAATGAGACATTCAAAACATTCCATCCCAATAGTTTCATTTGCCTTTCAAGAATGAAAACATGAGGAAGAAATTTAAGATTGATGAAGGCTAGTCTAATTCAAATGAGTACTTTTCTGAACCCCGTTTAAGAACTGAAGGCTAAAATAGGGATTTAAATTAAATTATAAATTATGTTAATTATACAGCGCACTCCTGACTTTGTCAATGGTATTCTTCAATATGCTAATGGAATCCCTAACTATTATAGGGATTCCATGAGCATATCGAGATTATTATACCTGGACTGATGAAAATATTTTTCCTCCCATATTTCCAAAACCCAACCCTATACATACATACATACATACATACATACATACATACATACATACATACATACATACATACATAAATACGTGTGTGTGTGTGTGTGTGTGTGTGTGTATGTGTGTTGTATTTGTGCTGACTCTCCTGGGCATACTAGGGGTTGTAACACAAATACATACCTATTTCCCTGGCCTTGCTGATAAGGAGGAGAGCCTGTGGCTTAGTGGCTAAGACTCCTGCCTAATATGTAATACAGTCCAGGTTTAAATCCCAGTAAGGGTATGGCTAGCTGATGAGAGCTAAATAGCTTGAAGTAGATCTATACTAGTCTCCCTTTATTTATTTATCAGCACAAATACAATACAAATATAAAAAAGCAACATTAAAAATAAAAATATGGTTCTCTGCCGGGATGGTTTTCTGTAATGAGCCTAAGGACAGAAAGGGGGAGTATACACACACACACACACACACACACACACACATATATATATATATATATATATATATATATGGGAAAAGACCGGAATACAACAAGACCAGCATATCTACACCCGTGAAAAAGGAATAGCAAAAAATAGGGAGCAGAAAACAATTAATTTGAAAATAATAATGCATAAAATGAAATTAAAGCCAGTATTCCTTACTACATTACAGGTTATACAATGAAGATTGTCATCAGTGTTATCAGATGACTTTTTGTATTATCAGTCTTCTGCAAAAAATGGCTTTATCCTATTTTCTGATATTCTAAAGCAGTGATGGCAAACCTTTTCAACACTGAGTGCCCAAACTGGAATCTGGTGCATGTGCATGCACCAGAGCACTGGAAACCTGAAGAGCAGCTGGCTGGCATGCACATCCTGGTTTTTGGCCATTTTCAGGGCATTTTCAGGCAGTTTTTCGGGCAGTTTTTGTCCTGAAAATGGCCTCCCCAGTGGCCTGTTTTTTGGCCATTTTTGGGGACATTTTCAGGCTGTTTTCCAGGGCTTCAGTGCCCATGAAGACCAGCTGGAAACTGGAAGAGCAGCTGGTGACAGTACATGTGCCCACGGAAAGGGTTCTTCATGCCACCTCTGGCATGCATGCCATAGGTTCGCCATCCCTGTTGCAAAGTATTGCTTGAAACTTATGGATAAAGCATAGATTTCTTTTTCAAAAGATAAATATGTATTGAAGGACAGTGGTTTATTATTATTATTATTATTATTATTATTATTATTATTATTATTATTATTATTAAAGTTTCCTCTAGAGATTGTCTCCTTTTTGTTTTATTAGGATTTGGCTTTGTAGCAAAAAAACAAAAAACAAAAACAAAATCTGAGGTCTTTACAAATATTGGGATTTCGGCACTGAAACAGAACTTTGCAGAAAATGGCATTCACTGATCTGTCTATAGGGATAAGAACTCTAACACATAAACATTTCAACACAAAAAGATTACTTACTTACTTATTTTTCCCTCCAGAGATTTTTGTACTCAGAACAAGTTCATTTTCTCAGCAGGAAATGTGGCTTTCTGGCTTTCTACTTGTTTCACATCAGCTGTCCTCTTGAGATACGGTAATGACATCAGATATAAACTATGGTACTGCATCATAA
The DNA here is from genome assembly GCF_964273705.1 of Natrix helvetica. Lineage (NCBI taxonomy): Eukaryota > Metazoa > Chordata > Lepidosauria > Squamata > Natricidae > Natrix > Natrix helvetica. Next base: position 48,765,121 of record NC_138552.1, read on the forward strand.
ACTATCACTACCATGACAGCTAGAAATACCAAAGAACTTGCTGGTGGTAAATCTTGCTTAAGAAAAGCGATCATTTTAATTGAAAGCTGCCTGTTTATCTTGAAGGAAGGTATTTTCTTTGCTATACTTCAAGAGATGATGATGATGTTTCATTTCATCTCAAAAGCAATCTCAACTTTTATGAGGTACTCATTATTTTCATAGTAGATTATGCCCAATAATCACATACAAATTCAACAAGACCCATGATATTCAGGCAACAGAGAATGTTCTATACATAAGAACAAAACTCATTATTCTGTCCAAATAGATCATGAGGGTGATAGTTCCATAATGCTTTTATTAGAAGGCATGCAATATATTAATTTGGTTCAAGTGTTTTGCCTGAAGAGAGAATCCCTGCACATGTATAATCCCTAACCTACCCAAATCAGTCACAACTTTCCCATAGGAAACTTTCAACTGATATTTACTTATGTTAATAAGCACTTTCTCGGCCCTGTAAAGAAAGAATATGTCACACCTTTGTGTACCTGGGCATTCAGTGGAATTGCACACAATCACTAAGTCTCTGAACCAATACAGCCTTAATTGAGAGTACATCTTAGAGTACTGAGTTGGATTTAAATCAACAGGTATAGAGCTGCATGCCAAATAAACCTGAGCATTCTAACTTGAAGTAAGAGCACCTTGAAGGCTTATAATATTGAAGCACAAATATATGCCAGCATTTAATGGAATAAACTGACTGAAAATACATATGTGGAGAATCACTTTAAATCACTATGTCTTGGGATTTCACCCATGCACTTTATTTACAGGACTCAAATATATATTTTTAAGTCTACAACTATTTTCGTTTTATTTTCTGCTTTATTCTCTTCAGTCATTTTCAGTATGTTACTGTTACTGACATTATGTACATGGATGTTTCATTGTGTTATTCCTTTTTTGGAGTAAGCAACATAATATAGAAATGACAAAGATTTGGTTGTGGTTAAATTCAGCAAAATAATTTCTTTTTGAAAATATGAATACTATTAAAATATCTCTATAGAGGACATTTTAAATAGTACAAAATAACAGCAGTGATAACATCTGCAACAACAACTGAGCCTTAACAAAAGTTTAACTAACAGAAAATATTTAATTCATAAAGGTTCTGTTGCCTAAAGTTCTTTCATAAACCATAATCTGCCCTAGATCAGCACAATAATACTCAGAGACAATTTTGTCCAGTGGTCACATTAATTGTAAATTTAAGGTAAAACATTTCCTTTGGATCACTAGAAATTTCCTGAAGCTGCAGGAAATCCACAAGATACATTCTAATCAGTCCTCCTTGGTTGCACAGGTTACTAATTCTGGCAGGCTTCAAGGTCTGTCCATGGGACATGACTCATTGCAATATCCTAAATATTCAATAAATAATGTCCTGTCCTAATTTCCAACTAGCTCCCAGTCGTTTTTGTCCTTTCTATTTTTCGATTATTCTAATACACCAATTTTTCAGACATAGTCCAGATGATGAGTTCCCCATCCTCTGAGTCTCTAAACTTGGTACTTTTTTTCCTTTATGGAGTCTCAGTCAGTCCTTTCAAGCAGAAGAGTCTAGGAAACCAATGCCAAGTATGTCAATACTACTTCTATTGTATAACTGTAATAGCAGAATCTTGCAAGTATAATGTGCTTATGTCTTCCTCCCTTGCTCTTTTTGTGAACTAGAGAGAGGCTTCTCAAAGATGTTTGCTTGTGCAACATTCTTGGCCTGGCTCAAGTCCCTTCTACATGATTGTTGCCTTATTAGCAATTATTCCTTCTGTCCTTCAAGGCCACTCCTTCTTTCTCTATATTCAGCAATACTTTTAAGCATAAATCTTTCTTTTGTTTCATCGCACCTAAGTGACTCATAAAGATTAATTAATTAAGTTTAGAAACCCTGATAAACTATCTTTTAACTTCCATTTATGACCCTATTATGTAATCCCTTAATTCGGGGTAGAGTCAGGGTGAGTGGATGGAGCTGAGCATTTACTGGTCAAATGCCCTCATACCCCAGGAGAGAAACATCTGTTCCAGGAGAGAAATATCTGCTACTACCTAGGGTTGAACTCTCAACCTTCTGAGTGGGAAGTGAGTATCTTCACCATTAAGCCACCATGCCATTTTGGAGACCCCTAAAATAACCTATAAAACATAGTAAATTTATCCAGAAGATTCATATGCAGCAACAGTATTAGTTTTTTGTCTTAGTGACACAGAATTATCTGATTTACTAGAGAACACTTTAATCTTTACTTAGCTTTCTATTTTTTTCCTGCATGAAATTTTAAGCATATACGGTAAATAATAACATGTTCATTTTGATTTGATTTAGAATTTTAATAAAAAGTCAATTGTGAGCATCTTCTCTTTTCCACTGGAATAGTTCCCCCCCCCACTTCATAATATTAGATTTTGAATTTTTATTTGTTTATTTTGCTTTAGGAGGATTTTCTTTGAGAGCAATTACCAGTATATATTTTAAAGGTAGAGCTTCCAGTACTGGATAGAATAGGCTCAGTATAAAGAGCTTGGTATTCAATAATTATGTTTCCTTAAATTCTCCTAAAAATTCTTCTAAATGTTTAATTCACTGTTTTCTTTATTTTATGCCACTTCTTAAAAGGTCAAATATATTATATACCAGATAAGAAATATGTGCAGGAGAGGACAAAATAAATGAAATGGGGCAAAAAAGTCAACAAAATGATAAAAACTGCAATACCCAAGGCTTTTGATTAGATACTTTTCTTTGTCCCACACTATTGTTCTGTTGCAGGATAACTGGGTACTTGCCCCTGCTATTTGGATAATTCTAAATAAAGTCAATATATGGCTATAGGACTTGTCATTAGCATTCCACGTACCTATATTTACAAACAATGTTTGGATTAGTTGGTGCATGATTCTTTACTTTTTATAAGATATTTTGTTTCCCAGTCAGATACCAACACCGAAATATTACAAATTCAACAGGAATTATTTGTTTATTACTAGCTGTATTGTCTATGATTTCTTATCTGTAAGTTGAATCAGTAATTGGACACTGTCTAATAGGGCTGGTTCGTTCTTTCTTTTTTCTATTTTTTTTGTACAAAACAATCCAATCATTTACCTTATAGTGCTACATGATGAGCTGAATTAATCCTGTTTTACGAGATTTCTCCTTAAATAACTCCAGTGTCTTTTACTACAGTAGTGTCTCCAAAGGCATGATGAGGCAAAGTATTGTGAAAATGCTCTTTTAAATCAACTCAATTTGTACCAGCAAAAATAGTTTAATAAACGAGCATGGAAGCAAAGTGGGTGTGTATGCATGCATTCCTAAAATAAAATAATTTCTATGCCTACATCATCAATGTACTTTTTGATTCTACTGTGAAACAGAACAGTTGAGACAGAGCAGTGCTTCTCAAACTTGGCAATGTTAAGATGTGTGGACTTTAATTCCCAGAATTCTTCAGTCAGAATTCATCTTAAAGATGAGTCATCTGAGAAACACTGATGTAAGAGCTACATCATGAAAAAAAAATATTTTAAATCAATTTTAAAAATCCTTAAAATATCTCTACAGAAGATTCCAATATGGAATGCCCACTTTTCAAATTTTAACTATCAGTTACCTTCCTGCTCACATGACTTAAAAATTAGTGCAGAAGTCATTCTCTGCATGCTTTCTTACTTTGAAGAAGATTAAAATATTAGAGTTTTCATGGAATGTGTAGTTTAGTTGTCCACTATGATTTTTCAATCTATTCTAAACTGTTGCTTTGAAAAAAAAACTCCAAATACTTTGTGATAAGTACTATTTCTGAGTAACATGCAAAGAAATAAATGCTTTAAAGGGGAAAAATAGCATTTACTTTAATTTTATTTTAAATTCATTTTTATCTGACCTATTTTCATATGTATAAATATAGCTATTATGGATTTTAGAATCTAATTCACAGACCACTAAGTGAAAAAAATGCCTAAAATCTGAAGGGAAAAGAATTCTTAGTTTCTGAAAAAATGTGCAAACTACACTTATTAAAATAAAAATGATTGCATTTTTACTAAGGACAAGATTGATATTTGGGTTAAGCCTCCTGTGGGAAGGTCTAACTTCCACATTTCCTATTTATAGGAATTTTCAAGCTCAATTTACTTACATATTCGGTGAAGAGAAATAATTGTCATCATATTTCTTTCATTACATGATGCAAATGCTATATCTCAAATACAGAAACGTTTCTTGAAATTAGATGTCAGACAATGGGGCTGACTCTAATAGTTTGACCAAACATTTAAAAGACAACGAAAATATTTTATGTGAACAAACATTTATGTACAATGATTTTGTTTATCATTTTATTTTATCTAAGGAACAGAAATATTGGGGAGGTTGTTAGTAATGGACATTGCAATGTGATATGTATTTCTTATTTTTAAGACAAAAGTAAATCTGAAACTTTTTGATTTTCACAAGGACATTGAGATGTATTTCTTGTTCATTGTCTGGTACAGCCCGACCTTCTACTCATTTCTTCATCTCCTATTGCAACAAATATCCCAGCATCCTGGTGCTGAATTATTATTATGTTGCTATTGTATCAGTAAAAGAATAGTTCTCTTGAATGTTAGATGTGTTGAGAGTCAAAGGTTCAGTATCTAGACATTTTCACCTTTTGTTTCTGCATGTATATCCCCATTCTTTACTTTCACTTTGAACTCCAGTTTGCTCTTTTCTGTCAGAATATCTCTAGCTCAATTGTAGAGGGAGTTATAAAATGACATTTCCTGCTCTTAGTCAGCTTACAAGTGACTTCAAAAGTCATTTTGACTTTTAGTTCCTGTCCAAGAAGCACCCATGTATTGGCAAAACTGCATTGAAAATTATTATTTACGATATAAAAAGAACATTAATAAACTCTATCAGCTCAGATGACCTAATCATTAATAACTTTTAATTTTGATTTGAAAATTTAACCTAATGCTAAGTCATACACACACACAGACACACAACGTATGATATATATTGAAAAGGGAATCTTGACTTTTTTTTACTGTATCCTGTGGACACTCCCTGACTTCCATCCTCTCCGGTCCTGGTGAACTGGATTTAAGAGCCAAATAATCTGAGCTGCTCCAAGAAACATTTTAATCTTTAAAAAGGAGTGCATTTTGAACATAACAAGAATAAACAGAAGGTTTTTTTAAATAAATAAATGGATCAGCTTGCATCCAACTATTCTTTTATGAATCAAAGTCAAAATTTATCAAAAGCTACTTTGTATTTCCAGTATAATCACCCATGCCCTTTTTGTCCTTCCTGTGGATAAGCCTCTTTCTGAGGGGAAAAAAAGGGAGAAGGAAAAGTGAGGTAAAGTGTCTCTAATTCCTATACAATATTGTTGCAGCTTAGCAGGAGTTCATAGAACTTCCTTCAATTTTTCAAGGACAAAGAAATACAAAGTGAATTGGGAGACTCAATCTATTTGAAACTAATGCTCTACTTGGGAGCAAATTGCTATTCCAAAATAGTCTAGCCTCTGCAATCACTGCTGGTTTCGTTTAGGTGGAAATCACAGGCTTCCTTTACAAAAGCCTTTGTCTGAGATCATTCTTAAAACAGCTTTCTGATTTTTACCTGATTTTAGACATTTGCACAATTGTTTAAAGTTATCCAAGTTTTGCACCCCAGATACAGTAAGTCTATATTCAAAAGTAACAATAATGAAGGTTGATATGTAGCTTGCATTTGAACATTATTTTCAAAACATTTGTATTAAACTCAGATGGCAGTGTCTGCCTAGCTTTGTCTGGGCTTAGAAACTAACAAAGCTACCCTAGGCAGCATATGCAAAGGAGACAACCTAGAAATACCATGGCTGTTGGCTAGATTGAAATGTTGACAATTAAAAAATGTGGAACCACTTTCACACTATTGCTAGAAAAAAAAGGCATGTATATCCATGAACTCAAGGGGTCAAACTGAGTTGAACTGAAAAGAGACTTTAAAATAAGTCTTGAATAATTTTGAATGATCCAATTTCTTCCTAATATGGAAATTATTGATTTATACATACCCAGATACCCAGACACATGCACATACATAAAAGAGAGGGGGGGAGGGGGATGTTTATACCAAATAAATTCCTGCAAAATGTGGTAAAATATCCAGGAATCTTAAGCAATACGTTCAATTATTATTCATATTTCAGCATGATTTGGAGAACTGCAGGTCCACCAGCCAAAAGCCAATCATAAAAATGGATGCAACCAATCTGAGTATTAATTTACTGGTAAAGAAATTAAATTGTTGAAGGCTACATCAGCCATCCAAATGTGTAAAAATAATATTAAAGCAAATGTAGTTTCTCTTATGAAAAAATATCTCTCAAACAATGAGCATATTGTTAATAGGTTTTGGAAGTTGGAAGAAGGAATTTTATCAAAATTGTGTATGTGCTTTAAAATAAGTTAAATTTAGGAAATTTACCAGACAATTCTGTATTCCTCATTTAGCCAATAAAACTTTATATCTAATATGTCATGACATGCCTTTAATTTAAGGGAGAAAAAAAATCTAGGAATCACAGAAAGTTCTAGAACTAGAACTTTGCTTCTGTAAACTTACCTTGAAATCTGAAACTTATGTGATTTACATTTGACAGAGTAGAGCAAAAGAGGGGGGGGGGATAAAAAGAAACTTTACCATTTCAGTTATTTCACTTTTTAAACTGCCAAACTTCCTTTAAATCTTGTTAGAAGAAACTTTTTGATGGGCCAATTAAAATTCTGATTGAATATGGATTTAAGCAGGCTGAGAAGTCAACCCTTTGTTAAGTGATCTTAATCACCAATACTGTATGCTTGAATTTCAGCATAGCATGTAGTTTTATTTCTGAGAATGATTTTTTTTAACTCTAGACATTCCAAAGACATCTTTGGAGTAACGAAGTAAGCTCCTACATTGTGTTTTTTCTTCCCTATTAAGGTGATTGGTGCTGACAACACTGATCAACTGTTCATAGGTGAGTAAGAGAAAGAGAGATTGCAGAAAGACAACTGCTCTCTCAAGACTTTGCTGAAGAGGGAATATCAAAGAATGATCCTGTGAAATTATTCTCCTGTCAACCTCAAACTACAGCCCACTCAAGCATGCTTATTATTTGCATCGTGGTTTCCTAAATTGAATGTAAAGTCACATTCATTTCAGGATGATCTGATCGGTACACAGGAATAGTGACCATCATTTTGAAAGTGTGTTCTCTTTGTTATTGAAAGCTGAAATCCACACTTTGTGAACAGACCAGAAATTATTATAGTATAGATCTGGAAGGAATTTTTGATGAAAAACAACACAACTTTATCAGGGTCATAAAGAATTCAGAATTCAGACAAAAGAAATATACAAAATAAAATAATAACATAAAAACTATAAATAATAGTTATAGAACTAAAACTAATAATAAAAATAAAAGCTAACAATTAAATTAATTTGCCATTATCTACGTACATCAGGTTTAAAATCTTATCTGTCTAATAACATTTGTATTCTCTCTCTCTCTCTCTCTCTCTCTCTCTCTCTCACACACACACACACACACACACACACACTCACACACAGACACACACACACACAAAGAGAGTTAGGGGAGGGAGGGAGGCAGACAGACAAACAGGCAGACAAATATCCCTTCCCATCTTTATGAATGGTACTGTATGTGTTTTTCTAAATCTCGGATACTCTTATCAGAAGCCTGGGAGTCTGAGGATTCAGCACAAGATTTTTGCTGCTCCTAATGCTTCACTCTTCTTACCAGAGAGCTCTGATATTGTTCCTGGGATTACGTTGCAGTCACTTTCTCAGCTAAGAATTTATAGCCCTGAGTATTCCTATCAACACTTTATTTTTCACATTCTCTATAGTTTCGCCTTCAGGGCCTGGCACTCCTCCTTTTCTCATACTCCATGTTGCTGTCACTTGGCACTGCTGATGTTGCTGTCACTTGGCACTGCTACATCTTTCATGACTGCTGCCTTCTGGTCCTTGTCTACCACCACAATGTTTCATTGATTGGCCAATACCTGTCTGTCAATTTGGATCTGAAGTTCCAAAGGATCTTAACCCTGTTATTCGCCATAACCTTTTATGGAATCTCACTTCTGGACTTTGGAGTGTCTAGTCCATACAGTCCATTCAACTGCTCCTACTCACAATGCCATCTATTTGGTTGTACTGTTCAATGCATGGTGCTGTTCTTGGATCATCTTGTTACCTGCGGGATCGCATCTCACCTCATACATCCCTGCGACCAATTCGCTCCCACAGGGAGGGACTCCTCCGGGTGCCGTCCACTAAGCAGTGTTAACGGGCAGCGCCCAGGAGTAGAGCCTTCTCTGTGATGGGCCCAACCCTCTGGAATGACCTCCCCCCTGATATCAGAACCACTACTGACCTCCGCTCCTTCCAACAGAAACTTAAGACCCACCTGTTCCAATTAGCTGGCCTAGCCGATTTATAGTCCCACTTTTAACCTCCTGGTAAACATCTTATTTTGGAGTAGTTTTTTAAGGGTATTTTTTAATTTCTTAACTCGAATTTTAACTATTACTGTACAGTGTATACCTTACCTCCTCCGTCTATCTATCTATATACAGTATATCTATATTTATGTATCCATAGTGTTGTTTTAATATGACTGTACACCACCCCGAGTCCTTTCTAGGAGAGGGTGCGGTCTATAAATTAAAGTATTATTATTATTATTATTATTATTATTATTATTATTATTATTATCATTATTATCATTATTATTATTGAGTCTGGTATGTAATGTGTAGTTGGTCTAGCTCAAGCAACTTCTTCACTATGTTGAAGCTGTTTCTCAGTGTGGGTGTAAGATATCTCTAGTTTTCTCATATGTTGTAGGAAACATATGGAATTCAATCAATTCCAGGTTTTCTTAACTCATCCATGTATGGTTTATTGGGTTATGGCAGAACTCTCTTATATCATGATCCGTAGGCAGGTGAAACCTTGGAGGTCTTTGCCCAAGGATTCCTACTGTTAAGGTAAGTACCCTTCAGGATTTGAAGTTACCCACATTAAATATGTTACTTTAACGATATTCAACTGCTACATATATATGAAGACTTGAATACCACATATTGGTAAAATTTATAATGTACAGATATATGCTTAGTTTTGGCTGATTCATTTGGAAATAATTTCTGGATAATGGTATTTTATATATGTTTCTCTGGGACTGCTAAGGATAAGCTATTGAAATGGGCTTTGGAGCAAGCCTACTAGCCTACTAACTACTTAAGGTAGGAGAAAATGTATATTTTTTTTTGTTGAGAATAACTTCTGCATATCTCTGAGAGGGTAATAGAAGTTACCTTATTCTGGAGTTCGGTACCTTCAATCACTGTCTAATGATCCCCTTAACCTTTTCTAGCTTTAACAGTAGCAAAAGGTCAGGTTATTTACCAAAGTAGTTCCACTCAGTAATAGCATCCCACCATTTTGATTTCAACATCTGTTGTAAAATTAATGACAATAGCTGTAAGACTAAATTAATCTTGAGCCACAAGGGTAAAAATCATTGCTAAATACTAGTTTCAGTTCTAGTCTACCCAATCTCTAATATTGGAGACAGGCTTTAAATTAAGAATTAAGAACTTGGCTCTTAGCTAAAAGGTACAAAATTACATATTTGTACATAATCTTATAGTTTTGGGAAAACAACTTATTTTCTGAACAAATCCAATCTAAAGGTTTATGGTAGAAAAATTGGACAGAGTTTGCTAATTATTGATAGTAAACCTGCCATTTTTTCTTATATATTAGAACAGTAATAGAGTTAAGTCACTTTTTGGGTAGTAGTAAAGAATATAAATGCTAGTAAATTGGGGTGGTGGTGGAAAATATTGAAACCATCGATCAGGATTTATTTTCATAATTCTAGCATAAATAATATATTTATCTGGGGACAAATTTAGAAATTAATTTGAAGATTTCTGATTGTGAGATCCCCCAATCTCAGGATATGGGATAGGGATTAGATAAAGGGGGGGGGGGGAGACAATCACTAGTAAAAAAAATGCATGGCAAAACTTGCCCAAATGTATTGTTCTGTGCTCTGGAAACATTAAATCACTGACACTGCAGCTAGATTTATCAAAGAGCAAGAAACAAAATGCCTTGCAACCCTTCTCTGGGTTTGCCTACACTCAGCTCTCTTTGCCCTTGGAACAGTGGACTAGGCAGCTGTTCCCCATAAGAGGATATCCGCTGCTTATTAGCACCACTGACTGTTATCAGGTGATCCTTCCCTGTGTCTGTGCAGGCAGGCAGCTCTTTGTCTCGTTGACCACCTCTCCAACACCTGAAGGGCCTGTGACAGCTTTGTCCTCAGCCTCTACAAAAATCCAAATCCATCCCTGTCAGATGATTCCAGTTCCAACTCCTCCTTCTTCGAATTGTGCTCCAATGGGGCCAGGACACTGTTCTCCATGATTGTTTGCCACAGTTTTGAGCACCATGATGACAATAAATTTAGCTATCTTTAGCCATCAAAAAAGAATTTTAGGGTCATCAATTCTATATCAATATTGGAAATAATGATTAAGACTGCTAGGTTTCTGAAAGACATATTTTATGTACTTCATTCAACATCAAATGCCCTTATTTGGTTGGTATCTACTTCATTTCTCCTGGGACTGCCTGAAATTTTCCCATCTCAAATTTTGGCTAAAACACATGCTTTGAGATGAGTCTTTGGTTCACATTATCCTACTGCATAGATTTTCTTCATATCTAAAAAGGCAAATTGATTCTGACCTGGCATATTAATTTACTTAATTAGCTTAATTAGCTTGAGCAGAGGATTTGGGATTTGTATACACAAATTGACAGGGCCAAAATCATCCATTCCTATTATGGTACACTCATCAATCCGATTATCAAAAATTTTAGTTGTCTCTCTGATCAACAAATTACAATCTTCATTCTGCAGAATCTAACTTGGACAAGCACTACAAAACTTAACAAGTTTCTAGCAATAGCCACAATGGAGATGGGGAAGAAATACTGTCTAATGAGTGGTCAGATAAGAGCCTGCAGCTGCATAATGAGTAGAGAAAGAGGATCAGCAGACATATTCCACCACCACCACACCACACCCTAGTTCTTCAGTTGTAAAAGTGACTTTCAAACTTGCAAGATTCTGTTAATATAATCTTAAAATAAAGTAGAATTAGCTGATCTGGTTGTGTTTCCTGACTGACCTACCTGCAAAGGCTGGCATCAATCTTGCAAATCATTCATATTAGAATAATCATGGCTTTCCAAAACCAGATTTTATCCTGTTTTCATTATGTTTCAGGTTTGAGAAATTTCTGTCTATTTTAAATTTTCTACTGATGTTTCATTGGTAAACAAATACTGTACCAATAAATGATTGCAATTTGTGTATTTAGTAAGAAGCCAACATTATAGACCAGTATAGTAGTTGTGCAATTGTTTGCAGGGTAGGATTGCAGCACATCAGCACAAAATACTAAATATATATAATGAAAAATGCTTTCATAATGCAATCAAGTTGAATAGAGGCTGACTCACCATCTGTTCTTTCTTTACTATTGGCAAACAACAAGGATCAGCCTAAACTGCCACTGGCTTTCCAGCTGCATGAAGGCAGCATATTGAGTTGCCTTGCAAAGGTAAATTATTGTGGTGTCATTTAGAAATGCCGACAAAAATTATAATAGGGTTAAACTCATTAAGCTACTGAGGGGAGTGAAATATAATACAGAATCACACTATTCATCTTTAGAAATAGTATAGCATGCTGGATATTAAATATACATTATGAAAATAAGATAATAACAAAAATTCAATCAATTATTCAGAATAAAGTAAGTGATTGGAGATTACATTTCCTAAAATTATTAAGCTTGGAAATAAAATTGTTTCATGTCAGTGCTGGATATTAATGCCTAAATTTGAGGGGAATTGTGAATTATAACTTTTGCAAATATCTTTGGAGAAAGGCTAAGCTCTGATTTGTTTCTTCATCATTATTTTTAACACAGTTTTACTGAATATCAGAGCATTACATATTGTACAACAGTGATGAAAAACAGATTGAGAGTGCGTATAAGCATCTTAGTTATGACAAAATGTAAACTTAATAGTCAAACTTGTTAGGATAAAAATCCTATGGTCTGCTATTTTCTGTAGAAATCTGCATCTACAAATATCATTCACCACAAATATAATTTGCCAGATAGCAATAGCATTTAGATTTATATACAGTTTCGCAGTGCTTTACAGCCCCCTTTAAATGATTTACATAGTTCAGCATATTGCTCCCAACAATCAGGGTCCTCATTTTACTGATCTCAAAAGGATGGAAGGCTGAGTCAACCTTGAGCTGGTGAAGATCGAACTCCTGAAAGTCAGCAGAATTAGCCTGGAATAGTGCCTTCTAACCACTGCACCACCACATTATAATACTAGTGGAGGTTTATAAGAAACAGTTGTATACAAATAAAGCACTAATAAACAATAGATTAGTTTTAAATTTTCTTAAAGTTTTATTATTTGGTTATGATCAGATTCCTGTAGCATCTGGGTTTGAGTCAAAAAGTATTAACTGAGTTATAATAACAGCTTATTTTCTTTATAATTCTGGGAAGAAATACTGTATGTAGCAGAATTGTTACAGGCTACATTTTTGCAATCATAAATTTCCATTTCTGAGTATATGTGAAACACTTGAGTATTTGCACCACCTTTTCCTGCCTCATCTACATTTTAAAGGCAAAAGGAAAGATATTTAAAAGAATAGGATATCTATTAAAAGATTACAACTTTATTGTGTAATCAGTTTAGAAAAAACATAGTGATTATAATTTCAAAGAAAAACTTCTGTACTATCTCTAAGATTTGGGATTATTTTGATTAGCTGGGAGAGGTTTCCTTATTTGTAATTATTTGGAAAGCAGATCTTGGCAAGCAAAAGTGTGAGATTCACCCACACACTTTTTAAGGAGTCAATTAAACTGATTTTTTCTCAAGTCAGAATAATATTACAAAAAGAAAATGATCCGATATCAAAAGGTCTTAGCATAAAATTCTAACCACAACAGGAGACTAAAAGTATCTGTACTGAAGCAGACATTAATTCTCAACTTGGTAACATATATTTATTTGATGCAAACTCAAAAAGTGAAGCTATTCAGTAGGCTTTCAAACTTAGATCTACAACAGTTGACCTGACTCTTTTAGAAATAGAATCATGTAATGCTGATAAACAAACTCAAACTGAACCTAGATTTGGCCACTTTTTCAAAGATGGAACACTTAGATTATTTTCATTGTTAATCACTTAAAAAATACGGAAAGTATGAGTATTCAGTTTTGAAAAGTGGAAATGTTTGCTTTGCGTTAACTCAAGGCTGTTCTTAATTGATCAGGTGCCAGGAAAGCAGCTACTAAAGAACAGCTCTGTAATCAGTATCAATGATACTGATTGGCCAAAAGAATGTTTGGCATTATTGCTTTAAGACAATTCCCGCATTAGCTGGGGATTTCCTGCAATAAACCACCCTAGGGTTAAATAATAGTCAAGGATTATGGTGTTTGTGCATATGTGTTAGAATTTGTTTTCTATCTAATTGCACACAGAGAGAGAGACACACACACACAGAGCCCATCAGCCAAAGAATGTGACTGGCAGGAACTAGAAGATGAACTTTTTTTTGCTATTCATTATGGAATATTCTATCCTTGGAGATTAGAATGCCACCAAACCTGTTGGTCTTTTGCAAAACTTTAAAAATGTGGTTATGAATTCAGTAGTGGGTCTTAGAATGTGTTAAGGGCCCTGTTACTTGGCTTTACTGTTAGTTGATTAATCTTCATGGTTTTGTGTTTATTTATTTTGTGGATATTGCTACCATTTTGCTATTTTTAACTATTTTATCATTTTAGAATTGTAAACTGCCAAGAGTCACTTGGTTGAGTTTGGTAACTATAGAAAACAAACAAACAAACAAACAAAATACATAAATAAAAGATCCATGCATAATTGGCATGCATATATTTGTCTGGAGTAAACTTTAAAACCTCTTTGTAAGGTCTGCATCCAGAGATAACAATATGACACTTTTTCCAGATGGCATTGTCAAAAATAGTTTGAAAGTGTCTGGTTTGAACTGTTAATAGGGAAGTATCCCTAGATAGCTAGGCAGTATGATTAGGGATCAGCCTCTAACTGTTGAAAGGCTTTATTGTGGTCAGCCATATGCAAATATCCAAAGCTGAACAATATCTGAATAGTTAGGAGAAATACAAACAAAGACTGTTGATTAAAAACAGTTTGTATTAAAAACAGAGAATTCTAAGATGCTAGCTCCGGCTACACATGGGCCCCAATCTGTTTATTATCAGTTTTCAAAAACTTTGCTAATAATATATAAGTACATATGTGTTCCAGCATTACTTTCCTTCAAAAGTTATTGTTTACCAATGGCTGATGCAATAGTAACGGTGGGTATAATTGCCTTTTATAAAGATTCACCGTTACGGAAAATGGAGTTAGTCCAAAGAGTAAGTGTTCAAAAAAGCTATTGAAAGGATTTTGTTTAATTGTGAAAAGTAAAACAAGCAACAAAAACATGCAGGTAAGGAAATCGTAGTTCATTTTGTAGAACTACCCAGTTCTCACTTATGATTTTATATAACATTTCAAGCTTATATACAACAAATTAATAATTTCAGTTTACTCATACATCAAGAAAATGTCTTTGAAATTTGGTTCTTATACATGTGTAACATGTGGTTATATATATATATATATATATATATATATATATATATATATATATATATATATATTGAAATGAGTTCATAATAACCTATGTGGCTATGTTTTATACAATTATTCTGAAAAAAAAGGGAGACAGAGAAATTATGCAACATGATTTAGTGTTATGGTTGGTTCTAATTTAAATTATATTTAAATGAAGGAATAAATAGATCACTTTCTTTCTGTTATGAGTATACTTAAAAATCATTTTCATGTTAAACTATATCAATTTCTTATAATGTAGAGTGTGATGTACTATCTAGCCATACAGTTTGCTAAATTAGGAAAAATCATTCAGCATTATATTAACATTGTTTATTAGACCTTTGCAAAGCTTCAGACAAATGATTCCATTAGATTAGATAAAGATTTGGTTGAATCATTCTTTAAATTTATCTGAAGCATTAACATGGTTCATGTTACTTTGAATTGCTTCAGAAGCCGACCAAAAAAGGTTGAAACATTCCAAACATAACCACTATACACATACATACATACATACTTACATACATACATACATACATACATACATACATGCATGCATACATACATACTTACATACATATATACATACACATTGTGTGTGTCTGTTATACATAAATATATACACGGATACACAGAGACACAGTATATCACATACATAAATACACTCCCTCACATTTTGTAAATATTTAAGTATATCTTTCCATGTGACATCACTGAAGAAATGACACTTGGCTACAATGTAAAGTAGTAAGTATGCAGCTTGTATAATAGTGGAAGTGTGCTGTCCCCTCAAAATAATGCAACACACAGCTAATAATTTCTAAACTGCTGGCAACAAAATGGGTACACCCCTACACCAGTTTTGTGATATACTGTGTGTATGTGTGTGTATGTGTGTGTGTGTGCGCATGTGCGCACATACACACACACAGAGTATATCACAAAAGTAGTGTAGGGGTGTACTCACTTTTATAATATATCCTGATGGGTTTCATGAAAGTTTGTGCAATTTTCTAAATGCATGAAATCCAGGCAAGGATAAATGTTATGTTAAGTGACCTGAATGGGTGAATGAAAACTGGAAACGGAAACATGATTGGGAGATTCTGAGGTCTCCAAATGAATGTTTTCTAAGTATCTGCTTAGGAAAAAAAATACAATTTTGCTTTAGATGCGTGACTTAAACTGAGTTCTATTCATGTAAATACATAGAAAATGAATAATTCAAATTATTTTGATGATTTGCTTGTCTATGATGAGCAGTTTAGAAAATTATTGGAGAATACAAGAGTAATGAAGCGTCCTGAATGTGGGAAAGACCAGATATTGACGGGTGGGGGTGGAGGGGGCATGGAATGAAAGAACAATGTAAAACTAGAATGGGACTAGGCTGCCTGTAGGAAGAGAAAGTATGAAAAAGAATTAGATTAATAAAAAGATTAATCTTCCAAGAAAATTAATTCAAAATGGATGTAAAGAAAGGGATGCAGACACTATTTGGAACTAAATGAAAAGGATTATGCAGCAAAGTGCCATAGAAGTTGTGCTAATGGAAAGTATGAAAAAGGATGTTCTTATGCCTCATTTTTATAATCACCCAGTGTGATTTATGGCTCCTTGCTTCAAATGTTGGCAGCTATAGCCCTCACAATTAAAAGGATATGAAAGGTGACAATGAGAGCAAGAGGGAGCGAGAGCAAGTGAGAGAAAGACACATACACAGAGAGACACACACAGAGAAAGAGAGAGATAGAGGGAACACATTACACTATCTACGAGACAGAGGCTGTAACAGCAGATTTTTCAACTTCAGCAAATATTTGGGAAATATATACATGTGGAAAAGGAAATGTATTGAATGTTTATTGATAGGCTTGTATGATGGAACATGTGTGCAATATGGACTGGAAAATTGGTAGCTAAATGCTATGGTATACAGGTAGTCCAACTAAGTAGTTGTTGTTAAGTGAGACATTTGTTAAGTGCTTCATGTTGTGTCCTTTCTTGCCACAAGTATTAAATCAACTGCAGTTGATAAGTTAGTAACTTGGCTGTTAAGTGAGTCTGCTTTCCCCATTGACTTTGCTTGTCACAAAAGTTGATCACATGATCTTGGGACACAGCAACGATCATACATATGAACCAAATGCCAAGCATCTGATTTTTGATCACATGATTATGGGGATGCTGCAAAAGTTGTAACTGTGAAAAATGGTCATTTCACTTTTTCAGTGTCATTGTAACTTTGAACGGTCACTAACTGAACTGTTTTAAATCAAGGACTACCTGTGTGTAGTAAATAAAGCATTAGTAAGAATGGAATGCTTAGTGAATCCTCAGTATTGAAAAGGATATATGTAGCATATCCTTGGCTCTTTAATATATGAGGAATTCTTGCAGTGATATTACAAGTGCATTTATTGTGTGTCAATAAATGAAACTCAAACAATTGAAATGATTTCTCAAATATTAAATAGATTGCATAATTCTTTGCGGAATATGGATCTGAAACTTAATATGATCCGAAACAGAGTGAACTATTATAATATGAATATTTCATCAACTATTTTTAAATGAAAAACTAGAACAAAACCTATTTTAACTTGTGAGACTTGGTGGAATGTTTACCTCCCAGGAAAGGGATAAATAAAATTTAGATACACAAATGTTGGTAAAAAGGTAGTGGGTAGAACATGAACTGTTGTGTAAATGTCAACAGAAGCAAACATTACTGTTTATAAGAGTGTGCTTTTGCCCAAGGGTGAGAGTTAGCTATGTCTTGAGAAACTTAAAAATAAATTGAATGCAGTGAGAATAATTTGCGTAAGAAGTGTGTGTGGCAAAACAAGGACAGATAAGCTCAGGAAATTATGGGGGGTGAATGAATGTGGACTGAATATACAAGTAAGTGATCCATAAGGGGAAAATAAAATGAGAAGTTTGGGTCATTTAGAATAAATGAGGATTGAATCACCAAGTAACCATGTGGGAAAAGAATAAGTGGGTTGAGAGAAAGGAAGAACCTGAAAAAAATCATGGTTATATGGCGCTGATAAGATCCTCAGAGAGGTACGACAAGTTTAAAGAATGGGAGGCAATGTATGACTATTGGATATGGATGTGCTGAAAACAAAGATTTGCCAGTATGGAATGTTTGGTAGTTCTGTTATGAATAAGGTTGAATGTCAATTAGATTAGATCTTTTTTAATGCCTTTTAAGGCTTCGATGATTTCTTATTTTTCTTTTTTCTTCATTTTGTACAGCTTGGCTTATCTCCAAAAGGTCATTTACGTATGTATGCTACTCACATTATGTGTATTGTGCTAAAAAGTATAAAAAAGTATCTAACATCAGTGTTGTTATAATAAGGAATCCCAGACCTCCAGTTCCAATTTACTGAAAAACATGAAGGAAATATAGTATATTCTAGTTTCCTTTTCCTGTCTTATGCAGTGTCAGAAAAATGGATTGGGTACCATTTCCTATTGTTGTTTCAGTCTTTGTCATGAATTCTCACAGCTCTTTAATGCTTGATGTGTTCTCATTTTCTCTGAATATTCTCATTCCCATAACAAAGATTATAGTTCTTTGAGAGAAGAAAATGTCATAAAATTAATCCATTCTCATAACAGGCTGTAATGAGGACAGAAAAAGCAGAAAAATTAATCCATTTTTGTAAGAGTCTCAGGATTGTAATGTAAACTGGAAATGCCATGAAATTTATCTTTTTTATGACAATTTTAAAACTCTAACTATGCCAAAAAAAATATATAAAAAATAAATGCTTAACGTTCAGGACAAAAAGTGAGTACAAAGTGTGTGTGTGTGTGATATATACAAAATAAACATCCACATGGGTTTTCATAGGAGACTTTTCTGTTCTTGTCAACACCCAAGTTACAAGCTTACTTATCAGTAATAAGTGAGTAGCTGAGGAATTTGGTTCTTATCCTATCTAACCTGGGAATTAGCTGCCCTTGTGAATCCTTCCATCTTACAGCCTGTGCTCAGGGATACAACAAGCATGCATATCATCAGCCAGAAATATACACTGTCCCACACTACCAAATATCCATATCAAAATTTTAGCAGCTCTACAATTCACCATTTCCCCTATTTCTTTCTTTACTTTATTTCGGAATGTGCTATTTTAATATGCTTTTTCATTCATTTCTATCATTGTATTTTAATTGTTGTTTTGTAATTGATTCAGGTTTTACAATAAATGTAAGCTAGAATTTAATCTCTCTCAGTACCAGTGGTACATATGACTTTGAGGAAATTTTAAGTTTCCATTGGACTGGTAAGTCAAGTTATTTATTAAGTTATTAGTTTGCTGTATTAAATTGAAAATATTGTATGTCTGTTGATTGACTGTTCTGGATTCTTTATGTTCACTCACAGCTATATTTTAAAGATTTAGGCCTATTTAAATTGAGTCACATAAAATCTGATTTGGAGATTTAGTTCAAATCAATGTAGATTCCCAGGTTGGTTGATTTTTTTTAAATAAAGTTGGATTTATTTTTAAATTTCAAAATAAATTGAACCTAAATAAATAAATTGTTATAGTCCAATCATGGCACACAATTAAGTCAAAATTAATAGCAATTACTACTAATTCTCTAGAACTAGAAAAAAATGATCCAACTCCATTGAACTGTAATGACTACCGGTAGTATAACTTATCTGGGTTTAGGATGTAATCTGTTTCATCCCATTTATGCCTGGTTTACCTATCCCTGGTTGTTTTATACCCATCAGCCTGTGCTCTCTTTCCCAATAACACATTAATCAAGGAGCTGTAAATCAGATTATTATTTTCACAGAATAAGCCTTTTAGTGTTCAAATGCTGAAGATGCTCTAAATGGGGAAAAAAACTTTTTCTTTCACTTACAAATGGGGCAAATACTCTTGGTAGTACTTAGCCAGTGAAATAAAGATGATGTACCTCTTTCTGTTCTGAATATACAGAGTGACTCGTAATTAGTTAGCCTTATTCAACAGCAGCTTTTTTTTCACCTATTGATGGAAATGTCATGTAACTATTTCCCCCCTCAGGTTAAGATATTTCTAATGCTTTCATTTTTCACAAAACAAACTAGATGCCTGAAGCCAAATATATGGTTGGTAGTTTCAAATCAATATAAGAAATTCCGTTTGTGTTCTATTAGTAATTTTTTTTTCTCCTGCTAACTAAAGCTCCATCTTATCAGAATTAAAAAATATTGCCTCTCTTCCATTCAATAGCTCCGGGGACAAACCAAACAAGCATGAAAATGACATTTAGTTTGGAAAGATAGAAAAAGATATGATGGGGTCATTTATAGGATCCACCCACAAGACAATTAAAAAAAAATAAAGAACTGTATTGGCCATCAGGATGACTTATAGATAACTTATTGGATGGTCACAGATGGTAATATCTCAGGTCAGCACTGAAAATACAAGTTCATTTTAACTTTTTTCATAGTTCCCAACAATGTTGGCTTCAAACCTGTAAACTGACTTTCTGTTTGGTGATTTAATACAGGGAATACAATACAGTAAAATATGTTCATTTGTGTTGAACTATATTGGTTATCTTCAACTAGTTTGAACATTTGTATTCTATTCCTTCATACGTAGTTTTGTCTAAAACAATGTTTGGAGTAAAGCCAAATAACTACCAATTAGGGAAATGTAGGTTTCTGAAGTTACTGAATCATTTTTTTTTTTAAAAAAAAGTGCTATTCAGAGTTTCAGAAGATACATACATGGCCATCTGCATGATGTTTTAAATACTGTTTCAAAATTTTCTAAGGGCAAAATTTTTGAAAAAAATGATCTGACTAGCCACATTGCCTGTATCAGATCAAATCAGCTAACTTCTGAATCCTTGATCACTAAAACAACAAACATAATTTAGAATAGCAGATACAATGTTATAAACAAGAGGTAAAAATGGATAAACTCAAGCATTCTATTATGTCGCTTACTATTTTTGGTTAGGTTACTGACAGGGGTTGGTTTCAAACCTTTTTACTACCTATTCTATGGGTGTGCCCTATTTTGTGGATGTGGCTTGGCAGTCATGTGGCTGGGTGGGCATGGCCAACTTGATGTCACTCACAAGAAGATGTCATGGATTGGGTAAAATGTGGTGAAGCTCACTTAACAACGCTCTTGCTTAGCAACCAAAATTTTGGGCTCAATTGTAGTCATAAGTCAAAGACTATCTCTTCCTTCCTCTGCATGGCAGTCTTGTCCTAGTAAACTCCTTCTCCTTTCTGGCAATTTTCCTCTCTGTTAGAAGCACCAAAATAATCCAAACAATGTAAGGTTTCCTGCTGCAGCAGGGGGTTGGACTAGATGACCTCTGAGTAGCCTTCTAGCCCTAAATTGCTATGCTGTCTGTCTGTCTGTCTGTCTGTCTGTCTGTCTGTCTGTCTGTCTGTCTTTCTTTCTTTCTTTCTTTCTTTCTTTCTTTCTTTCTCTCTCTCTCTCTCTCTCTCTCTCTCTCTCTCTCTCTCTCTCTCTCTCTCTCTCTCCCTTCCCTCTGTGGGAAGCAATCCCCCCCCCCAAATAACTGCTGAATGTCACTTTGCAAACCTTCTTCTGAGAAGCTTTTCAATTTAAAGCAGGACTCCAAAGTTTACAGTTTTAAGACTTATGGACTTCAACTTCCAGAATTCCACAGCCAGGCATGCCCAGTTCCGATTTAAAGTGACAACATTTGCTTTCTATTTTGCTGAATCTCCCGTCTGAAAAGTGAGTTTCCTTCTTTCTTTCTTTTTCTTTCTTTCTCTTTCTTTCTCCCTTGCCTCCCTCCCTCCCTCTCTCTCTCTCTTATTTTTTAAAGCTTTTTTTCCCATTACCTGAACTGGCAGGGGAAGAAAACTTTTTTTTAAAAAAAGCTTCTGACGAAACTTCTGATGGGAGAATTGGTTCGGGAATGTGGTCAAGCCACCATTACTACCGGTCCTGACCTTGGAATGAGTGTTCTAGCATTCTACAGATTCTGACATCCAAATTGAGATAATGTCAAGGTTCTGACTGATGAACCCAACCGATCGAGCACTGTCAAGACACTCCAATCTCTGAAAGCAAAATTTTATTGAGTACATCATATTGGCACAAATTTAAAGCAAAATGAACTCTACCTAATTCCTGTGGTTTTCAAATAATTAAAGAATAAAATCTCCCTTCCCTTTTAGTGCAGGTCACTTTGTACAATTAGATGGCCAGGTTGTCAACTCTGAAGTGAATTTGGTTGAAGCCATCTTGTGCTGCTTCATAGTTGCCATGAAGCCTGAGAGAGGGAAAGTAGATAGCCCAGCTAAAGCCAAAATAAAAAAAAAATCCTGTGAGAACCAAGATCATCAGAACAGGTGGCAGGTGAAGGGGGATAGGAACCCACCAGCAATATTCTTTGGACAATGTGAGTGATGACACTGAGGAGGGAAGAAGTTTTACTCTTAATTAGGAAAAAACCATGGGAACCTTTAGAGTTTTCTGTGCTGATATGATATATCCAATAAACATGTTCTTTGAGGAATCTACCTGCCTCGGAGTTCTGCTTTCAATGGGTGCATTGTTCGGAACACTGACACAGGTTTTGTTATGGGAACTGTCCAAGTCTTTGTTGAACATCTGCTTAGTTGACCTTGTTTCTCATGGGATGCTTTCTTGCTGCTGCCCAGAACTTTAACTCTCCCTTACTCCTATTATTGTGGCAAGCTGAAAAGCGAAAAAGGCTGCAACAGCAAAATTATGCTTTGAAATTGACAGTTATCATACCCTTGACAGTTACTTACAGGTGATGTAGATATAAATGTGTTTCACCTTCCCTGAAAAAAAATTGGAGTGTCACGAACTTCTCAATCTCCTAGAGTTTATTTTGCAGGATAATCTAAACACTTGTTCATAATGTAGCTTTTAGCTTCATAATATATTTTTAAAAACTGCTAAGATCGATATCCCTCCCTACAGGAGCCTAAATTAGTCTTTAGACCTAAATTACTTCCAACTATTTTAATCTCAGAGATAATTTTCATTATGTCACTATTTCTGTTTTTAAGAACATTTATGGAACCTATAGAAACCCATTAGCATCTTTTTGAATTTCAACATTTTTTTTTAAAAAAAAACCAATAAGTGTGACAGGAAAACTGATATATACCAAGGAACTTTGTCACAAAGGAACATTTCTGGTCAAGCTTAATAAAAATTTCAAAAGACAAGAGGTGATCTTCCAAATTGTAAATCATAAATCAATTCTAATCGTAAAGCAAGTTGCTGGTTACAAATAATACAGTGGATAAAATTCCTGAGTAGTAGAATAGCAATATAGGTAGTCGCCAATTTACAACCAGTTGTTTAATGAACATTCACAGACCATTCACATGGAAGTGCTTTTTTTTAAGTATAATGTTGGGGGGGGGGAATCAAAAGGCCACATTTTGGGTGCATGACAACCTATTCACATTTAGGACACGTTGCCAAGTGGCCTATGATTACATAATAATTATTTGCAATCTCTGACATCCAGCACTCCACTTAATGACCACAACTGGGATAACCAGGATTGCAGTTGTTGAGTGAAGCAGTCATGTGGCATCTTGATTGATGACTGCTTTGTTCAGCAACTGAGATTCCAAGCCAATTGTGGTAGTATGTGGAAAACTGCCTGTACTGCAAAAAGCCTACCTGGCTAATGGGTTTCACAAATATTAATGGCACAGAGTCACAAATGAGGATAACAATTTAAAATCACATATTATTAGATAAAGTTTATCTAATTCTATAAGGAAAATAAGGAGCCAATAATTTCATCATTGGTCTCTCCACCAAATACATGCTACGTTAGAGATAATTATAGTAAGAAAAACATAATTATGCAGACATGATCCACTCAGGTTCAATGAATAAATTAAAGACACTGTGAGAATTATTCAGCAAAGACCAGAACATACTATGGTTGATGAATTTACAAATTGCTGGGAATATTAAGTCTGATATTAAGAATGTGGGAGGGTGGTTTAAAGGAAAACCAATACCATCTGTTAGGGTGCCTATAAAATCCTGCTTAGATACAACATTGAGGCAGAATAAATAAAGAACTGTATGATAAAACGGATGCAAAATTTTAAAGAAACAGTCAAAACACAGCAATGTAAAAATATATGCACCTTTTTTAACAGATGGTAAGCAACTCCATTGATAACCTGTCTGTCTGTCTGTCTGTCTGATTGTCTGTCTGTCTGTCTATTTACCTTCTCAGTTATAAGGCTGAGCTGTGGTGCTGTCTTTATATTTCTAATATGCAGTAAATTAAGTGAATGATAGATTCTACTGGTTTCATTTGTTTCCTATCATAGAGTAAATGGCAGGATAGGCCATTTTACTCTATGACACAGGATGGGCCAAGAAAGATGCAAATTTTGGTAGATGGCTAGACCAAAAGGTTCAGGTCCTATTAAGCTTATTCTACCATGTTTCCCTGAAAATAAGACAGGATATCATTTTCTTTTGACCCCTGAAATAAGAGCTTATTGGCCTTATTTTCAGGAAGGTCTTATTATTTTTGAGGTGCAGAAGGCGGCAAGTGTGGTCACCTCATGGCTGCTCCTGTGTTGCAATATTTTTGTGGAGGGCTTATTTTCAGGGCAGGGCTTATTTTAGCACTCAAAAGCCTGATTGGGCTTATTATCCGGGGAGGTCTTATTTGGGGGGAAACAGAGTATTTTTTGTTTTTGTTTTTAAAGTTTTGAACAGGTCTGTTCAAAATGTTGTAGTTTTAGCACTATTCTGGATTAACATGCCGCTGCTCCAATTCTATTTCAGAATAGCAGTAAGCCCATCTTTAAACATAGCCTAGTTATTAGGCGCAATCATTTTGATTTATACAAAAATTGCTAATGCTCTAGCCCTAACTTTAATAATGACATTGCTGAAACTCAAATGTTCAACCATTAATTCATTGAGTGAATCAAGCAACATAAAGGACAGGCATATTCTGCTCTGTTTCTGAGTTTGAAAAAACAACACATGTTAAATAGGGTCTTACATATTCTGCTAGAAGTTTGTCTCCCGGCACTCTGAGGAAGACTGGAGATTGGCCTGAAGACAACTAATAAATTCTAAATACTGATTTGAACCTGGTTCCTGGGGAAAACAGTTGCCTGCAAAATAGTTTGCATTCAGCACAAAATATCAAACTTGTATGAGTGGATCAAAGAATCAATCCCTCATAGCACCATATACAAGCACCCGGGACTATGAGATTTCCATACAGAAAAAAGATTTATGGTCTGTGTGCTGCCCAGAGTCACAAGCATGAGCTATATCAATGTGATAAATAAAAATACTAGTTATGCCACACTTGCAATGATAGACAAACAGATACACATATATAGAGAGAGGGAAGAGAGGACAGGGAAGAGGGAAAGAGAAAGATGATGGAAAGAGGATCATTTTAATGCAAGCATGCATATTGAATTGGGCTAAACGTTAATTTCAGATGTACACTTTAATTATTTTTCTTTTTTCTTTGCCAAAAACCTTTTTATTTATTTTTAATTTTTAAAACAAACATAAAAATCCTCCTTCTTTACATCCTGTAGAAAGTGTATCAGTTGGTTGCAAACAGTTTTCTACCATCATCAAGTATAATTCATATTAACTCTAGTATCTTAACTCAAATGTTTATACATATTGCCACCATAATACCTCCACTTTTATTTGACTATAATTGTTTAAATGTCCTTCAACATGAAATATAGCAAAATTTAATACATAACTACATACTGGCATTTCATTTACTTATTTGTAAAATCCTCCATTAACATTAAATCCTTATGTCCTATTCTAGCTAAACATCCATAATATTAAATACACACACACACACACACACAGAGAGAATATTATTATTATTATTATTATTATTATTATTATTATTATTATTATTATTATTATTATTATTATTATTATTATTATTATTATTATTATTATCATCCTTTCTTTATTTGGCTATAATCTATGTCACAACATTTCCCCCTAATAATCAAAACTTAACTGTGTCTAATTTGGTTCTCTTTTTTATTGTTATTATTATTATTAACCTTTATATATAATCTTGGGTATCATTCAACATTCATATCCAATTATTGCTTATCATAACACTACACATTGTATACAGTATTATCATTATCAATTTTTTATTTAACTATACCTATTATCACAAGAGTTTCACTAGGTTTAGCTTGTAGTTTTAAATTATACTCTTCCATCTATCAACCTGTATCTTTCCAATAGCAAAACAATCTTATGTCCTCTGCCATTTGTGGTATCAATCTTCTAAGCTTCTTCTTAATGAACTTTGTATGGACTGTTCCTAGCAACTTCTTGCTTGTAAGATCTCTCATATAATCCTGATGCCTTCTTTCTACTTCTTTATTCCACTTGTCTTTAGTTGTCAGCAGTGTTATCCATATTTTCGTTAATGAATTTTCATAGTCCATAAATTCTTTACTTTTTTCTTCTTCTTCTATGTCTTGCCCTTTGAAATAGGTTTCCTCTCCATTTATTTCCTTTTCAGTATTTCATTCTTTACATTTTCAAAAAAAAAACCAATCACCATACATGTCAGCAGGTTTAATCGCTTTATATTCATTTCCCACTTCAATTCTTTGAGTTTTAATCCCCTCATTTTGCATTTGGTGAACATCATCAATTTTCAATCATGTCTTTCTGTTAACTGTTCCAAAAGTTCCAGTTTTTGTTCAATCTTCTCATATGTATTTGTTAATTTTAGTAATTCTGAAAATATTGTCCCCAGGTTTACAATCTCTCCGTTTTCCTGACACTCCGCCATCTTAAACAAAGAGCTCTCATTTGGAAGGGTTTTTTCAGTTAAAACATGGATTCACAAAAGCCATTTTTTCCCCCTCTTCTCTGGTTGAAAACACGGTTCAAAGGGACATTTGGCTTACCCCTATCGCTCTGTAATGAGCCATCAAAACAAACCATCTGTTTTGTATTTCAAATTAGAAAAAGAGGTCCAGTCTTTAAATGAATTAAAAAATAATAATACTTACAGCGATGAAAGAGGAAAGCTTTGGTTTATAAATCACCGAGAGTCACAGAAAAGAAAAAGATAGAAACAGAAGACTTAATCCGTCCATTTAAAAAAGCTTGCAAATGTTTTATCCATGAAGATAGCATATAAGAAAATGGGATAGACACTGTCCAGAACCGTTGCAATATTAATTTCGCCGCTTGATTTTTATTTATTATTTTTCTATGTTTTGTATTGTATACCAGGGCTGTCAAACTCCCAGCCCATAGGACGGATGTATCACAAGGTATCCACAGCCAGGGCCACGCACAGTTTAGCAAAGGGGAAAAAATGTTCCGATAGGTCACATGATGCTGCCATGACGGGAGTTTCACATCCCTGTTGTATACTATGTTTCTTGTAATATACTGAGTTATAGGTGTAAAATAAAGTTACTACTACTACAGCCTACACACCACCACATTAACAGCTTTAAATTTTGTTACAACAGTTTCTGTGACCCATATCATGCCTGGAAACTAAACAACAGCAACAACAAAATCTAACTCCTGATAATACAATAGCTACATGATCAAAGTATTAGTCTATTTTGCTGAATATTATTTTGTTAAATATCTGTAGTTTTCTCATATTTCAGGTTCAGAACTTTCCTGTTACCTACTTCCTATTGCTATTCAGTGAGAAAAAAACCCGAGTCCTATAATTGAATTATAGTCCTTCCTTATATCACATAGTAGTAGTTATACTGCTATCGTATAGTAATATGATCATTTGTGTTGGGTTCTAAAGCAGGAGTTAGAATTCCTGGCTCAGGAATTCTGGGAGTTGAAGTTCACCGATCATAAAAGAACCACAGTTCCCTACCCCTGTTCTGAAGGAAGTATTAGATGAAGATTTGCTCCAGGCCTCTGCTTAGTGTAGTACCCTTGTAAATTATATCCGCATAATGACTCACTGGTTCAGAAAGTTAGCTAGGAGATAAAAAGGTACGGTTTTGTTTGTTGCTAAATCAGTGACAGACACATATATTTTAGAAATTCAGCTACTTCATTTATCAACATCCATATATGCTAACAAGTACTCACAGAGAAAGCCATGAAAATTCTTCCAGAGTAGTTTAACAACTACTCACTTAATAGTCCTCAAACAGCATTTACCATTGTTTGCTTGTTTATCGTTTTCCTTCCTATACTTTGCATTCAGAATCTTGTCTTATTAGAGCAATCATGCATACCCAAGCAGCCCCAGTGGTAACTACAAATAACTTTGATTGGCAGTAACAAGTCATGACCTGCTATATATTCACATTCTTTTAACACCATAGTATCAAGAGTATCTTAACTGGCAACATGTACACTAGATCATTTGCAATTCTAGTAGAGCAAGCCATGCACCGGCAGTCAAGTGTAGGCCATTATCTTCATTTTACAATCCTTTGACACATTTCAACAGGTGCAAATTTGTTTCAGGTTTAAAGTTGCCTGAAAGGCTTACAGGATGAAAACATCTTTTTGGAAGTATTTCCTACTAATTGGATATAACTTGTCCACATGCAGGCTGCAAAGTAGCCTACTGTTTTAAAATGATTTGGTATGGAATAACTTCATGAGTACTTAAATGTAACAGAACAGGCAAGACCTCTTACTCATAACCTCTGTTGTCTCTTGAGAATGTCTAATGCAGCCAAGTTTAAGTAGAGAATATGCCAGGAAATCATTCATTTTAAGTATACTTAGAATGATAAATATGTTTGTGCCAATGGAATGGAATCAGAATTGTGCCCTGATCCATTCACTGAAAATAATAACTATCCTTTTCAAGCCATAAGTTTCAGTTTCACTGAGAGTTTTGTTTCATGATGCAGGGGACTGGTGTTTTAAAATGCTAGATGCACATACTTGTGGTTAGCTGTTCCAAGAAAAAAACAGATAAAGGATTGGCTTTCAAGAAATTCTTGCTTATCTTCTGGGTAATGACAGTGAAATAATAATTATTACATGGCCAATGTCTACAAAAGGGAAAAGCAGGTTAAAGATAAAACCTGGCAATGGACTGGAACATTAAAATAAATGAGGGTTTGCTTTTGGCTGCATAAGAGCAAGTCATCCAAACTTAACTAATCAAGGCCAGAATTGAAAAAAAAAATCATGAAATGATTCAACATGCAAAATGTGCAAAGAAGCAGAAGAAACAGTCAATCATATACTCAGCTCTTGCAAGAAGATCACATAATAGAATTGAAGAAAATCATGAAATATCAAGAGGTGCAAATCAAAATTGAAACATTATGGCATAAACCAGCCATGATGATCCCAGTAGTTATTGGCATACTGGCTGCTTCACCAAAAAATCTTGGGCAGTAATGAAAAAAAAGTCTGCACATTGCCAATATTTTACATCTGTCAATTACAAAATGCTACATGCTTAGATCTTCACATATACACCAGGGACCTGCGGTCAGGGGAGGCAGACCCTCACCGCTCTCATCATGAAGATTAAAAAAAGGGAAAAGGGAAAAGGCGCTGAGGAATCTCCTGCACACGTGGTCTGGGAATGGGACCACGTGTGCAGGAGGCTCCTCTAGCCTCAGCATCCCTCCTGCACACGTGGTTCCATTCCCCACCTTCCTGAGTCAACATGAAGGGGACCGCAGAGTGTGAGCCGCGGTCCAGTGGAACGCGCTTCGTGGTCCCCTTCATGTTGACTCAGGAGTCAGGAAGGAGGGGAATGGGACCACGTGTGCAGGAGGTTGAAGCAGCTTCCTGAGTCAACATGAAGGGGACCGCGGCTCGCGCTGATGATGTCACCAGCCTCACCAGCCATAAACCTCACCGCACGTCACTGATATACACTGATCCATTATGGTGTCCTAGACTCTTGGGAAGAACTTGACATAAATGAAGATCCACATTAACTAAAGAAATGGCACCTGTAATTTCACATTGTTGTGTATATAATAACAATTGAGTAGATATAGTTCTGTTCATCCATGCATTTATGACTATGTGGTAGAGAAAATGAATACAGTAATGATTACTCTGAAATAGAAATCAGTTTTAAATCGGTTTAGATATGTGCCTCCTTAGAGGAAATGAACTCTTATTTTCAATAGATTTTATGCATTTTAATCATTTATTTATTTCTGAAAGGCTATTCATAAAATTCTATGGCTGAAACTATTTTTACTGATTTACATAGTTAAAATAAGACTGCATTTGTATACATGCATAGCTAGGATAATAGTTAATATATTTCTTAGAATTCAGGTAACCCAACAAATAAACAATAATACAAACTTAT
Organism: Natrix helvetica; assembly: GCF_964273705.1. NCBI lineage: Eukaryota > Metazoa > Chordata > Lepidosauria > Squamata > Natricidae > Natrix > Natrix helvetica. The sequence continues at coordinate 48,795,375 of NC_138552.1, forward strand.
ATAATAAAATATGTGATTGTTAGGAGGGGAATGGGACCACGTGTGCAGGAGGTTGAAGCAGCTTTTTAGAAACAGGAAGAAAAAGAATAAAAAAAGAAATGTGAGACATTCCAATTTCCAGTCTGGTTTATTACTAATGTCTGCTTGCATTGAAGTTTATCCATAGTTTCAAGATTCTACCAACTTTGTCTGTAATCCATTTTTATCTTCTATGATAAAGTATATGAGGAAGCAGTAATTAACTCCTCTGACAGTGGGCTGGCCAACAAAATTGATTCAACCCAGTATCATGCAAGAAAAGTGTGAAGAGAGATTGTCATTTGAAAAACATGCCTCCCTTCATAACATCTGCATCCTCAATAGAGTCTTCACTGAAATAATAAGCAAGTAATAATTATTTGAAAGTTTGCCAGTATATCATACTGATACCTGTCGGCTGTCAGTCTGCTTTCCACACAAATAAATTTCTTCAAGACATCAATAGCAGGTTTTCAACAGGAATAGTCTGGAAAATTGTAAAAGACTATTTTGTAAAATTACTACCTGGCACACAGCAAACAAAGCAGTGCATTCTTTACTGATCCAGTAAAATGCATGCTGTATTGTGGTAGGTAAAACAGAAGCAACACATAGAGCCCTGAACACAACTATTCTTTGTTATCAAACTGTTAAGCTTGCTAACAAACTGTGGTCAACGGCCACAGCTCTTTCAAAACTACATGATTAACATCAGATCAAAATCCATTACTGAAACACTGTACCTCCAACATATATATACATGGCTAGCTGATGAGAGCTAATTAGCTCGAAATAGATCTATACTAGTCTCCCTTTATTTATTTATCAGTACAAATACAACACAAATATAAAAAGGCAACATTAAAAATAAAAATATGGTTTTCTGCCTGCATGGTCCTCTGTGATGAGCCGAAGGACAGAAAGAGGGAGTAGTGACCTTCCTCCCATATTTAGGCATACCAGGGGTTGTAACACAAATACATACCTATTTCCCTGGCTCAACTGATAAGGAGGCGAGCCTGTGGCATAGTGGCTAAGACTCCTGCCTGAGATATAATACAGCCCAGGTTCAAATCCCACTAAGGGTATGGCTAGCTGATGAGAGCTAATTAGCTTGAAATAGATCTATACTAGTCTCCCTTTATTTATTTATCAGTACAAATACCACACATACACACACACACACACACACACACACACACAGATATATATATAAACCTCAGAAAACTTTTCGTAGATTTTCACGGGTGTAGGTATGCTGGTTTTGTTGTATTCGGGTCTTTTCCCGTGTAAGGTTGAGATTGACAATTGGGAAAAGACCCGAATACAACAAAACCATATATATATATATATATATATATATATCTTTTCCCGTGTAAGGTTGAGATTGTCTTTGCAACGTTTCGGCAGGATCACACCTGCCATCTTCAAGCTGTGGGCTTAAAATGGGAACGGAGCTGCCGTCTTTCTGTAAGTCTTGGTGGGAGGGGATGGGGTGCTGGCTTTGTTTCAGTAAGTGGAATGATTGGTTGTGTGGTTGTATCATGATTGGTAGATTGGTGCTGATTGGTGCAGGTTGTGTGTGCATTGTTGTTTTGTATTTTAACGGCTTGGGTGGTGGGTGGTGTTCGTTTGTTGGCTAGGGCTGGTTTCCAGATGTTTGGTAGGCGGGAGGTATCATCACGTTTGTTCATGCTGTGGGGGTGTTTCTCTATTTCGATGGCTTCCATGATTATTCTCTTGTGGAGGTGTTCTGTTTTGGAGATTAACCTGGCTCCTTCAAAGTTGATTTCGTGTCCTGTAGCTTTAAGGTGCTGGAAAAGGGAAGAAGTTTTTTCTTTTTTTCTTACTGCATTTTTGTGTTCTGTGATGCATGCATTTATTCTCCTGTTTGTTTGCCCTATGTATATTGCTGGGCAGATTTTGCATGGTATTTCGTAGACTCCTTGGTTTTCTAGCTGGATTTGGTCTTTGGGGTTTCTTAAGATGTTGGCTATTTTTTGGTCAGTGGTGAAGGCTGTCCTGATATTGTGCTTGTGGAGAATTTTGCTGATTTTATCTGTGGTGCCTTTGATGTAAGGGAGGAGGGCGATGCCATTTTCCTGTTCTGTATCTTGGTTTTTTGGGGGAGTCTCCTTTTGGATTAGGTTGGTGATTGTTTTTCTTTGGAATCCATTGGAGATTAATACATTTGTGAGTTTGTGTAATTCAGTTTTCAGGTGGTCTTTGTCGGCTAGGCGTTTGGTTCTGGAGATGAGGGTCTTGGCTACAGAGTTGATCTGTGCAGGGTGGTGATGGGATTGTGCATTTAAGTAGCGGTTGGTGTGTGTTTTTTTCTGGTAGATGGTGTGTCCTAGGGAGCCATTGGGTTTTTTGTAGATTAGGACATCCAGAAAGGGAAGTTGGTTGTTTGCTTCTATTTCCATGGTGAATTGTATTTTGGGGTGTAGGTTGTTGAGATGTGTGAGGAAGTTGTCCAGTTTTTCTTTTCCATGGAAAAAACTTCTTCCCTTTTCCAGCACCTTAAAGCTACAGGACACGAAATCAACTTTGAAGGAGCCAGGTTAATCTCCAAAACAGAACACCTCCACAAGAGAATAATCATGGAAGCCATCGAAATAGAGAAACACCCCCACAGCATGAACAAACGTGATGATACCTCCCGCCTACCAAACATCTGGAAACCAGCCCTAGCCAACAAACGAACACCACCCACCACCCAAGCCGTTAAAATACAAAACAACAATGCACACACAACCTGCACCAATCAGCACCAATCTACCAATCATGATACAACCACACAACCAATCATTCCACTTACTGAAACAAAGCCAGCACCCCATCCCCTCCCACCAAGACTTACAGAAAGACGGCAGCTCCGTTCCCATTTTAAGCCCACAGCTTGAAGATGGCAGGTGTGATCCTGCCGAAACGTTGCAAAGACAATCTCAACCTTACACGGGAAAAGACCCGAATACAACAAAACCAGCATACCTACACCCGTGAAAATCTACGAAAACATATATATATATATATATATATATATATATATATATATATATATATATATATATATATATATATATATATATATATATATATATATATATATATATATATATATATATATATATATATATATATATATATATATATATATATATATATATATATAGTTTAATTGTGTTTATGTCTGCTCAAAACAAAGTGTGTAAGTGAATTTGGTATCACACTTTAACCCACTATTCCATAATAGACATTATTTGGTGTAAGTAATACAGAACGGATGAAAAATCTCTTGTTCAAGCACGGCACTGGAATAGCTGTGGTAGAAAATCATGCCAAGAAGAAAACAGGATTAATTTAATCAGGAATCATTCTGACTATAGGCAACTGAATGCAGTTTTCATTTACATTGCATAGTAACAGAGTAAGTTAAGAAAATATCTGTTCTGTTTTTTCTAGGATATCCTAGTTTATATATCTTCCTCCCGAGCCTTCCTTTGATTTGCCAGACAATTGGATTTTGGAAAGCATGTCTGTTAATTTGGGGTGTGGTAACTACAGTATTTTACTTCTGGACCAAGTAGTTTACTAATTCCTTAAAATCATAGATTGGATCATGTTTATTCAATTAGCCAAACTAAATGAAAAGGCCAGATTAATGAGCGAGGTTGATTAATATAAAAGTAGCTTCTTTCCTCAGACCAGCTCAAAAGCCTCCTCCTTATTCAGTTTGCATAATAACATTTTTCCTTCTGCCTGATCAAGTTTTAGAAAAGAATTTACTCAAAAAAATTTTTTTTAACATTCAACAATAAAAATATTCTGGAAAGCTGCTTAAAATATGTGCTGCGATGTTTGTGCACAAGTCTTGGAATTGTTAGAAACAGAAAGCAAAACCTGACAGGCGGAACCAGAAGGTATTAGATGGTTCCGCCCCAAGCGCCTGATGGAACCAGATAGGTTCCAGACGGAGCTTGGGCCACCTCCTGTGGACCTGACCCGCCCCCGAGTGGAGGACCTGGTAGACGCATGGAATAGTGCGACTACCGGGGCCCTTGACCGGGTGGCGCCTTTGCGGCCTCTCCTGCGGTGACGAACCACCCTGGCCCCTTGGTTTACCGAGGAGCTAAGGGTGATGAAACGCCACAAGAGACGCCTAGAGAGTCGTTGGAGATCCTCCCGTTCCGAATTTGACCGAACACAGGTACAAGCCTATTTGAGGACGTACCTTGTGGCATTAAGAGCGGCCAAACGCCAATATTGTGCCGCTCTTATTGCGTCCGCAGATAACCGCCCTGCCACCCTGTTTCGGGTGACTCGCTCTCTCTTGTTTGAGAGACCGCGGGAAACCCCTTTACAGGGCAGAGCAGAGGAGTTTGGGAAATATCTACAGGACAAAGTCACTCAAATCCGGAAGGGATGGGCCCCTTTCAGTAGTCCAGCAGAGACGCCTGCGGCAAGTCTTGAGGGACCGCTTTGGGAGGAGTTTGACTCGGTTGCCATCGAGGATTTGGAAAGGTTGCGTGGACGTCTGCGACCTACCACATGTTTATTGGACCCGTGTCCCTCCTGGCTTGTACTGGCATCCTGGGAGGTTACACGCGACTGGCTCCTGGGCCTAGTGAACGCCTCGTTGGGCGAGGGGCTTCTACCGACCGCCTTGAAAGAGGCGGTGGTGAGGCCCCTGCTCAAGAAGCCTTCCCTGGACCCAATGGACCTAGTCAATTATCGTCCTGTCTCCAACCTTCCTTTTTTAGCGAAGGTTGTAGAGAGTGTGGTAGCACAACAGTTCCCACGTCACCTGGAGGAGAATGATTATCTAGACCTGCGCCAGTCCGGCTTCCGACCCGGGCACAGCACGGAGACGGTCTTGGTCGCATTGGTTGATGATCTCTGGAGGGCCAGAGATAGGGGTTGTTCCTCTATCCTGGTCCTATTAGATCTCTCGGCGGCGTTCGATACCATCGACCATGGTATCCTGTTGCACCGGCTAGAGGGGCTGGGAGTCAGGGGCAACGTTCTACGGTGGTTTGGCTCCTACCTCTCTGACCGGACACAACGTGTGTTGGCAGGGGAGCAGAGATCGACCCGGAGGCCACTCACATGTGGGGTGCCTCAGGGGTCGGTGCTCTCGCCTCTCCTGTTCAACACTTACATGAAACCGCTGGGCGAGATCATCCGTGGTTTTGGGATGGGATATCATCTGTATGCTGATGATACTCAGCTATACATTTCCACCCCAAACCACCCCAATGAGGCCGTCGAAATGATGTCCCGGTGTTTGGAAGCCGTACGGGTCTGGATGGATGACAACCGACTAAAACTCAACCCTTCCAAGATGGAGTGGCTGTGGCTTCCGGCCTCCCGGTTCAACCAGTTGCTTCCATCTCTGGCCATTGGGGGCGTGCAACTGGCCCCTATGGAACAGGTGCGCAATTTGGGCATCCTCCTAGATGCCCGGCTGTCCATGGATGACCATGTAACAGCCGTGGCAAGGGGGGCGTTCCATCAGGTTCGCCTGATGCGCCAATTGCGCCCCTTATTGGACCGGGATGCCCTACGCACAGTCACCCATGCGCTAGTGACGTCTCGCCTGGACTACTGCAATGCTCTCTACATGGGGCTTCCCTTGAGATGCACTCGGAGACTGCAGTTGGTCCAGAACGCGGCCGCGCGGGTGATTATGGGGAGGACGAGATACTCCCCTGTAACACCTCTCCTGCGCGAGCTGCACTGGCTTCCTGTAGTCTATCGAGTGCATTTCAAGGTTTTGATTATGATCTTTAAAGCGCTTCATGGCACAGGACCTAGTTACATGCAGGATCGCATCCTGCCCCATACATCCCTACGACCAATCCGCTCACACAGAGAGGGACTTCTTCGGGTGCCGTCCGCCAAACAGTGTCGGGGGGCGACACCCAGGAGCAGAGCCTTCTCTGTGATGGGCCCAGCCCTATGGAATGACCTCCCCCGTGACATCAGGACTACTTCCGATCTCCGCTCCTTCCGTGTACAGTTGAAGACCCACCTCTTTCAACTATCTGGCCTGGCTCAACCGTAAATTTTTTCTTATTCCTCCTGACAGTTCTTTTAAATTTTTAAATTTTAAATTGTGTTTTTACAATTGGGGTATTTTAATGGTGACTTTTAATTGTCCAATGTGATGTAATTTGGTACCTCCTCCGTGCATGTTATGTCCTGTATATATGTAGGTTTATGTGTTTGTATATATGTTTTATGTTTTATACTCCATTGTACGCCGCCCCGAGTCCTGTCTGGAAAGGGAGCGGCTAATAAATTTAAATTTATTATTATTATTATTATTATTATTATTATTATTATTATTATTATTATTATTATTATTATTATTATTATTATTATTATTATTATTATTATTATTATTATTATTATTATTATTATTATTATTATCATCATCATCACTTTACAGACTTCTGGAGAACAGCAGTACCAAGCTCTGTACTGTACAATATCAGGAAAGCTGCATAACTCGAAACACGTCTTTCTTTTCTTTAAACAGCCTTTTCTGAGACTTAGCTATGGACTCTTGTTCCTGGAGAAGGGCTTAGTGTGCACTAGGGATATTGAATAATAAATTGGTCCTAATAAACAAACAAATAAAAAAATAGAAACATATTATGGTTTCTAGGGCTAGTTAAAATGAAGAAATGTGTTGACCATAAGGTCAGACTGAAGCACAGATTTAAGCAGATTAAATGACAAAAAGAAGAAAACAATGGCAATTCAGAGACACAACAGTTTCATGCACAACATGAAACATGACTTTGGAGCATTCTGAGTTTGTTGTGATCCTATTTTCAGCTTTCGAAATTTGTTACTTGAGCTGCATAACCTGGGGACTTTTTTTTCAATAAAAGGCAAAAATGATAAAGAGTCACTTAAATATATTTAATCTTTGTTATTATTATTATTATTATTATTATTATTATTATTATTATTATTATTATTATTATTATTATTATTATTATTATTATTATTATTATTATTATTATTATTATTATTATTATTATTATTATTATTATTATTATACGATTGTATCACAGCGGCCAGTTGATTTGCCGGATTTGGCATTGATTACTAGTCGGGCCCCACCCAGGGGCCTAGGACGTCGTAACGTATTTTCGTAATATACGTGCAGATCCAAGCAGTGCAGCTTTTTGCATTTGACTGATGGTGATTTTGTCAAGTTTTAACTGTTTTAAATGTAATTCCAGTGCTTTTGGAATAGCACCCAGTGTGCCGATTACCACTGGAATTACCACTGCTGGTTTGTGCCATAATCGTTGGATTTCAATTTTTAAGTCCTGGTATTTCGCGACTTTTTCATGTTCCTTCTCCTCAACCCTGCTATCACCTGGTATTGCGATGTCTATGATTGTAACCTCCTTTTTCTCAACCAGTGTGATGTCTGGTGTGTTATGCGCTAGTACTTTGTCTGTTTGTATATGAAAATCCCACAGGATCTTGACCATCTGATTTTCGGTGACTTTTTCAGGCTTATGTTCCCACCAGTTTGTTGCTGTTTTAATATTATAATTTTTGCACAAATTCCAGTGGATAATTTGTGCTACTGAATTGTGCCGCAATTTATAATCAGTCTGCGTGATTTTTTTACAGCAGCTGAGTATGTGGTCAACAGTTTCATCAATTTCTTTGCAGAGTCTGCATTTGGCATCATCAGAGGATTTTTCGATTTTGGCTTTAATGGCATTTGTTCGGATAGCTTGTTCTTGCGCAGCCAGGATTAGTGACTCTGTTTCTTTCTTTAATGTACCTGTTGTTAACCATAACCAAGTTTTTTCACTGTCCACTTTATCTTTTATTTTTTCCAGAAATTGACCATGTAAGGCTTTGTTCTGCCAACTCTCCATTCTCGATTTTATCACATCTTTTCTGTATTCTTGTTTCGTCTGTTGGGCCTTCAGTAGATTTTTGTTCTTTACTTCGATTAATAGATGTTCTTGACTTTCTTTTAAATAATCAGCTAGTGCATGTTTTTCTTCTTCAACTATTTGCTTCACTTGTAATAATCCTCTGCCACCTGATTTTCGGGGCAGGTATAGTCTATCAGTGTCACCGCGTGGATGTAAACTGTAGTGCATTGTCATTAGTTTCCTGGTTTTTCGGTCCAAAATGTCCAAATCAGCTTGTGTCCAGTTAACTATACCAGCTGTGTATCTTATAACTGGTATTGCCCAGGTATTTATGGCCTTGATTGTATTTCCACCATTTAATTTAGATTTCAAAATTTTCCTAACTCTGTTGGTGTACTCTCTCCTGACAATAGTTTTTACTTCTCCATGTTTGATGTTATCCAGCTGCAAAATGCTTAAGTATTTGTAGGCTTCCTTTTCGTTGCATTTAATTAGTTGGCCATTGGGCATTTCAATTCCCTCACATGTAGTGATTTTTCCCCTTTTTATGGATACAGTGGCACACTTTTCCATGCCAAACTGCATTGAAATATCGGTGCTGAATACTCGGACTGTGTTTGTCAGTGATTGGATTTCTATTTCTGACTTTCCATAGAGTTTCAAATCATCCATATATAATAAATGTGAAATTTTTTCAGCTTCTTTGGCTGTTTGGTAGCCTAATTTCATTTTTTTTAAGATTACTGATAGTGGGATCATCGCGATGATGAAGAGAAGAGGTGAAAGTGAATCACCCTGGAAAATTCCTCGCTTGATATTAACCATTCCATAGTTCTCATTCCCTACTGCCAACTCAGTTCTCCATTGTTTCATCGCCTTTTCAGTGAAGGATGTAATATTTTTACTAATGCCAGTTGTTTCTAAGCATTTTATGATCCAACTATGTGGCAATGAGTCGAATGCTTTTTTATAATCAATCCAGACCATATTCAAGTTCGTTTTTCTTTTCTTACAATTTTCTAATATCATTTTATCAATTAGGAGCTGATCTTTTGTGCCCCTAGTCCTTCTTTTGTTGCCTTTTTGCTCTACTGGCAAGATGTTGTTTGTTTCCAAATAATCCATAATGTTATCTGCAATAATGCCTGTGAGTAATTTAAAGGTTGTTGGCAAGCATGTTATTGGTCTGTAGTTTTCAGGTATTGTTCCTTTAGTTGCATCTTTCTGAATCAAGTATGTTTTTCCAGTTGTCAACCATTCATCAATTTGACCATTTTGTAAAATTTCATTCAGTTGCCTGGCCAACATTGCATGTAAACTGGTCAGATATTTGAGCCAGAAACCATGTAATTGGTCATTTCCAGGTGATGTCCAATTCTTTACTTTTTTTACTCGATTTTTGACCATCTCAGTTGTTATTTCTAATACTTGCATTTGTTTGTTACCAATGCTTTCCTCAAAGTCATGTATCCACTTTGCTTCCTTATTGTAGTCCTTTGCATTTCCCCACAATTCTTTCCAGAATTCAGCTGTGGCCTGCTTTTCTGGTTTTTGACTTTTGGTGTCACCATTCACATTAAGACTTTGATAAAAACGCCGTTGGTCTGATCGAAATTGTTGATTTTGTTTATACTGGATGATTCGTGCCTCATATCTTTCAATTTTTCTAGCTGTTGCTGTTATCTGCTGTTTTACAATCTCTACAGCTTCATTCATGTTTCTTGTATCCAATCTATATCTTCTGATTAGCTGATCTATGATTTTTCTGTTTTTAAGCCGTTGCTCATGCATGTTCTTTAAGTTGCTAGCATCTGCCCTTAATTTTTTGACTTTTTGTTCTAATCGGATTTTCCATTTTGGCTTTGATGCTTTTTCCATTGTGTGATTAGGTACTTTGATTTTAATGCCTAGTTCATTAGTGACTATTACAGCTGCACTGTACATTAACTGATTTGTTTCCAAGATGGATCTCGATTCAATTGTTGAAAGCACTGCATTAACCATTTTCATGATAGGACCCAAAATTTTCTTAGGGACAGTTTTTAATGATGGTAAACGTTGCCTTTCCTCCCTAGCCAGAAAATGCTCCATGATCTTGTCCTTCAGTTCATTTTGTTTTTGAGTTGGTTCATCAGTTGGTTCAATGGTAACTAGTTCTGGTGGTAGTCTTTTTATTTCCTCTCCAGCAGCTTCCTCTGAGAGTTCTCCTATGATTTCTTTAGTTGTGCCATGAGTATCACTTATTTCCTCTTGTGATGTTTTTTTTTTTTTTTTGCAATTTGCCTGAATTTCCTCAAGTTCAACTTCGCTAAACACTTTATTTCGTATAATAAATCGCCTTTGATCTGCTAGTCGTTGTCCACTAACATTTGAATCTGGATATTGTTGTTTCCATAAATCATACATTCGCTTTAAATAGCCTCTTTTTTTTGGCTCTGAGTTGTAATAACAGGCCATTATGGCACGATTTTCATCTGCACTGTATTTCTGTCGTTTTGTTGGCTGGTCCACTTGTAGCCCACTTGTCGACGGATGCCCAGGGACCTCAACATCCGCTGCGGCCCTTGTTAACCCGCGCGACGACCGATGCGGTATATAATTTTTATTCGTTTCTTTCACCATGTTGTATGGGTTGGCGAGTTTTTTTATGGGGCCAGGTTGCCAACCTGACCCCAACCCTCCTCCTTTCTCATCCGGGCTTGGGACCGGCAATGGCGGAGTTGTTATTATTATTATTATTATTATTATTATTATTATTATTATTATTATTATTATTATTATTTATTAGCGCTTATAGACCGCCCCCTCTCCCAAAAGGGACTCGGGGCGGTGTACAGTCCGTAGCAAAAATACAACAAGTTAAAATTATTAAATAAATAGATATGTGAGGAGGATAAAAGATATGCCAAACTGTACAGCTGAATAAATAAATCAGGATATACAAAATTTGAAATCCCAATATCCTGTAAAATTAAATTTAAAAGAGACAATCCTTCTAAAAACCAATAAAAGTGTGTATGCCAGGAGGAAAATGTTATAATTATGCCAGACCAGCCAGTCGGAACAGGTGAGTCTTCAATTTCTGTCGGAAGGAGCGGAGGTCAGTAGTGGTTCTAATGTCGGGGGGGAGGTCATTCCAGAGGGTTGGGCCCATCACAGAGAAGGCCCTACTCCTCGGTGTCGCCCGTTGGCATTGCCTAGTGGACGGCACCAGGAGAAGCCCCTCCCTGTGAGAGCGAATTGGCCGCAGGGATGTATGTTAGCATTCTAGTGAAGCATTTTGCACATTTCATTATGCATATGATAGGGTAGAAACAATGGTGATCTAAATTTCATGCAGGGTTACTCTTATCTAATAACATTCATTTCTTAATGCTCTACACTCACTTGAACTCTATGGACATATCCTGATAGGGTGATTTCTTTATATTTAAATCAGAAGCACTGTTTAAAAGTCAAATGGCTCTTCTTCAATTTAGCAATTATTTCTCTTTCATCATTTCCTTGTTGTCACCGTCCCCTTTTCTCTCCCTCCCCACAAATTGAGTGACAATCCTTATCTTGGATTACTTGCCCCACCATCACTTCATGAAGGAGGGGGGAGGAGTAGAAGGAGGAGTAGGAGCTTAATTAAGGGAAACCTCCAATCCAGAAGTGAAGAAGCATAATTCAAACTGGCTCTTTCAGTCTTTAGCTGAAAGGCAGAGAAAGGGAAGCAATAGAGAGGTTCGTACATTTGACAGATGTTACTTCAGTTTAGAGTACATTCAACAAGTGGGCAAGCAAGGGCAAATCAACTGATAAGAAGAAAAACGATCAAATATTGCTTATTATGAAACAATTCATATTATTTGTACTTGAAAGAGGGCATGAACAAATATGCTTAGTGCTTAGAGAAAATTGTATAAGTGCAAATGAGGGGTCCTTGGTGCTCTATGAGCTTGGTTGTTTTCTTACAGTTGTTTCATTGCCCAAACTAGGTAAGATCATCAGTGCCTATCAGTGCTTTTAGCATCATCGGTGGTAAAAGAAAAAAAAATCTTTCTAATATGTAAACCTAATGTGGATTTGGAAGTATGCTTGTTGCAGTCCCCATGCATCTCAGGGCATACCATTGCCAGATTGCCCCATCATAAGTAGATGACATTAGTTGTTTTGAGGCACGGATAATGTTATCACTTTCTACTTTCGCCCAGTCCACAGTATATGTAATATCCATGTATTCCATCTTTGCTTTGTCTACTAATTTGTACTTTGTCCTAGAGAACCTCCTGCACATTTCAGTGACAAGAACACCCCATTACCTAAATAAATGTACTGCCCTACACACCATTAAAAAAAAAGTCTTCTTTAATTGTCTCAGGTTTTGTTTCCTCATCTCTTTTGCAGTTACCTTTATGAACAGTGTTACAGTAGCATAGTGGTGGTTGCACTTGCATCAATGTTCATTTTGATGTTTAATTTTGTAAACACCACCCACCCACCCCCAAAAAAGGTTCAGTTGATTTGCCCTTGGAAATAATTGGCAATAGTTTACCAGTTACAATCACATGGGAATTTTTCAGTGGGAATGTGTGGTAGACTTCAATCTGGACTGAACACTTGTGTCTTCTAAAACATTCCCAGATAAATAGAACTTTCTTAGGCCAATTAAAGTCCAGTTAGTAGCAGTACCAGACTGGAGAAGCTTAAGGATGTAGCATGCACATGCCTTGATGCCAAACTGATCAAAGATAATGGAAGTTGTAATCCAAAACTATCTAGAAGAAGACCATATATTTTTTTCCACACAGTTACATTGTTTTGAAGCTCTGAAGCACGTTTAATTTCAACACTGATTTTAATTGACAAAGTAGCATTATCCAATGTTAATTAATCTGTAATCACCTCAGATATTATTTTGAGGGGGTACTAAATGATGCCATCAGCAAACGTGTGGGAGAGAAGTTTACTAATCTGCTAATTTGCAATAACCTCCTAGATCAATCAAGAGCTTTCTTGCTATTGGGATCGAAAAAAAGATTTTTTTTCTCTTCTCTATGTTATAGTTTATTAATAGGTATTAGATATGCTTTGTCATCTGAGAACAAGACTGAACTCTTCCTTTATTATCCACTCTTCTTCTGAATCCAATGGTTTTTTTCTTTGATAATAGGAAAATATTTCTTGGTTTTATCCAATATTATCAGATGTTTTTGCCACCTTTATGACTATGCATCTTTTACATCTATTTCTTATTTTCTGTTTTAACAGTAATTTCAAAAAAGGGAAATACAAATGAGCTTGTCATAATATGGGGGCAATTACATATTCAGTTGATTAAGAATACTGCATACTTCAGAATGAATAGATTAATTTCTAAGTAAGCAAGTATAATACTGTACTGTTAAGTTTTTATTTGAAATAGTCAGTGCATCCTCTGTTGTTTTATAACATTTAACAGAGATATTCACTTGTCATCTCTTTGCCATATAAAATATTAATCAGCACACCTTTAAGTATTGATTCTGCAATTACCTCTCGGCCTTTGGTAAACAGTCTACACCATTTTCAATCACTCTGAGTAAAGTATTTCTTTGCAAATAGTCTCTTCAAATATGGGAAAAAAATCACATACACTAAATCTCAGGATCTGATCTACCAGAAAATAAGAGCTTAGGACCATAGCATTAGGTCAATATCACTGTGTTATAATCAGTTATGTAGAGGAAACAATTCCTGCCACCAGCTTTTCTTTTCTTTCACAAGACTTTTAAATTTGGACAATTTAAATGTTCAGCATTAAAGGAACCATTCCATTCTATATGTCTCTAAACCTACTATATGAAAATAATAATTGCCAAATGCACCATTATTTGAATGCAACTTTAACTTATTTTAATATCATTATTTCCTTTTTGCATTCTTCTAGATGTGTTTTTCCTTCTTATCAATCTGATCATATGTAACAGAATGAAACCAAACTTGATCCTTCCTATTTTCATAGAATGACTGCTAAAATGTCTTGATTTGAAATGTATCCTACTGTTTTATTTACATATAGTTTACAGACTTAATGATGTTTATGACTACTTTAGGGTACATAAATCTGGTGACTACAAATGGTAGCAAACTCAGTAGTGGTCTATCAAATGTTTGCAGCCCAGATATGATTGTCTTGGTGATGACAAATTAATTGAAAATTGGTTGACTGATAAGCATTATGTATTTGTCAAGTTATTTAAATCTCCAGGTAAATATCTATGTTTCACTATTACATTGTAGTAAATTATAGTTTAGTATGGCATGTTATAATACATAATAACAAAACCATAATCAAATTTTTGATCAACAATTTCTGAAGTGTTCAAATGTACATATCTGAAGAAAAACCTGTGGCAATCCCCTTAGCAATAATTTAATGTTTACAGCAAACTTAGCTATTTCATTTTCAGGTCTTGACATTTGAAATCCCTGGCACAATCATTCTCAGTTATATATAATCTCATGCTCAAATTCAAGCAAGAAACAATATAATGAATTACTTTGATCTATCTAACTCAGCAGAGGCAGACCTGGTGTATCAAGTTTAGTATTGTTTATTTCAGAGGCAATGGCTCTCTCCAAAAAATTTTCTCACCTGTACTTGGAGTTGCAGAAATTGCAGGAAATGCCACAAAGTAAAACATTTTCTTAATAGGAACCTAGCCCTTCCAAAATAGGGCTATTGGTAGGAAGTAAAATATTTAAATTTATCTTCCCATTAAAACAAGTCTTCAAAATTATGCAATAATTTTTATAACCATCAAAGAATTCTCATTTGAGAAAAAAAATGTGTAACTATATATGTATAGTTAAATAAAATAAAATAAAATAATTGGAAACACTAGGTCTTATTTAACAATTTCCATGGATTTCTATTGATGAAATAATTTGTATTCTTACTTAACTGTTAGCAGAAGAGCTACCTATTTTCATTTTGTTTTATGTCTTTTCTTATTAGCATAATGGCTACCATTAAAGAGCCAACCCTATTTTAAGCTAATTTACATCAGGCTTAATGTGATTGTGAACCTTTAAGGATTATGGATATATTTTATTTCTCATTAGGTTCTGACAATCAAAATGTGTGTGTATGCATGTGTGTGTGTATAAGATACAGAAAATGGAAAGTACAGAGGAAGTGAAAGAAGAAAGCTATTACTGTATTGGCATTTTGAGCAATAGCTGTACCTTTATTCATTATTTCTGGAAAAGAAAAAAAATACACAACAAAGTTAAATAAATAAATAAAGGCTTATTGTAGCGTCATGCTTTATAAATATCTCAAAAGATTTTAAAAGAGTATATATTTCTGAATATTACTTCAAATTCCATTCATTCCATTGCTTCTGATATAGCTACCAATTTGATAGGTAAGCAGAAACTTATGTTTATAAATGTTTAACTTTTTAGAATTTACCATAAGAATTACCTGTTAATGTCTCCAAATATCTCATGAAACTGCTGGTTTTTAAAATCTCATCCACAGAGCCAGATATTAGAAGAAGTTCAAAACAGATCCATTTCATTTCACTACAGACTTAGAAAACCTCTGAGAAAAGAAAAGCAGTTGTCGGTTTAGGAATGAATAAACTGTATATAAAGGCTTTTCATTTCTTTTTCTGAGATGATCTATATTGAAGTGTTGATAAACAAGAGGGAATTAGATACATAAACATAATGCAGATGGGAAAAGCTTGATAGAATTAACCTGGTAAAGATAAGGCAATTGAAAGAAGTGGTGAAAGCCTTGATAATGTTAATATAATCCATGTGATTGAAAATAATATTCATTATTTCTACAAAGAACAGCAAAAAACAATGAATTTTTAGGAAAATAAGGCAAATATAAGAGTAGAAATACTATGAAAATGAATTCTTGGTAGCATGATGAAATATGGATAATGTGAGTATTGCTTTTGCTATATTTCTGTTCCAAACAAAAATTCTATTCTAAAACATACTGGAAAAAGCAATTCTATATGAACCCAATCAGTTTTTTATTTGTGAATATTGTCTACTTTTTCTCCAACATCTAAGAAGTCCTACACAAACATTTATTTTATTTATTTATTTATTTATTTTTCAAAATTTATAGACCGCCCCCTCTCCCCGAAGGGACTCGGGGCGGTGTACAGGGATCTCATTAAAAACAGATACAAAAGATAAATTCCCTTAAATACCCTTAAAAGCGAATTAAACCTAAATTCAGCTGTACAGAATAATAAAAGTTAAAATCAGCTAAAAAGCGTACCCCTAAAAATTTAAAAATGCAGACTTGAGGGACTAAAATTGGGATTAGGCCAGGCCGGCTAATTTATCTTGGGACTGAGATACCAATGATACATAAATATAGGTGCCTTATTATCTGCCTGTTGTACTTCTAGCATTCTTTTGCCTGAAGTTACTAATAGAGTAGGCTTATATATTAAGCTGACATTCTCTTGTGATTTTGATCATATGTTTATGGAATGGTAATTTTATTTCAGAAAAATACTGTCTTTGTCACACAAAAGGGACTGTAGTATAAATCCTCCCTGATCATTCCAAATCTTGTTCTACTCTTTCTTAGAATAAGATAATTCACACACAAGTCACTTTGGTTTTCACTAAGACCTGTGGAATGCAGAGCTGATCTTAAGTGATACAAAGATATAAAGTTTTCTTCTTCACTATGCATATCATTTTAGATCTGGCTTGTTTGAAGGTATGAAACTTTTTCAGTTTTTATTTATAATTTCAATACAATAGGTTCTACATTAATTCAGCCTTATTAAAAGTGATTAAGTAACAATCTTCAATTAGTTATTTATGTGAACATAAGGTTTACATTATTTCATTACAATGATGTTCCTAGCTATCAGTATTCTTCCAAAGAACCCTTGCAGGTGATTGGGAAATGGAATGATTTATATACCTTGCATGAATCCTTCCATTCACGTGACATATCATGACTTTTCCCCCCAAACTGGGCATGTGCGAAACCAGTGCATAACGCATCAGCCCGCAGGCTGTGAGTTTGACAGCTCTGACCTGGAAGATTGATAATCTCTACAGATACTCAATCATACAGATTTAGCTATACAATTTGGAGGACACAGATTAACCTCCAAGTGCTTCAGTAACTCTCTAAAATCATGCAAATGACCAGCTGTCTGTAAGGAATATAAATCCTTCCATTTCCCACTATTCTATCAGAGCTGAAGAAGCTTCTTGAATGAGAAGCGAAATGTCTTCAAAAAAAAAAAGAGTCCAGTTGCCTCCTAAAAGAGCACCTAGGGACAACATTCACCTGGATGACTAAGAATCTCTACAGACTTTCTTTGAAAATATTTCACTTCTTATCCAAGAAGCTTCTTCAGCCCAGTAAACTTCAATGTTGAGGCTTCTGTCTTCCTTAATGTGTACTGCAAAGTACAGAAAAGCTAGACTATTTTATTTAACATCTTCCTGTCTGAACTTGATGTATCTGTCCACAGATGATATGTTTGATAACCCTAATCCATGGCATAATTTCCTCTAAATATTATTTATCATTTCTTTTTTGATATCTGTTGCTTAACTTTATACCTCCCCATGCCCTAAATATGTTGGCATATTGAAAATGAATTGAAGAAAAAGGTTGGGATGAATTAGGGAGTAACTAACTGAAACTAACTGAATAATTTATTTGTAAGAAAATTGGATTTAAAAATTATTTGATTGCCATCTATAAAATTTAAATTCTAGTAATACTAAAGTTGTATGAACATAAATTAACATATACTTTTTGCCATTTGTTAATTGAATATCTATAGTCACAACATTATTTAACAAAAAAGTCTCCACTTTAAAGTCATTCTAAAATCTATGTCTTGGATTCAGTATATTACTGTTTCACTGAAGTAGTTCATAGCATAGCATCAAAAGCTTTTAACACTATGATTCCATTTCATAATTATATGGAGAGATTTAATTTAGATATTGGTATTAAGCCATGAATTTGAATCAGTGACCTAAACAGCCCCTCCAACTAAATGATTCTAATCCTTGAATACCTCAACCATCATTAATATTATAATTAACATACCTGAAATAATGCATATAAAATGTATCACAATGACTGAGTAATATATTTTTACCAATGATTCTGTTTACATTTTTTCTTTCTTTTTCATACCCCTGCACATTTTAGGAATAACACAAATATATATATTCTACAAACCAATGGATTTTTTAGGTTTTGAAAATGGTTTTGGGTTAAGCTACTTCTGCCAAACTGGAGTTTTTCCAATTTCATTTGATGAGACTTTTTATATATGTCCCTAAAGTGCATCTCTCTTCGAACAATAAGCCACAAGATAGAACCACTTCTTCAGCTTTTCCTAGGTATATTGATTTTGCCTTTAGCACCACACCTCTCTCTACAACACACTATCTTCAAACCCACTTCCTTCCTAGACCAGATAATAAGCAAGGCAGAAAAATCAATATCAATTAGCCTCCATTCAGTAATGAATAGCAAATCAGTAAAGTATATATCAAAGAAAATGTAGAATCCATTCATGTCTATAGAAAAGCTGAGAGGTTGAATAACTGCATGAGAAAAACTAATAATAATAGTTCATTTCCACTTCTTTTCTTCACCAGTCTACATTTTACTTATTGTACACCATACATTATTTTATCTTTCTTTTTAATGGTCAACATTGATATTCTGCTTTTCTGTTTTCTCTTCCTCAAGAAAAATATCACCACAATTCATGTTGTAGATTTCAAATCACTACCAAATGTTGCAAAAGGAAAAGTCTTGTTGAGCCTTGTACATAGTGCCTAACTTTTTATTTTTAAACCTGATAGAAATCTTTAGGATATTTCAAGAGCTCATGGATAACACTGTATAAAAATGGGACAGAAAATGTATCTAAATTTTGGGCTCTAGCTGAAACATTATTATATATTTTTTAATATTGAGTTTTGTCAGGAAAGCATTGGAAATGTAAATGTTATTAGATGATTAATATCTGTTTGGACAATTCTTTGTTGTTGCTATTGTGGCACCCACAATGATGAGGAAATAGCTAAAGGGTAAGTAGGAGTAGCCAGGTAGGATATACTTTGGAGTAGATGATGTTCTTAAGGGAAAGAGGATGCAACGCAACGGCAATTTCACAGTGCAGCCCAGGCTTTTTAGCTGCCATGTTAAAAAAGGCAGTCAGATTTAAGTCCAGATTGAGAGGATAGGCAATAGGACCAAATGGGAGCTTTGGTTTATTGCTGCAACCACCACAATGCCTGGTGACTTGTGGTTTCTTTGTTCTGTTATCCATGAAAGGAAGGCAAGCTTTGCTGCCTGGCTGCTATGTATATTAGTCTACCAATGTAGGCTAATATACATAGGTATAAAATGCTTTACCTCTTAGGGATGGTTCCCACTCTACCATTTCCAATATAATTCCTTTGCTTTCCTGCTTGGATCCTGTCACCACCATCCTTTCCTGCATTATGTCCTTTAATACTAAATAATCCTTGTTTTATTTTTATTGAAGAAGTTTCTAATCTCTTGGGGGAATCATCCTTGTCCTGATACAACAGAACAGCCAGTTCTTTCATTTCTACTTTCCAGTTTAAGAACATGCAACCTTAATTGCAAGAAAGAATTGAGAGTTTTGTTTCACAGAAACTAAGTAACAGTGTTCTGAAGTTTTGTTTTAAAACAAAAATGTTTTCAAAATGAAGAGAAGGGAAGCTTTACGGTACTATGAATACTTCATCCCATTGGAATATGCAAGGAGTATTGAAATGAGTATTGGCTTCATTGCTTTAGTATAGTTCATTGACTTAGTGGGCCATCATTGGACTCATTGAGTCTTATCCAACTGTCTTTGCTCCAGAGATTCAGATGGTACCAAACTTGCTAATTTTCCAGAAGGCTGTGAAGACTGGGATTTCTCCCCCAGACAATGGAGTGTTGTAGAACATGTTGGCGTGGTATTTTTGACAGTGGCTCCAAGATGTTGTTATTTTTACTTGATCTGCATATTACAGTATGTTTTATCACAGTAGTCTATCCAGGGTTGAAATGGCTGCATGGGGTAGACATCAGCTGTTGGAGGGAATGGGCATGCAAAGTACTACACCAATTCACAGCTGGGGCTACTATTAGAACACACTGAAGGGTCACAGACCATTTGCTCTAAAGTGTTTAGGGTGGCTAAGATTTGGAAAACACAGGCGAAGGGTGCATTTGTTCTAGGCTGGGAATGGAAGAACAGTATCATCAGTTCCTGCAGTCTAGTAATTGAAAGAAGCAAGAAGTCATGTGAATAAAGATGTTAAACTTTCAATTTCTTTAAAATGTCACACCATTAAGTTGGTAT
This sequence comes from Natrix helvetica, assembly GCF_964273705.1. NCBI lineage: Eukaryota > Metazoa > Chordata > Lepidosauria > Squamata > Natricidae > Natrix > Natrix helvetica. The sequence continues at coordinate 48,815,692 of NC_138552.1, forward strand.
CATCACAAAATCACACTGATATAATCATATTTAATTTACTGAATTAAGCACATATAAATTATATGTATTCTTTAGGTTTAAGTAGAGAAAAATATGATGCTTTGCATTAGAATGTGAGGTAAAACTTAAATAAATTTGCTTTATTTTTTAAAGAAACAAAATGGTGCCAAAAGAGAAGTATGACAGGTTTGTTATCATTTGTATAAATCTCATATGGTTTCAGTTACTGTTAAAAGGTGATGTTGATATTGATGATGCTGATAATGGGAATAGATTATATGTAGAAGAGAAATAGTGCAACATCAAATAACCAAAATATAATTCATTTCTTTCATGGCTGTTCCATTAACTGAAAAACTGAGAAACAGTGAAAAGGTTGATTAAAACAGGTTTCCAATCTCCCTGTGTCAACATTTATAGAAAGAGAAAATTCTGCAAATTAATATCACCAATACACACCAGAAACATGCAGAAAATAAACTAGCTTGTCAAATGCATCTTATAAAAACATGCAGAGCTTTGATTATGTATTTATTTCAAATGAGGATTCAGATTGAAATATGAGCAAAATGTTTAACAACCTGATGGTATACAAAAGCAGAAATTAAAGAAAAATAAGCTTTAAGAAATTATTCTTTTGAGTTTTCACCTAGGAAAGAAAATTAAAACATGCAAATGAGAAAAAAAGTATAACCACATTGATACTAAAATACATGCTTTGAAATCTGAACAATGTATTTCTTGAAGGCAGTGAAGTTTGTCCTCCTATTTATTATTACAAATATAAACTGACTTAGGTTTGATGATATTTCATTCAGAACCAGAGAAGGATTAATAAAAAAAAATGAAGTCACTGTTTGATTATCTTCCACATTTGCTTTCAGATGTTGAGAATCTAAATTCCTAGCAGGCGCCTAATGATTACCAGGTAAAATTCTGGAAACATAAAAAAAAGGAAATCAATTGCCAATTGTAAAATAAAGAAAACTTGGAAGCTGTGCATTTTCTCAAAAAACAAAACAAAACAAAAAAAAAACCAGTTTGTTTGTTCCTTAACCATTTTTATCTTGGGAATCAATCACTATTTTATTTATTATTTCATTTCATTTTATTTTATTATCTTATTTTATAATTTATTTTATTACTTAAAATATTTATATATTTATAATATACATTTATCTTACTTCCCCTTCCCCTTCCTTTTCTGGCATCTATCTATCTTGTATAATGTTTTTGTAAACCTGAAAAGCTATGCAGTGTTTTCACGAAACCCAATAAAAAGGTTACCACTGTGGATTTTGGATTTTTTCCCTTATGGACTACACAGCTACTAATATACTATTAGTAGTAATTATTAGTAGTATATTAATAAGTATATTAATATACTATATTATATGGTATATATAATATACTATAACAACAGGTATTTTATGCCTTTTTATGGTTTTACACTAATATGGGATGTCATGTTGAAAATATTGGAACTGCAAACAGTTTTCAACAATGGTGATTGGAAGAAACTTCAAAAAAGGGATTTAAAATCTATTTGAAGGTTACTTCCAACTTATTTGAATGTCTTTCTCACAGGGCTTTTGGTCTGTTCATGTAATGGAATGTATGGGCAGAGAACAAAGGGAGATTTGAAGAAAGAGGGGAGGAGATACTGCCTAGGAAACAATCAACAAGAGAGATAGGAGCCTCTGGTGGTTTAATGGCAATGGAAAGAAATTTAGGAAGAACCTACCATAATGGACCACATCATTAAAACCTTCAAACTTGCAAAACTCATATAATAATCTTGCAATAAAGTTAAATTAGTCCATCTAGTCTAGTGTTTATCTGGTTTATCTGAGAGGGCTGATTCTTTTGCTTTAAGATTTATTGTTGTGATTTCTCTACAGCATATTTTGATCTGAGCTTTCTTGATTAGCAAATTGTAAAGCAACCCTCATTTCAGGAATTCCTGAAATTCCTGTTCTTATACCAAAATGTTCCCTGCCCAAAATCTAATGTAGGCCTTGAAATGAAATGAAACTTTCTATTTGCCACTTAATATGTGAGGAATTTAGCATAGGTACACTCCCACGAAACATCAAAGCTACAATTATTCAGCAAAAACAGATTAAAAATCCAACTATGGTATGACCAACTTTTGCCTTTTGTTTTTAGCTTTATGGCTAATATAATGAATGGATTTGTTGCTTAATGAGAAAATGCAAAACAAGTGGGGAAAAACAATACTGAAAACAGAACTGACAACATGAAAAAAATACTAATCCAATGGATAGCCTAAAATATATGTGGCCTTCTATGTGTGTTGCTTGTGACTGATTTATTTTTCCTTCATAAAAAATAAGCAGAGAATCACATTTGGCTAAGGTCCTACTGCATGGCTTAAAAGAGAGGAATACTGCAAATGACAGGATAAGGCGAAATAGAAGCTTAGAATGAAGGACAAGAATGAAGATGACATATGGAAAAGAATAGCCTAAGGTTTTCAAGCCAATGATATAAAATAAGCAGGAGGATACATTATATTCTTAAACAGTAGACCTGATTCTGATCTCAAATCGAGTGCTTTTCTAACATTGTTACTCTTTCCATATTTTATCTCCAAGGAACAAAACGTGTAAAAAAAAAAATCCACCTGATTTAAAAAAGGCATTTTCTGCTAGAGTGTGTGTGAGGGAAAAAATCTCTATCTGTTCACCTTGCTTAAGCTTATGGTGAGATATCATAATATACATGTTGTCTAAAATATACCTTACTGAAGGTTAAAAAAAGGATTAGTGGCCTCCTTTAAGCTCATATAATTTGACTCAGTTGTATATTATTGACATTCCATGGCATTGCCATGAAAAGAACAGCATAAATAGAATGATCTTTTTGCAGTGCACATGTCAGATATTTAAAATGAGGGCACTGTATGCTGGTAAATCCATAATTAAAAGTAAAGCAAGATTTCCTGGTTATCCTAGCAATCAAAATGACCGTAAAAGGTGTAAATCTTCATGCACAACAAGCAAACAGTGTTGCGAGGGGACGTTTTCAACTTTCCATAATGCCATTTTCTAATTTAACTCTCTCATTTCCCAGAAGATTATATTTTCCCTTCAGGGAACGTTATGCACATCATTACAGGTTATGACTGTGTCCTTGGAAGTATTTTATTGAAAGCTCTTTTTTTTTGCTTAAAGGAGATGAATCAGAAATTAGTCTGACTTACATTTCAATGAAATTGAACGTACAAGTTATCTTTCAACAATTTCATCTCCTAAATTCAGGGATAAAAAAGTACTTATTTGTAATGTGACAATTAGTGGGAAATTGGCAAGGTTGCTGAAAATAATGTCCAAATATGTTACCAGAAAATTTTACTTATAAAGAGGTTGCACTGTATATTCTAGTACCAGAGTATATTGATAGCTCTAGGTTGAACAGTGGAGTTTTTAGTTTTCTCTGATTTTAATTGCTTGGTTGACAGACTCAACCATGGTTGAAACCATTGTTTCACCTGGGAAACTGGAAACATTCTAGACCAAACAAAATCCAAAAAAATGCCAGGGAATTTCTAGAAGCATGGCATTCAGACAAATCAGCTATCAATAGTCATATAGAGATAAGTCACACATACATATCATTTAAAAGAAACAATAAAGAGGCTAAGAAGAAAACAAAAAGACCAGAACACAGCCTTCACCCTGGACAAGCAGGGATAACCATCAGATAAATGATCAAATAGGAAACAATATAATCAAGAAACTATCTAGGAGAAAACCATATATCCACCAATGGAAGGGCAAGGCACTATATATAAATGAAGAGCAAATGCCATACACATTAGCAATGATGACAATATCTAATTGATTAATGAAATTCTGCAAACAAATAAACATGGTTACAGAGGACTGACATTTCCACTGTTTATATATTAAAGTATTATGCCATTCATGAACATTAATGGATTGATAAATACATTATTTTTTTAAAGAAATCAATAACTTATGAACTGATGTAGAATTAGAATAAAATTACATTTAAATGGTTAAAAGAAAAGGAAATTAGCAGAAACTGAGGAAGGAAACTAAGGTAGAGGAAGAGAGACTAACAGCTAATAAAACTTAGCAGAATTTACCTATCCTTAAAATTAGCAAATTGCCAGGTGAGTAGATAGTTCAGTAGGAATGCTAACTTGATGGTTTTGGAGCTCCCTTTCAGCAGCCAAACAAAAGTGATTAAGAGTTATATTTCAAAAAGGGCCCCCGTGTCTCTTAAGTTGAATACTAATGGCATGCAAAGCCTTTGGTTGACTTTCTTATACAATTTTTGAGTACAGAGGACAGAATTAAACTTCAACTTTAACAAACTTTAACTTTGTTCATTTTCACTTCACTTCACTTCACTTTAATGAAATGTCTGTAAAAGCCTAGTGTAGCATTGCTAACTCTGTTCCTGAGTTAACTGAAGTAAATGTCCCACTGGTTCATCATTCAAAGAATTGGACAGTGGAAACATCTGTTATGGAAACGCCCTGAAACAACGGTTTCTCCCATCCACAAATTGCCTTATATTGTGACAACCTCATGCATTATGATGACTTCTTGACAATACTAGAGTTGAAGAAAAAAAAACTAGACTTGAAGATCAAGTAATACAAATAAAATGCTAATTGTATGTCTGCTATTAATAAAAGCATCAAGCCAATAACAAGTATACAGGGTGTACCAATAGACAGCCACTATGTCAATTAACTTATATTTTGTTTTTTGTTTTCAATAAAAATGCCACTGCATTAGGAATTTCCAATGGTAATGCATGGAACAATTTAGCAAGCTTATAAAAGAAAATGGCAATCAATTCAAACATTTAAAGTGATTTATATAATATGTATAAATATGTATGGGGCCTGACTTTTGGTACATTGGTAGGTATATGATAGAAAACACCTGAAGATTTAATAGGAACTCACTTGACACAAATTACAAATTACTGTTTTAAGAATGTTGCTTTTCTATTCTAAATATCAAGGACTGATAGGACATTGTTACTAGTAACTTGCGTTATAAAAAATAATGTTAGGCACAGGTTATGTCAGTAAATATTAGAACTGTAGGGCAGAATAAACTTTTTTTTCAGAATAAAGCTGTGAGTTTTGTCAGTGTATTGTTTTGTTTTTCAATAGGGTAAAATGTACAATATACGAGCTGCAAATGAATGCCAACCGAATACTAAAATGAGTGCCTGGTATGAAGGAAGTACACTGAAGTGGTTTGATAAAGAGGTCATTGTGTCATATAAAGAGGATGGATGAAGACGGAATTGCCAAACAAATGCATAAAGCAAGACTGATTAGGTTGAGAGGAAGAAGAAGAAGAATAAGCAAGTCATAGTAAGAAGAAGCTGGAGTCTTCAGAAAAAAAAGGGATGAGAAGTTCAAAGACAAACAAATATGAAAAGATACAAGAACATGATTGAAGCAAGGTTGATTTACATAGAAAGACATGAAGATGTACAATGTGCAGCATTGCTATAAACTAGATTTAATTCCATTTTCTTTTCTTTATCTACTGCTTTTGGTTTCTTCCTTTTAGTACTTTGCAGTTCTTTTTTTTTGCATACTATGCAACTTATTCCTAAGGAAATAGCATTAGTGCTATTTTTGCATTAGCGTTAAGGCTATATTTGTTTGTATTTATATATTTAGATTTATTGATGTAAGCTGCCTTGAGTAGTACTATAAACCAAAAGGCAGAATATAAATTAGATGATATCAAATAAATGAAAATAGTATTTGTTTTAGATCTCTGAATATTTTATTTATTTGTAGAATTTTTTCCTCATGTACAGTATTATGTGTGTGTGTGTGTGTGTGTGTGTGTACACACAAAAACACACACACACACGAAAAGTGTATAAAACAGGGTATCTGTCAGGACACTGTCTCCTTGTTTAAAAAATTTAAAACAAATGTGAACCAAGCCTAACATTTTTCTAAATTATAGCAGTGCTCATAATGGCTCAAATCTGTTTTCAACTGCCACTTTAGCCATTTTCCAGAGCTATCAAGTGAAGAGGTGTAAGACAACTTCTCACATAATTCATACAAAGTGCCAATGATTCTGATCCTCTGTGACACATATTTCATTGCCAGAAGGAATCACATATTCAAACAGTACTCAGTGCTGCCACTGAAAATTGGCAACTCAAAATAGCAATGACAAACAATGATGCAGTAGATCAATGCTGAAAGTCGCAAAGGGGAGCCTGAGTATCAATATCCTAATATCAAAAACTTACATGTGATCTAAAGAGTGAAGTCAATGACCATCCATTACTCAGGTTTCCTTTCAAAGGTTAACAGAAGAGAAAGTGATGATAATAACTCATCCCTTGTATGCTTTTTCAATTATCATTTCACAGACGACTGAATCTTTATGCAATGTATCATAATACAATGCATTGGGAGAGGGTAGGAACAGTTTTTTGTCCCACTATTAATTACTCTGATTGGAAATTCTTAATCTATTTGCAATCTATTTGTCTGTCAATCTCTTTATCTATTTCTATCATCCATCATTTATTTTGCCTCAAGAGTAAAGTTTGTTTTTCTAAAGGCTTTAACATGAATTGACTGAGCAATCTCTGCTTGTTTCATTGATATTATAAGAGATGCCATGAAAAATCAAGATTTATTGTAATTCAAAGTTCTTCTAAACAAATCCATTATTATGATCATCCTGTGACAGTTCAGTTGAAGAAAGCTTTTTAGCGAAAACGTGATCAGGCACTTATAGTGTGCTTACAATTATTTATATTTACTTGTCTTAAGGGGGCAGCAAAAGCACATCATGCTTTTTTGAGAACTTGTTTATCTTCCTTTCTCTTGTTTGATTAATTGAAGCTCTTTGTAGGATTGTAGATCCTGATGGGACCAGGATAATTTCTTTGGTTGTTTTATTTTGCTTTTTTGAAAAACATTGCTGTTGCTTAACTCTGTTAAGGTTTGCTATTTGTATATGTGAACGATAAATACAGTGTAGTATCATAAGTACATTATATTTAGAATTGCTTATATGTATGAGAGGGCTATAAGATAATTTATGAAGATAGTAAAAGATACAATGCAAATTTATTTTATCATAATTGTTTAAAATCAGAATACTTTTGGAATTTGACATTGTGATGAATTGTGACAAATGAATATGCAAGAAGCTTTTATTCTGAGTTACTCTCACATTCAAATTGAATGAAATATGTGGAAGTATTCATATGAGATGCTAAAGTTAAATTTTAAAGTAAAAGACATTCTTAAAGCAGGTTTATAATTTATAATTGTCCAATCACTTTGTTCTTATACTTTCTGGATACAATAGGTTAATTCTCACAATCAACTTATTATGATCTAAGTCATAGTAAATCCACAATAGTACACATACTATTATTTAAAGGGAGGACATAATTTGGGCTTTTGTGTCCCCTCTCTAAGTCACTAAAGCTACTTCTATTCAACTTTTTCTGCTACATACTAAACAAAAGAAGTATTTTTTTTTTATTTGTGTCAGCACAAGAAGTGTTCTCCAGTTGCCTATTTTTCTTCTTTTCACTTCAGTCAAATTGTGGCTTTTCCAAGCTACTGTGCTCTGTGGCAAGGTTGTCTCCTTCTCCATGCTCTCTCACTCTTTCTCTCACATTGGTGGTTGCCTTCCAACACCATGTTTTTACAAATTCAACAATGAACAGATAAACTTTTTTCTTACATATTCACTGATGAAACATAAAATAACTTCCTCCTTCCCTCCCTGTCTTCCTGCCTCCCTCCATCATGCCTCACTCCTGCCTTCCCCCCCTCCTGATAGGAAGTTACATCCAATATCAGGGAAATCAAAGAAGCATAGGACATGTTTTGAGATAGAGAAACAGACACAGTCAGGTACATTACTGTGCCTCAAACAGAGAAAGGAACGTAAACCTGGACAGAAACTACTTACGTTGACTTCATTTCTGGTCAATTTATTCACAGAAATCCAACAGTGTTTCAGTAACTGTATTCGCAAGCTGTGCCTTATTTTTATTTATTTTTTATGCCACCTATCTGTCCTACAAGGTAACTCTGGGTGGTTTAGTATCACATTATCTTTGGCTTGTTTCTTAATTCTTGCAAAGGGACCCTTGGCTACTAGAAACATTGATGAAGGGTGGGGCAGAGTTTATTTATAGAGAAGAAACAAATAATATTTTGAGTCTTCTTTAACATTTACTTATCTGTTACATCCCTATCCATTCTTCATAAACAAATATGTAAACTAAAACAATTATTGTTCTATTATATTCTGGGTATTGTGCTGCATTTCCTTCATTTAAAATTCTTAGCATATAAAAAGACATATATTGAAGAAAATTGCTAATAATGGTAATAAGGAAAATATGTAAGGAAAATATGGCAGTACTGTTTATTCAAATTCCACGTGAAGAAAAATATGTATTGAAATGCACACATATTTTAGAGGATTTTAATGACATAGAAATGGTGTAGAAATTGCAAAGAATAACTAATTTATTTGTCAACATATAAGCAACAAAGTAAGAAATTCTAATATTCACTGTACAGGCAATTCATCCAATTTGTCTACAGTAGTTGCAATGCTGGAATTAAGTTCCTAAGTATTAGCACTGCCCAAGAATTTTTATAATACAAATACCTTGAAATTATTTTGAGAATAAACAAGTTACAAATCTGTCAGATGAATCAGCAACTTCTTGGCGCCTAAACACAATAACATTAATAAACATCAGTCAACTACACTTAAGTACCTAAATTAAGGAATTCACTGCTTGTACATATGCAATTAGTTTTACTTTATACATTTTTTAAAAAATGGATTACACAAAAATAAGATGAATAGCCCTATGACATTTCTTAATTAAGAATGCAATCTAATTTTAATGTGCAGAGGTTGCATGTACCTGAATTCTAGATGACAAGAAGATAATCACCAATTATATGACATGACAGTAGACCAAAGAAATTAATTAATTGCTGAACTACACAGAAGTTGTGTTAATCCAATAGGATAGAATAGAATAAAAAAGTTGGAAGGGACTTTGGAGGTCTTCATGTCCAACTCCCTGTACCATTTCCGACAAATGGTTGTCCAATCTCTTGTTAAAACTCCCAGTTTCGGAGCATTCACAACTTCTGGAGGCAAGTTTTAATTGTTCTGACTGTCAGGAAATGTTTCCTTAGTTCTTGATTGCTTCTCTCTTTGATTAATTTCCATCCATTGCTTCTTCTCTTGCCCTATCATTCTTATGTTTGTTTGTTTTCATAGAAGGGTGATTTATTTGGATAACTTTGTTTTGTTAATGTATTCAAATGGCAAAGATAGATAATCAAATATGATTTTCAGATCAATAGAGAGATAATTTGGTGTAGTGCTTAAGGAATCAAGCTAGAAACTGGAAGATCCTGAGTTCTAGTTCCCCATTAGGCATAAAACCACTTAGGGTCCCTGGGACAGTGACTTTCTTTCAGCTTTAGGCAAGAGGCAGTAGCAAACCAATTCTGACAAACCTTTCCAAGAAAAGTAAAAGATTGTCCAGGCAATTTCTAAGGAATGAACAGGAAAATAAACAAATGGATAATCTCAAAACTTGCATTCTAAAGGGGAGAAATGAGAAGAAAAAAATGAACACCACCAATTCCATTCATAAACTAATTGTTAAATCCATAATTCATAGTCATTAATAGTTGGAATAGAATAGAATGGACTGGAGTGGACTGGAATAGAATAGAATAGAGGAGAAGAGAAGAAAAGAGATAAAGGCAGTTGTAGTTCATAAGGTTATTTTCCATTTTCTATTGTTATTTTTCTCTACCACATTACAATTACAATTCTGTAGTAACTTTTAAAGGTGTTTAAAGGTGTTTGTGGGTCTCCTGAAAATCGATAGAAGCCTCATCTGACCCTAGCCTTCAGGGCCTCAGACTGTACATCCCTCATGGAAATAGTAAGCATCTATTAATATAAATTGATGGTAACTATTGTATTATTCTTCATTATTTTTGAATGGATTTATACTGCTTTCAATTATTCTTGAATAATTGGGTTATTCTTGCCATTTCTTGTTACAATAAGAGTAGTCACTTAATCAGCTTTCTTTGGAACCTTCCATGAAAAAGGGTTAGACAATCATAGGTTGTCCAAAAAAGAGATGTCTGGATTTTGGATAAAGAGAGGCATTAACAAAATGTTAAAAATAAAAAGCATTTTTTAAAAAAAATTGAAGAAAGAAATTGTAAAATACAAATAAGATTATGGAGACATTTGGATTTGGTTGCAATTCAAGTGCAGGTCAGAATATTGATAAACATCTGTTCAAGCAATCTTTGTCTTGGAAACACTAAATGGTATCTCAGCAAGCAGATGCATTTTTGTACTACAAGCTTTGTCTCAAAAAAAAAAGAATTCAGAAAAATTGAAATGTGCTGGTGTTCAGTAACTATTTACATAGTTCACTCTGCCTATGAATATTTATTTATTTCATTTTTACTTTGCCACAGTCACCATGACATTTGGTGGGAGAAAAAGATAACATATTCAAACATACAACCACAAATGCCATAATAATAAAATCAATAGCAATGAACCTTCCAAATCAAAATGGCATGTAGTATCCTGTGGCATTTTCTTCCTAATTATAAAAGTCATCCAAAAAGAGTTCTACTTTATCTTGCTACTTGAAGGTCAAAAGAGTTGAGGTGAATCTTACATCTCAGAAAGATTATCCCAAAGCCCGGAGACCTTGAGAGAAAACATCTCTTAATCATCATATCTTTAATTATCCAGGAAGGGGAAATTACAATATTTTTTATTGCCTGTGATGTTCATATAGGACAGGTCTGGTTGAAGTAGGTGATCCCCTCCCCCCAAAAAAGCCCTTACTACCCAACTATATTGAGTTTTACACTGTAGATTACATCCAGCATTTTAAATTATGCCAAGAAATGTATTGGAATCTTGGTAGAACATCCAGTGATTTGCTTACATTTTGTTTCAAAAGTGCATATTAGGTGTGCATAATAGATGGATAAATGATTACAACATTTCTGATTTCTTTTTTAATTGCCTAAAAATATCAGTCTGATCAACTTGCCTGCTACTTTCAAATACACAGTATGTACTTCTGAAAAGTTAATCTTGGATGTCTGGCAGGCAGTAACTCAAGAAAGTCTCACTTTCTTTTTAAAAATACTGGAGAAAGTATAAGTATAATCTTTATTGTCATTGTACTTAAATACAATGAAATTTTAAGAAAGAGAGAGAGAGAGAGAGAGAGAGAGAGAGAGAGAGGGAGAGAGAGGGAGAGAGAGGGAGAATGGATTAAATACTTTTGCATGTGTGCATATGTACATTTTTTCTCTCTTTATACCCCCCCTCTCTCTCCCGTGCGCTCTCTCTCTCTCTCTCTCTCTCTCTCTCTCTCTTTTCTTACACACACACACAAGAAAACTCATGCAACCAAATCTTCTTTTGACCCAACTTGCATCTCAAATATAGCATTATTTTTAAGTATCCTTTAACACAAAAGTAACCGTTAAGAAAAAGTATCTACAAAACTATATTAAGGGAATATTATTGGTAAAAATCACACATTAAAACATCTGTACATATAATAATAACTTCATTTTTCAGAAATCTGTACCCAGGAGTATGGATACAAGTTTGATACATATGGATACAAGTTTGGTTCAGGCTTCAGCATTTGCTACTAATATAATAGGCCAAGAGAATATAACCTTTTAAGGCTTCCTTAGAATTGCCACGTATTGCCTATCTATGTATATATGCTGCTTAGTTTTAATATCTGGTGTGTAACAGAGCTATCTATCAGCCACATTTAGGTTTCGTTTCTCTATTAGTGTTAAGTTTTGTTTCTAGGCTTTACTAGTGTTCAGTTTCGTTTCTAGGATAAGTTTCCTTTTCTTCTAAGCTTTAAGTTTCTGTTACGTATGCAATGAGTCATGCTTTTCTGTGATTTCTATATGCTACTCTTTTATGCATGTATCTCCCCCCGCCCTAATGAAACTGCTTAATAAAAGAGTCTGTTGCGATCTATTCGGGGGACATAACATCACCCCGAGCACATCGTGCTCTCTCACTTCGAGAATCTTTTGTGTGGTGTCTTTTATTGGCTAATCCACCCTTGCGAGGGGCCCTCTAAATTCGCTCCTGCGGGAGTTATCGACAAGGAAAGTCTGAAGAACCTCGGACAACGAGTGTGTTGCAGGGTCGCTGCGACATCTGGGGGCTCGTCCTGGGTTTGGCTTTCTGCGTTTACAAAGGTACGACTTTTGTCTAGAAGTGTACCTCCTTCACGCCTGTTACTTCTCGCCTGGAAGAGGCTATGTGCACAAGTGAGTAATGGGCTCTTCGAGTTCCAAAGTTTCGTCAGGGCATAAAGACGAACTTTTCACTCTAGTGAAGACGGCTAATTGTTTGCAAAAAGTTAATGGCACTACTGTCTACCCCCTTTCTAAAAAATCTATTGCTTCCTTTCTGTCTTATGTTCATGAGAAATGTCCTGCTTATCCAGAGGAAGGCACCCTTAGGAAGGCTACCTGGACGCGTTTGGGGAAATTTCTTCACGAAGCTCCCCGAGCGCCATCAGACATTTTAGTGACCTGGAGGGCTATTATGGCAACACTTCAAATTCTCTATCCTAACTCTCCTTCGGAAGATACTTCCACTTCTTTAACTCCGGGTGAACCTCCAAAGACGGTTTCACCTCCTCCCTACGAGGCTCCTGAAGTCTCGGTGGCTTCCTCCGCTCCCCCTGCGGAGGCTACTGTTTCTTTTTCCACTGCTCCCGTTTGCTCCTCCATGGATATGGATGCGGCTGCGGGAACCTTTTCTGCTCTAGTTGCCTCCTCTTCTCTCTCTCTTTAAAAACGGAACCCTCGGCTTCGGCTTATCCTATGACTCTTAACCCAGCCGGGGGACAGCCGATGCATGAAAACATCAACGTGCGTGTGTTAAAGAATTTAAAAGAAGCTGTTACTTCTTATGGCATCCATTCTCCTTACGTGATGGGGTTACTCGATTCACTTATGGATACTAACATTGTTATGTTGTTTTATGATTGGAAGTCCTTGTTTTCAATGTTGCTAACCCCTGCTCAGTTTGTCATCTGGGTTTCTGAATATAATAAATTGGCGGACGCTGAAATTATGCGAGGCTTGCCTCAAGGTGTTTTGGCTGATCACATTAAGGGCACAAGTCTTTTTACCACTCTGGCTCAACAACAAAATTGCCCGCGCCGAGCCTTCGCGATCATTCGCCTGTGTGCAATGGGTGCCTTGAAACAGGTAGATGACGCGGATGGTCGCGCATCACAAAATTTTTTAAAAGTAATTCAGGAACCTTCTGAGCCTTATGCTACCTTTATAAGTCGACTCCAAACAGCTTTGGAATGACAAATTCAAAATCAGGCTGCTCGTGAAGAACTTTTAATCAAATTGGCTTTTGAAAATGCTAATGAAGATTGTAAAAGGGTAATTCAACCCTTGAGTGGAAAACCAGGTGTTATTCTTGCTGAATTTTTGCAAGCCTGTCGTGTGGTTGGAACAACTTCTCACAAAATGTTGTCTTTGGCTGCTGCAATTACTTCCACTATGTCTCCGCCTGCTCCAACTTCTCAGGTTTTTCCTGTTGCTCGTAATGGCAACTGTTTCAATTGTGGCAAGCCTGGTCATTTTAAAAGTCAGTGTCGCTTGCCAGGCGGGGGTGGGGCGCCTCGTGGAAAATCACAAGGTTTTCCCCCTAACCCAAATGATAAGCCTAAAACCCTCTGTCCAAAATGTAGAAACGGCTATCATTGGTCGGCGCATTGTCTCAGTACACCTATTAACAACAATGGGTCAGGAAACTAGAGGGGGGGCAATCAGCTAGCCCCGCCTCAAAGGCTGACTTGCAAGCTTTGGCCACTGACTCCTCCCTTGTTTTCCCTGTTCGCCTTTCTGAAGATTTTGTTTATGATGATCCTGGTGTCAGGCCTGTAATTCTGTTCCTTTTAGGATCTTTGGCCTGCCACATAATTAAAACATACATATTATGCTGTTTCATTGGTATAGTAGTTGGGAGGGGGGAATAGAAAGGAGTAGGATTGTGGAATGTATTGTTATGGATTTCTTAGAAGCTCAAGGTCGTCTTTTGTCTCCGCACCTCGACACCTGGCCGGAAGAAGAGGGGTGTACATGCCAGAGTGGAAGATGAAGATTGGACCATGTGATGAATTATGGGGTGTGGGGATAGATGATGAACTTTTAACTTGGGGAATTCACCGGATGTACCTTAGAGTTGAAATTCCACCAGCTTAATGCCAACATGCCTGTCTTATTAAATTGGAGTTTTAAGGACTACTTTGCCTTGGACAATGATTTAATTCTGCATGATATTTGGAACACTGACAATATTTCAACTCTCCCATAATTTTTTTTTCTTTCATCGGGGTACTGAATCCCAGTTCTGACCCAACCCTGGGCAGGACGAAATTTCAGTGAAGATGGAGGAGGGAAAGAATGCAGCAGAGAAAGCTAAGGATGATGGATCGCTTATTTTTGTCGAGACTATCTATGCACCTTCTAAAGAAATAGTTCAACAGGCAGAGGCGAGGGAAAAGGAACCGAAACCAAGATTTTCCTCACAGACGGAGTTAGACCTGTGAGAGGAAGTTTCGGGATTTATTGCTTCTCAGGAATGCCTGCTGGAAGGAGGGGGGCCCCCCAAGGGAACTCTGACAGACGGCTGGAGCATGGGGAGAAGAGCAAATGAATGGAGATCTCAGTCACTCTCACGCAGCCAGTCTTTGATGGGCCTTCAGGACCAATTCCGACGCCTAAATGTGAGTGAACAAAAACCCCTGGGGCCCCCAGAACCACCCGGGTGGAGGCTAGCAAAGCCCACATTATCCTTCCCCAGCAGAGAAACTGCTGTGCAGTGGAGCGGAGACCTTGGGTCTTTCCACACAGCCATCAGCGAATCAGCACCCTCCCCTCCTGGAGTGAAAAAAAGTTGGGAAGTAAAACTTAACCAGCCGAAAGGGGCCTGGAACACTTTCACCTCCCCCCCTCTGCAAAGCGATGGCTCTGGACCCATCAATCAAGCCAATTCAGGTTGGGCTTTCTTCCCGGGTCATGGATGGGCTCAATGCCAGTGGACGCCTGCCCCTTCCCAACCAATGGCGCCACCCCAAATAGCTGCTCAGAGGCAGAGCCAAAGAATGGGACCACCACAGGGCCCAGCCCCCCCACCAATGCCTCAGCAGGCTTTTGCCCAACCGATGGGTGTGGCCCCACAAAGAAGCTTACCACCCCAAGCAGCAGGCCAACAGGTTGCTCCGGTTCAACCACCAGCACCCCCTCCTCCTCCCACACCCCCAAGGTTCCGTGCAACCTATGATGGCAGCCGAGACAAACTAGCTTACTTTATGAATCGAGTGTTGGCATACGTTGACCAAGTAGGCCCACAATACCTGACGGATCGAGAACTGATCCAAGAAATAGCAGAGGGGATGAATGAAGGAGAGGCAGCACAATGGATAGCGGAACTCCATGAAGAAGCAGCTCCTGAGTTAGATGACATAATGGGGTTCATCCAACTGATGCGGGCCCGATTTTACGATGTGGCCCAACAGGTAGATGCTGAAGACCAGATCCAGGAATTACGACAGGGGGGTCGGCCGGTCAAAGAATTAGTTTGGGAATTCCGGAGAATAGCTGGAAGACTACGTTACTGGCCAGAGAGACTATTGGTCTATACGTTCAAAAAGGCCTTAGATCCCAAACTGAAACAAGCTTGTGCCGTAAGGGGGACCCCAGATCGTATCCAAGAATGGTACACCACTGCAATCATACTGGACCACGAGATTAATACCTATCCAAAGCCTGGTACCAGAACCCCTGAAAAAAAAACCGTTAGCCCACCGAACGCAGAAGCAGCAAACTGAAAAGCTCCCGCCAACCCCTCGTTCCTGGGGCCCCAAAATAAAGTGCTACCATTGTGGTCAGCTTGGCCATCGGGCATCTACATGCTGGGCTCCAGCCCCAGTTCCACAACCACGCCAACCACCTGCCAGCACAGTCAAGAAAACCCCCAGAAAACCCCCAGAAAAAAGTCATCTGGCACAACAGCCAGCAGGGGCAGAGAGCGGAGCCACTGAAAACGCCCTGGACACTTCAGAGGAGGAAGAGGAAGGAAACCCAGAAGACGACCCAATGGTGAGTGCACCTATCCGCCCCTTCCAAATAAAAGCCAAACTCCAATTACCGAAAACGGGGGTAGAAGGGGAAGTTGGGGTGATTATAGATACCGGCTGCACCCGATGCTTAATCAGCATGTCAATAGTGGAGCAACTAGGTATACGCACCAGACCCCTGAAACAACCCATTCCGTTTGAGCAAGTGGATGGAACCCTAATTGGGGGAGCTCCGGCTACAAAGATCACTGAGTTAGTAAAACTGGTGATAGGCCGCCACTATGAGTTCCTCAGATTCATCGTGGCCCCTGGAATGCAGGAGTCAGTTATCCTAGGGCTTGCATGGTTGGACAAGTGGGAACCTACCATAAAGTGGGAGGATGGCGTTAGAAAGGTGACTATTGGACTTGGCCCGTTACCACCAGTGGAACCAAAAGGCCACCCAGGAACATTGGAACCTAACAGCCCAACCCATCCAGAACCTGCAGCAACCGCAGCAGACACTAAACTTCCGGGAATCCAACGAGTCCCAAAGATCTATTGGGATCTGGCGGAGGTGTTCAGTGAGGAAGATGGAAACTACCTTCCACCTCACCGCGCCACAGATTGTGCCATAGAGTTCAAACCTGGGGTAACCTTACCAAAGCCCAAAATGTACTCTATGACGCCTAAAGAGATGATAGAATTGAGGAAGTACATCGACACCAATTTGAAAAGAGGGTTTATTGAACCAGCAAAATCAAAAGTAGCAGCCCCAGTACTCTTCAGGGAAAAGAAAGATGGGGGGGTTCGCCTCTGTGTGGACTTACGAGCTTTGAATGCGGTATGCGAAAAGAATACCTATCCCCTCCCTCTCATGAAAGATATGTTGAACCACTTGGCTAAGGGCAAGATCTTCACCAAGCTGGATTTGAGAGAGGCGTATTACCGTATACGAATCCGGAAAGGGGATGAGTGGAAGACCGCTTTTAATACTCCCTTAGGCAGCTTCCAATATAAAGTCATGCCTTTCGGACTACAAGGAGCACCCGCAGTATTCATGCAGTACATAAATGAAGTGCTACACGACCACCTGTACCGCGGAGTACTCGTTTATTTAGATGACATCTTGATCTTCTCTGAAACCATGGAAGAACATGTGAAACTGGTACGGCAAGTCCTGAAAAAACTTCTAGCTGCCAAACTTTATGCAAAATTGTCAAAGTGTGAATTCCACAAGACCTCGCTAGATTATCTGGGATATCGTATCTCCAATGAAGGAGTAGAAATGGACCCAGAAAAAGTGAAAGCGGTGTTAGATTGGAAACCTCCAAGCACTCGCAAACAATTACAAAGCTTCCTTGGATTTGCAAACTTTTATAGGCAGTTTATTCCAACCTTTGCTGAAATTGCCCTACCATTGACTGACCTATTAAGAATGGGGCCTTCCCCTACTAAACCAAAAGCAAACCAACCATTAAAATGGACAATCGACTGTCAAAAGGCTTTTGAGAAATTAAAACGGCTCTTTGCCCAAGAACCCATATTGCAACACCCCGATCCAGAGCGACCTTTCATAATCCAAACGGATGCCAGTGATGTCGCGATAGCTGCGGTGCTACTACAAAAGAATAAAGAAGGCCACCTCTTACCATGCGCTTACATCTCCAAGAAACTCACCACTACGGAAAGAAGGTGGCCCATTTGGGAGAAGGAGGCATTCGCGATCAGATGGAGCATGCTCACCTGGAGGCATCTCCTGGAAGGGGGGGATATACCGTTCGAGGTATGGACTGATCATAAAAACCTCGAAACTCTCCTTGCCCATCGAAAGTTATCCCCCAAACAGGTCCGTTGGGCCCAATATTTCCAAAGGTTCAAATTTGAAATTAAACACATCCCCGCAGGGAAGAACTTATTAGCAGATGCACTGTCGAGAAAACCCCAGTTTGACAGTAAGAAGGAAGAAATTTTCCACCCCATCATATCTCCTTCTCACCAAAAGGCAGCTCAAGTCACCAGTCGAAGCCAAGATAAACTGAGAACCGAACTGAAAGCAGCCCTCCAGACAGACCCATGGTTCAACAACAACAAAGACATCCTAACGATTAATGATGGCGTAGCCTGGAAGGGATCCAAACTGTACGTCCCTGCAGAAATGAGATTGCAAGTGCTACAGCGGAGTCATGATGCGAAACTAGGAGGTCATTTCGGATTCCTGAAAACTCTCCACCTCGCTAGACGTCAATTTTGGTGGCCAAAGATGAGGTCGGAGGTGGAAGATTATGTAAAAAGCTGTGCTACTTGTGCAACAATGAAAACCCGTCCGGGAAAGCCCCCTGGACTACTACAACAAGTGGCCAACCCTAGCCGACCATGGGAAGAGATAGCAATGGACTTCATTGTCGAACTTCCAGATAGCAGTGGTAATAAAGTAATCTGGACAGTTATTGATTTGTTTTCCAAGCAAGCACACTTTATCGCTTGTTCAAGCCTACCATCCGCAAAGAAATTAGCGAAAATGTTTGTGAAACACATTTATCGCCTACATGGAGTTCCAAAAAGGATCATTTCAGATCGCGGAGTTCAATTCACCGCCAAGTTCTGGAGAGAATTCCTAAAATCGATCGGGTCCACGCAGGGACTCAGCTCAGCATTTCATCCCAGCACAAATGGGGCAGCAGAGAGGGCCAATGCGATGGTGGAACAGTATATCCGTTGTTATGTGGACTATCAGCAAGACAATTGGTCGGACTTGCTACCTTTCGCTGAAGTAGCATATAATAATACGGTTCACAGCAGTACCGGATTAACTCCTTTCCAGGTTACCAGTGGCATGGAATTCGTTCCCATGCCTGAACTACCTAAGGAACCTCCCTCATCCATGTCCCTGAATGAATGGCTGGAGGCACTAAAGAAGGGATGGGAGAATACCAAAAAGGCGCTAACAGATGCGGCAGAAGCCTACAAGAAGCAAGCTGATAAACATCGTTCCCTACAACCCCCCTTTCGAGTGGGGGACAAAGTTTTTTTGTCTACTAAATACATAAGATTAAAGATGCCTAGTAAGAAATTAGGTCCAAAATTTCTAGGTCCTTTCCCAATAGAAAAGATAATTAACCCAGTTACAGTTCGACTCAGCCTACCCAGACTCTTAGGGAAAATTTACCCGGTATTCCATTGTAGCTTATTGAAGCCGGTAAGGGAGTCTAGCACGAGACCATCCACCCAAACTCCACCTCCTCCCGTAGTGGTAGAAGGGGAAACACATTATGAAGTGAAAAAAATATTAGATTCCAGGCTGTATAGAGGTCGTTTACAATATTTAGTGCATTGGAAGGGATACCCTTTGTCAGAAGCTACGTGGGTGAAAAGTTGGGATCTGAAAGCAGATAAATTAGTGAAGCAATTCCATGAGAAATTCCCTGATAAGCCAAAGGGTCCCCCTGGGGGAGGAAGAGGTGGTTAAATTTTGATAGTTAACATTTATGTTATTCTCTTTTCAGGAAACGTTTTTCTCTTGAGGAGAGGCCACCTGTCAGGCCTGTAATTCTGTTCCTTTTAGGATCTTTGGCCTGCCACATAATTAAAACATACATATTATGCTGTTTCATTGGTATAGTAGTTGGGAGGGGGGAATAGAAAGGAGTAGGATTGTGGAATGTATTGTTATGGATTTCTTAGAAGCTCAAGGTCGTCTTTTGTCTCCGCACCTCGACACCTGGCCAGAAGAAGAGGGGTGTACATGCCAGAGTGGAAGATGAAGATTGGACCATGTGATGAATTATGGGGTGTGGGGATAGATGATGAACTTTTAACTTGGGGAATTCACCGGATGTACCTTAGAGTTGAAATTCCACCAGCTTAATGCCAACATGCCTGTCTTATTAAATTGGAGTTTTAAGGACTACTTTGCCTTGGACAATGATTTAATTCTGCATGATATTTGGAACGCTGACACCTGGTTCTGTTTTCACAATGCCACTAAAAGTGTCTCTTTTAGCCCCGCTTCCGCCCGATGTATCTGTTTTGTTGTTTCCTAATTCTTCCCTTATCTTGGAAGGGGTAGTGGCCGCTCCTTTTCTATATAATTCGGACTCTCTCAAAAACATTTCTCTGGCCGTGATCGGAGATCGTTGCTTTTCCCTAAAAGCTGAAACTGTTGTTGCCACCCTTATCCTTTTATCTCCGCCTGATCACCCCTCTCTTCTTGCTCTCCAACAGCCTGTGCAAAATGCCAAGCCAATAATTTCCATCCTTCTCAACGGCCGCTCCTTTTCGGGGCTTATTGATACGGGTGCTGACGTTTCAGTCATTCGCACATCTGAATGGCCCTCTTCATGGCCTCTC
The DNA here is from genome assembly GCF_964273705.1 of Natrix helvetica. Taxonomy (NCBI): domain Eukaryota; kingdom Metazoa; phylum Chordata; class Lepidosauria; order Squamata; family Natricidae; genus Natrix; species Natrix helvetica. Next base: position 48,836,275 of record NC_138552.1, read on the forward strand.
ACTGATGCGTCTACTGTGCAAGGCGTGGGAGGTGCCCAGGCTGCTAAGGTTAGCACCTCTTGGTTGACTGCATCTACTCCTCATTCCTCTGTTACTGCTTATCTCCGTCCCTTTATTTTACCTTTGCATACTAATTTGTGGGGAAGAGATTTGTTATCTCAACTTCATGCTATCCTGACCATTCCTTGAAACTTTTGCAGTATGTCTTTGTCCCCTCTTTCCCTCACTTTGAAATCCTCTATCCCCGTGTGGGTCGATCAGTGGCCCATGTCCCAAGAAAAAGTCACGATTTTGCAAGAACTGGTGGCTCAACAACTGCAGGAGGGACATCTTGAGCATTCTACCAGCCCTTATAACACTCCTTCTTTGTTATCAAAAAGAAAAGCGGGAAATATCGCCTCCTGCAGGATTTGAGAAAAATTAATTTTATCATTCAGCCTATGGGACCTTTACAATGTGGCCTTCCAAATCCAAATTTAATCCCTTATAATTATGATTTGGTTGTAATAGATTTAAAAGATTGTTTCTTTTCTATTCCTCTTGCTCCTGCTGATAGAATCCTTTTTGCTTTTACCATTCCTCAATTTAACAATTCAAGGCCAACCACTAGATATCAGTGGAAGGCCCTCCCTCAGGGAATGATCAATTCACCCACAATGTGTCAATATTTTGTTGATAAGGCCTTGCAACCTTATCGAGATGCTAATCCCACATTTTTGATCTACCATTATATGGATGATATTTTAATAGCAGCTGATGGTCCAAAAGGCACTGTTTCTCAAACTCTTTCCTTTTTGTATACTGTTCTCACCCAATCAGGTCTTCATGTTGCCCCTGATAAAGTACAAACCCACTATCCTATGCAATATTTGAGTTATAAGCTCATGGCATCTGCTGCCATGCCTGTTCTCCCTACATTACATCTCCCAGAAAAAACCACACTTGTTCAACTCCAGCAGTATCTGGGAACCCTTAATTGGGCCAGACCCTATTTATCCCTTTCTACCCATGTTTTATCTCCTCTTTTTTCTGCCTTAGTAGGCCTTAAGCATCCATCAGATACTGTTGTATTAACCCAAGATCAAAAGGTTGCTTTGTCTATGGTTAATACTGCTCTCACCCATAAGTGGGTTGATAGAGTGTTACCCAATGAGCCTCTTTTATTTGCCATCTTATCCACTCCCTCACTTTTGACTGCTGTTATTTTTCAACTGTCCCGGGAAAAGAAAATGTATATCTTGGAATGGATACACTTGGCACACACTCCTAAGGCTTCAATCACCACCAAAGCCCTACAAATGGCTCTCCTTTTAGAAAAAGGGAGAAGACGCACAAAAGCCCTTATTGGTATAGAATTTAGTACCTTATATGTGCCTTTTAAACTTAGTCAATGGGAATCCCTATTTCAAACTTCAGAGGCTTTACAAAATGCCTTAGAGGATTGGAATGGTAATGTTTCTTGTCATCTTCCCCCAAATCCTCGATTACAAATATTAAAGACTGTTCCCATTCTTTTTTCAACTCCTGTGAGTTCTTTTCCTATTAAGGATGCCCTCACTGTGTTTACTGATGGCTCTAAATCTGTGGGTGCCTGTGTATGGCAAGACAATGGACATGAAATATGGCAGACTCGTACTACGACAGCGCAGCCATCTGCCCAACAAGCAGAATTATCTGCTTTTAATCTTGCTCTTGCATTGTTTCCTAATCAGCCCCTCAACATTATCACAGATAGTTTATATGTTTCACATTTGGTGTCTTGTATTTATGATGCCTACATTTCTCCCTCTACCCCTGCCCCTTTAATGAAGTTGTTTTTACAGCTCCAGGAATCGTTACATCTCCGTGCTCATCCATTATTTGTAGCACACATAAGAAGTCATCAACATCTCCCTGGATGCTTATCTGAAGGAAATCACATGGCAGATGAGGCATGTAAAACCACCCCGTCTTCCTGCTTGTATGCCTTAACAGCAGGAGAAAGCCATGATTATTTCCATCAAAATAAAAAGGCACTTGTCAAGCAGTTTGGCATTACACATCAAGAAGCTGCTGCTATAATCCAACAATGCCCAACATGTAGTCTGCAGGCATCGGCTATCCCACAAGGGGTTAACCCTAGGGGCACTAGTGCCTGTGAGACATGGCAAATGGATGTGACTCAATATCCATCCTTTGCCCCTTGGAAGTATATTCACGTATCCGTGGATACTTATTCGGGTTTCATTATGGCTACCTTGCAAAGGGGGGAAGCCGCAAAGCAAGTTATAAATCATAGTATTCAGACTTTCGTAATGTTGGGATGTCCTACAACTTTAAAAACTGACAATGGTCCAGCATATACAAGCTCTGCCTTTGCACAATTTTGCCATCGCTGGTCAATTGTTCATAAATTTGGCATTCCATTCAATAGCCAGGGACAGGCTATTGTGGAAAGGGCAAATTCAACCCTCAAACAAGCCCTGGACAGACATTTGGGGTCCAAAGGCGTAAGCCCCCCGTCACTCCCGGCGTTACAAAATGTATTAAATGTTTGTTTGTATTCTTTGAATTTTCTTAATTTAACCGGATCCCCAGCCTCTACTGCCGCCTCTAGACATTTCTCCACTCCTCCCCTCCCCTCTTCTCGTCCTCTTGTTTATTATAGGCACCTTCCTGATCCAGCTTGGAGAGGTCCTGTTCAATTGATCACTTGGGGAAAAGGCTACGCAGCAGTACAATTACAAGATCGAGTTCTGTGGGTTCCAGCTCGCTGCGTTCGTCCTTGCCATCTCGACCAATTAAAAAAGCAACATGATCCTTTTGTTGATTCTGTCTTTGATCTCTCTTGTCTCTTCTGTCTCTAACCCTTTTTCCTCTGCGTCTCCTATTCCTCCTGATCTACGTGTCTCACTCCCTAAATGTACACTTTTTGAACGTTTGAGTGCCTACATTAGAGTTCCACATTGTCGAGTACAAACCCCTTCCGGGGGTCGTGCGGAGCTTATTTGTAGACAACGCCATCCCTTGCTGCATCCAGCTCAGTGGACATGGCTAAGGGATGGAGATCCGATCCATCCCTCTAACAACACTTATATAATATCTTCTTCTTGTTCTACTTCCTTGTTAATTCTTAACGTTTCCTCTGAGGACTATGGCACTTATGTGTGCTCCCTGTTTTTCCTAAAGCAAAAAAGATCTTTTGTCATGAAAGTTTCCCTTCTTTCCGCTATCCATTTTTCCCCTGGCGTATTTCGCTCCTTGCCCTCTTCCCATGTTTTTGCTCCTGCAGCTCCCCGTTTGCAGCGCTCCTTGTCCGACGCACAACGGAATCAGCACCGTCCCGTAAACTATACCTGGACTATTTTGGACTTTCAAGGAAACATCCTTTATTCCATTTCTAATCGAACTCTGTGGCCTTGGTTTCCTGTGCTTTCCTTTGACTTTGCTGAAATGCTGGTCGGTGCTCATGGATTTAAACATAAGACTAAATGTGACCCTTCCCCTCGACAGGTCTGGAACACTGGCCCAGGCCTGTATATTTGTCCAGGACATCTTACAGAACTCTCCCACCTGGAAAAATGTGGAACCACCCCTGATTGGTATTGTAAGTCCTGGCAATGTGTGTCAACCAGAAAGATTTGGTGGACGGCTCCCTATACCTCGGACTATATCAAAGCAGTACTAGGCCCTGATAACAATTTGCCTTGGAATTCCTGTACCAATTGGGCCTGCTGCGGTGTTCGCCTTAACCCCATGACTGTTACCTTTACATCATATGGCAGGAATCTTCCAATTACTGAATGGTTTGCAGGGAAAAAATGGGGGGGAAGGTCAAATGATAACTCCAAAAACAGTCACCCAGGTAATATCTTCACAATTCGTCTTACCATGTCTTTAGAAACATCTCCACCTGTAGGCCCAAACCTGCAACTTAGTTCGCCCTTTTTACAGCCCTTGACAAAAAACAATAATCCGTTGGTGACTTTGGTTTCCTCTGCGCGTGATGCCCTCACGGCAGCCCGTACTTTTCCTCACAATGATACTAGGTGTTGGTTGTGTATGTCTTCCCAACCCCCTTTTTATGAAGCCATAGGTTCTGCCTTACCTTTTGCCAATAGTACCTCAGATACCACTTGCCGGTGGTCTAATTCTTCTATAACAGTGTCCTCAATTGAAGGTCAAGGTTGTTGCCTTGGGTATGTACCCTCTAACTTTTCTCACTTTTGTATTAATGTTTCTTCTGATGCTTATCACCTTTGCCAATTGTGGTTGCCTGGTGCAAGACTAGGGCTTCCCACAGGTGGATGGACTACTATGTATACCCTCCTTCCCACAGCCGATCTTTCCCGACGGTATAAAGGTCAATTTTTGTCCCCTCCAATGGCTCTATTTGGGCCTGCTCCACTGGTGCTAATGCATGTGTCAGTGGAGACATTTTATATATACAAAAAGCTTTTTGTATTCAGATTTATCTTCTCCCTAAAATGTCTGTTTTTTCTAATAATCAGTTCCTTTCTCGTATGGAAACACCCCAATACCTCTTACGAACAAAACGTGAAATGGTTACTACTATGACTCTGACCCTTCTCCTGGGCCTAGGAGCCACCGGTGCGGCAACAGGCATCGCAGGAATGGTTGTGGCTGACCAAAACATCCGCAGGCTCAGTGTTGAAATTGATGCCGATCTCGAACACATTGAACAATCTATGATTGCTCTCCAGAATTCTCTTACTTCACTATCTGAAGTTGTTTTACAGAATAGAAGGGGTTTGGATTTGCTACTCTTAAAACAGGGCGGTCTGTGTGTAGCTTTGAAAGAGGAATGTTGTTTTTATACCGACAGTTCGGGCATCGTGCTTGACTCTATGGCAGAATTAAATACCCGATTGAAAGACAGAGAGAGAGAACGCTCCCAATCTCACACATGGTATCAGGGAATGTTTAATCTCTCCCCCTGGTTGACTACTCTCCTTTCGGCCCTAGCCGGTCCTTTGATTTTATTGCTCCTTGCATGTATAATTGGCCCATGCGTCATGGGGAGACTTTTGGCATTTTTGAAACAGCGACTAAACAGTATTGGAGATGATGTCCTCTTGCTGAAGCACACTGTTGAAAACGAATGTAAAAAACCTCTTTCAGAATTTGCCTCTGAGGCTGATGAGGACTCCGAATCAGAAAGCATTCCTTTGGAAAGGTGTATTGGCTCCCTAAGGGCTCTCCCGGAGGGGGGATCCACTGGGGATGTCATAGCTTTAGAGGAATTTTGACCATTTAAAAATAAAATAAAAACAGAGGACATATGGATACAAGTTTGATACATATGGATACAAGTTTGGTTCAGGCTTCAGCATTTGCTACTAATATAATAGGCCAAGAGAATATAACCTTTTAAGGCTTCCTTAGAATTGCCACGTATTGCCTATCTATGTATATATGCTGCTTAGTTTTAATATCTGGTGTGTAACAGAGCTATCTATCAGCCACATTTAGGTTTCGTTTCTCTATTAGTGTTAAGTTTTGTTTCTAGGCTTTACTAGTGTTCAGTTTCGTTTCTAGGATAAGTTTCCTTTTCTTCTAAGCTTTAAGTTTCTGTTACGTATGCAATGAGTCATGCTTTTCTGTGATTTCTATATGCTACTCTTTTATGCGTGTATCTCCCCCCGCCCTAATGAAACTGCTTAATAAAAGAGTCTGTTGCGATCTATTCGGGGGACATAACATCACCCCGAGCACATCGTGCTCTCTCACTTCGAGAATCTTTTGTGTGGTGTCTTTTATTGGCTAATCCACCCTTGCGAGGGGCCCTCTAAATTCGCTCCTGCGGGAGTTATCGACAAGGAAAGTCTGAAGAACCTCGGACAACGAGTGTGTTGCAGGGTCGCTGCGACACAGGAGTAATAGAGCTTCAGTAACTTGAATCGTCCAAACTCTCGAAAATTATCTCTAGTGTCTCCCTCTATCTAACCTTTCAGAAAAATGATCACTTTTAAATATACAGAGATAATTGTTGTGACCCAGCAGGAGCCCTTGCAGTTGCCACCAGACTCCGAGAATGAGGGTCCCTATGAGTCGGCTCAGGAGGAGGTGGGGGACCCTGGACAGTGTTCCAACTCTGAGCAGGGATCGGAGAGTCTGGTCGGCCACCAGGAGGCGCCTGAGGCATGGAGCAGTGGTGAGAGCCAGAGGAGGGGGGCTCCCGATGCCATGCCTTGGAGCAGTGGGGAGGAGTCACGAGACAGTGAGTCAGAGCTGAACAGGGAATTCCTGGACGCTTGTTATCACGGCGCCCATAGACGCAAGGAGCGTGGGCATAATTATCGGCGGTAAGGGCTCTTAGCTGTTGATCAGGAGACTCCTCTCCAGGCTATAAAAGGGTTGACTGTGCATACGCCCTTTGCAGCAGTCAACAAAGTACTCCTGCAAAAGTCTTGGTTGTGAAACATAGCCAGCTGGATAGCTGCTTTCGTGTCTTGTCATTGTGAGCTTTGTCGTGGTGGTTTACTGCCACGGAACTGTCTGTCTGTTTGTAAAATAAACCCTGTTCCCTTGTATTGTTCCAGAGCGTGTTCTGTGTGGGCGAAGGAGGAAGGGGGGGTCAGAACAGATAATTATATTTGATGATATACCTTAGTTGTATTAGTTGTATTTGATGACATACGTGAAGTACAAAGTGGTACCCGTACCCAGCTGTCACTAATATAATTAAGTCTATTCACCTAGATATTGGTCATCCTCTTCTCTTTCCTTTCACCTTTCCCAGTACTATAGATTTATCCAGAGAACTAGGACATTGTATAAAGTGTGCAAAGTATGATAATTTCAACCAGATCATTTGCTATAAAGCAATTCTTTCTCTATTTGGGATCTTCTGCTGGAGTATACGTGTGAATGGTTTGCCTTTAATCAACATTCTATGTAAGAACTATGCAACCTTATGGACCTTTTGAGTACAAGAAACCAATGAATCGGATTAATACAAAATTGTTTGTATTCTTGCCAGTTTCTTGGTTTTTGTAAGATTTTTTCGCCATGACAATTTCAAAAATGCTACATTCGCTTTTTCATGCATCAAAGTGGCGTCAACATGGGGGTTGGAGTTGGGTCAAAATTGGCAAGTAGATAGATGTTCCTTTTGAACATATATGTGACATCAGTGCACTTATAAAGACACAGGCCTTGCACTGAGATGTTACATTCACCATCTCGCTGATTTTGATGCCTCCTGAAGAAACTAAAACACATTAAAAACATTTTTAAAGGTAAGCATTTCATTGTTACAGCTCTTTACTTTTCTATGTTCCTATACAAACATTTAAAAATAGACAATCGTGCTCGGTGGTGTTACTATTATGCTACCAGTCCTTTCTTATGTACAATGGATTATTTCAAATAAAAATGTCAATAATCATACCAGAACTTCAATCCTGGACTATTTTCTTTAAAAAAAAATCAATAAAATCAAAGCTTCTTTTTGAACCAGGCATTTGAGACAGGCTGTTTCAGTTCACTAAGTATAGACTTTACATAGTGTCTCGCCGCTAATCAATTTCAACTATACATGTTGTTTTTAAAGATTTTAGATACGTTTTGATCAGCATATATTTATGGAAAGGAGCAAGTAGATTTGTAAGCCCTGATCCTGTGACACTCAGCCTACTTCATTTTTCCTAGCTGTTTTCTGATAACATTCCCTGGAGTGTTGTTTCTTTTCAAAAATAATGATCACAGGATTATAAGATTTAAGCTTTCTACGGTAAAGTGTTAGGAAGAGAAAATTAAAATAGCATTCAATAGGGTTGTGCAAATTCTTTGAAGAGGCATTTCACGATGTGCTGGAGCCTCTCTTTTTACATCAAAAATGCAATCCTATATTTTACCAGGCTCAGGTTGCACATACAGCAGGCAGTTGGGGATAAATTTAAGGATTCAAGAAGAGGTCCTTATTTCTGTCCATTGTGAATAATATGTAAAACAATACAATTGAAATAAACAAATAAGATTTGCACTTTGATGGTCACTGTTTTATAATATGCAAGGGCTGGGAGATCTTAATATGTTATTTGCAAAGTTATTAAAAAGAGTATTTCAAGTTAACAAAAGCCACTAATGTCATAATCATGTGACACCCTTCCCTTATGTTTTTCTATCCTTGTTCCCAAATATGTTTTCTATTTTTGACTATTTTCAATCTTTGCAGAAAAGGCTTGTTTTGCTTCCTCGTTGTTGTTAGAATTTCTTTCAAATTCACTTTGCTTTTTCTAATTATATAATTGAAGTAATGAAATTTGTGGGCTTTTTATGCATCTTCTCATTATTCTTCAGAGTCTAGGGCTGCCTGGTCCTTCAGCTATAAAACAAACAAAACAAAATACATGATTTTCATGACATGAAGGATAGGAAATAGGGATATTGTGGACAACATTATGGAATGGATTAACTGGACCTCTTTGAGGGAGAATTCAAGCTTAGAAAGTTACTCAGGTGAATAATCTTCCTCATATAATCCTCAATTTTTTCAGTTCTCTCAGTGGGCTTTGATACAATTGAATTTAGCATCCTGATACTCTGTCTCTGACAATTGGAAGTGTTCTGTTTTGTATTGATTATACTCTTTAGTGGGGAAAAGACACCCATGGTTGCTGTATAGCAGTGATGGCTAACCTTTTCAGACCGAGTGCCCAAAGTGCGTGCATATGCCCCAAACCCTCAAATGCAATGTGTGTGCCCCCCATGTGCATGCACCACACTCCATGTATGCACCCATGCATGTGCCCCTGAGCATGCATGCACATTCCTCATATACCCCTCCCAAGCATGCACGGCAGAGACACGAAGACCAGCTGGCGGATGGGAGGCATGTACACATGTGCAGCGGAACTAAACTGTGGTGATGGCTCATGTGCCATCAGAGAGGGCTCTCCGTGCCACCTCTGACATGCATGCCATAGGTTCGCCATCATGGTTGTATAGTGAAGTGTTATTGGACGTGGATTTTTTAATACCTACATGACATTGCTTGTAAAGATCATCCATTGGGTTGGGGGTGAGCTATCATGAATATGTCAGTAAAATTGAGCTATACATTTTCATCTTGGGAAGATGTGGAGGAAAGCTGGTATCTGGAGAGAACGCAGGGGGTGGGGGTCTTAAAGAAAAAAATAAAAAATGGAGATTAACCAGAAATCATCTGGCTCTGCGGTTCCTATTTTGACTCTGAGTAGACCTGAATTTTCCAAGGACCAAGTCTATGATTTGGTTTCTTTTAGATTTACAGCTATTGTTTAATTTATAAGCAAACACCATGGCTTTGCTGACCTAGTGGATTAGTGATAACTTCACGTCTCTAGGACTGGGATCCAGTGAGTATTACAATTTAAGACAAATGAAGGCAAATATATGTCTCCGAGGATAATGTTTCAGGATCCAATTTGGGTCAGTCACTGTGACCAAAGGTGGCACCACTGTTTCCAGTCTTGACCCAGATTGGTTCCTGCATTACTATTTAACTTGTTTTAATATTTATTTTTAAAATATATTTCTGGTTGTCTTATTTATCCTGGAATGTGGTTGTATAAAATCAACACATTTGTAAACCATGTTGTTAGGAAAATGGGCATCCAGAGGACAGCTTTTAACTAAAATAAGTGAAATAATTCCCAATCCTTCCATTAACATTTCCCAAATGTTTTCTTTCCCCCCCATTAATGAAAAGAGTTGAAAAGCATTCTTCTTCCCTCTCCACAATACCACAATACTACACCTACCTTATTTGTCGAAATAGGATCTCCTTCCTTTAGTTTTCTTTGGAAAATATCCTGGAACAATACAATATGCTTGTTATCTCTCTTAATAATCTGCATGCTGAGTTTGGAATTATTCATCGTTCTTTCTTCTTCAAATCAACAGGAATGGCAAAATCTCCAATTGATTTTCCTCCTCTTCATTAAACCAACTTAAACATCAATCAACCTTCATTGGAGCAAGTCAATAGTCACTAGCCACATTTCCTCAAAGCTCATTATAAGCTATTAAATACAGCAAATAACTAAGTGTTTGTGCAAACACCTGTTAGAGTAAAAAAAAAAATCAAGTTGTTTCCATGAAAGCATTTACATGTTTGTCTGAAGGACAATGCAGCATTAGAGTCTACTGTATTTGGAAGTTTGAATTTGTTTTTCTTTAAATCATTCTGAGCATCATAGAAATCAGCTTCAGTTATGTGTTTAGGCTACTATGCCTCACTTCCAGATTCCCTTCATTTTAAAGATATAGTAAAATATAGAAGGGTATGCTTAGCTTCATTTGGCACAGCAGGGATACATTGATTATTTAAATGGAAAAGCTAGGCATGCTGAGAAAAACATCCATTATTTTGCTTTGTATGGACTTTTACTTGATAATGATTTGACTCAAGAAATTGTCAAAACAGGCTGCATGAATACTTTCGAAACCAACAGTTTATATGTAGCCAACAGCCTTAAACTTGACCTCTATCCAGGCTACCTTGAAAATTCTATTGTTCCATAGAGGTGGAGATAAATGGATAGGGATTTAAGTTGCCACAAAATTATATTCAGTTAAAGCAATGTAAGAAATTAATGTCTTTGTATTGAGGACTTCAGCCTGTGTGATTGAGGTTATGTTCAAATATAATTGAAGCTCAGATTTATCAACTACTGAGATCCTATTTCAATATCTCAAGTTAGCGAGAAACAAGCTTTTACTTAGGAAGTTGCTCCCATTCACTTTAGTGTCATGGACACTCAACATAGAGATTGTCTGCAAACAAATGCCTAAAAAATGAAATTAAGTTTCTAAGAGATAAGTTTTTCAAGTGCACTGAATGCTGCGGCACTTATATCAGAATGAATCAGATTGAATATTACATAGTTTAGGGTACAGTTTAGACGCCAGCATTTCTTGAATATCTAATTTCTAAATATTGATTTTTTTCTCTGCATGGAGGGAAGCGGGAGGATGATTGATTCAAATACTTGTGATTAGAATCTTGAGTGTGAAAAAATATATTTAAGTTGATTCAAAACATTTCTGGATTTAAAACCAGAACTATTAAGAACAACAGTTGTTAGTGGTTAGAAAAAGCAATATAAAATCTTGTTAACTAGGATCCTAGAAATGAGACAAGATCTATCTGATGTGAAAAGGAAAGAGCATAAATGAAAGAGTGAAAGAAACAAATAGTTGCTCATAGTAGTTGGACCAAAAAACATCCATCCATCCATCAATCCATCCATACCTACCTACCTACCTACCTACCTACCTACCTACCTACATACATACATACATACATACATTTTCCCAAGAATGACAAATCATTTGAGATAAGCATAGGGCAAAGCTCATGAAATAGTCTTCTTTTTACCCTCTCTTATAGTATTGACCACCTCTGTTATAAATTGTATCAGAGAGAACCCATAAGGGAAATTGTCAAATCTAAATAGGTCATAAATAAAGTTATCCAGTTGATTCCTCACACAGATATACGTACACACTAGTTTCTTCTTGGGATGGCAAACAAAAGACTTGCATTTTTCTTTGTTTGGTTGAACCAACATTTTACTTCTTTACCAGAAAGGAAGGATAACTTTTATTATATTCAGCTACATCAAAATGAAATGTGTGTAACAATATTTTAAGACTTAAGGCTGCAGTAGGTATTCAATGCTGTGAGTTGCTCTTCAACTGAGAATTCTTAACTTGGATTGGATCATATCAAGTAGGTTTAATTCTACCTTTATTTAAAGAAGGTTGGAGAAACAGATAATGCTGAATGACAGAACTTGGCATGCTTCATAATTGGCTATGCCAACTAGGATATGACTAATTATAGTTTCCCAATATCTAGAAGAACACAGGTTGTCAATTTCAGAACCAATATGACTTAAGCTCTAAGACCTGGCTTGCAGTTGCAAGTTAGAGGTTATTAATTAATTTGACTTATGCAGTTTCCCCATAAGATTTAATTCATTGAATCTATTTGGTATCCTGTTCTCATTCCTACTGCAATCTTGCTAGCAATCCATGTTATGGGAATTCCTGCTAAACCTTGGCAGTACAGCAGCTTAGTAAACAGCCTGAAGGGGAAAATATTCTTTGTTCTTCTAACAAAATCCCCATTTTCTTATACACTGTAAACTCCAAATTGGATATTGCACCATAAAATTGATCTTATAAGAGTTTTTAGGATTATAGACTTCAATAGAAAGCCTTGAGAAAGTTTATTCTCCTTTGCTTCAAGGCAACAAGACTGTTCTGCCCAGGAGATGCTTGTATGGTTAACTTTTCCAGACTAGACTATATTTTTTTTAAAAGTATTTATCATTTAGTAGAGTTCTTCCTAATCAAAACATTTTATTGTAGGCAAGGTTACATATTTTAATTATTTTACCACTGTATACTTTCAACTGTTAATCCAAGCTCAACTTGCTTTGTTGAAAATGTGTAACTTAATTATTAAGGAAAGAGGACGATTTCTTTGGGCAACATGTCTATATATCTGTTGAAGAGAGGATAAGACAATGACTAAATTGCTATAAATTAGTTAAGAATAACCCTTGCACTGCAATGAGTCCTACTGAGGAAACCTATCCAGGATTACACTGTATCTGTTCTGAAGCGAACATTCATGAAGCCAATGATGGATTATTTCAAATAATTATTTTTAAAGAAAAGACATTTCATTGGGTAGGTTATAGACAATTAGCAACTACATCAATAAAGTGAGATATTTTCATAAATACCTCAATTATGAATGCAACTTTTACTTTAAAGTTATAGCCAATACAATCATATAATAAGTGCAGTTTAATTTGGAATACCTGGACTTCTTATTTTAAGTAGTTTTGCATGAAAGCTCAATTTATGATCTGCGGCTATTTAATAATTCATTATTCTGAAAGCTTCAACTTTACCTATTAGACATAAATCTATGACAAAAGCTTGAAGGTAAGAGCTTTTATTAGATTAACAGGATGCAAGTGTTATATACAAGCTTTAGGGACCTAATTAGGGCATTTCTCCTTCTAGTTTTCACTATATATTACACCTGACAATGAACTAGCTGTGAACAGGGACTGTTGATGGAAGCTAGAAGCAGATTTTTTTTTAAAGCCTAAAATTAGCTTTTCAGAATAATTCTATATCTTGCAGCCACATGTTCAACTATGCATTGAATTTCCAAGAATAATGACTATCTACAGAGGCCTTCAATAAGAACTGGATTAAAAATTCAATTTAATTTAATTTCATCAGCTCCTTATTTCCAACTTCAGCTGTATCCCTTCCATTCCCATCTCAATCAATAAATTAAAAAATCACAAGTTGATCATATGAACTGTGTTACTATTTTTTGAAAAAAAAAAATTTTTATTCCACCTATTCAACCTCCAGAGTTAAATAGAAACTGCTTAAATAAATAGTTTAAATTTTATCTATCTAAATATAACACTTGGCAGAGTGTCTTGAATATCCAGATCACAGTAAGTTAAGAACTTAGTTAACTATCTTGATTCAGCATTAAAGCATATCACAGGACCTTCAAATGAAACAGATTTTCAAAGTCTTTAACATAAAAGACCAATATTAATATTGAAAGCAAAGACACATACAATATCTTAACCCAAAGTCAATGTAAATGTCATCAGCTCCACCTACATATTAGTAATAGAGAAATGGAACGTCTTATTTGGCCTGCATCTGAAATAAAGCCATTTTTCAAACAGCAACTAAGGAAAATGAACTTGATGGGCACCTGTAAATGAATGCTTTACAAGTGCATAAGCAAAACTGAATGATAAGACTCCAAGCTGACAAAGGTCATGCTGTGTATCATGAAATTTGTATTTTTGTAGATTTGTATTTTTTCTGATCCATTTACTAAAACTATAGCAGAGAGAGAAAGAGAGAGACAGAGAGACAGAGAGAGAGACACACACAGAGAGAGAGAGAGAGAGAGAGAGAGAGAGAGAGAGAGAGAGAGAGAGAGAGAGGGAGGGAGGGAGGGAGGGAGGGAGGGAGGGAGGGAGAGAGAGAGAGGGAGGGGGAGGGGGAGAGAGAGAGAGAGAGAGAGAGAGAGAGAGAGAGAGGTTGGCAATTGAACAAAAGACAAACATAATTATCCCAATATAATTTCTTCAACTTGTTTAGAAAGTTTCCTATCTCTTTCCCCATTCCAGCCATAACTAATGTTACAGATATTAGAGCAAATGCATATTACAAAAATGCTGACATGCTATTCTTTCACGTTCAAAGATTTCAAGAGACTTTTAAATGCAATGAAGAAGTGCTATTTTTGAATCCAGGAGCATTTTCTTCAAAGGAACCACTCAGGTTTTGTCGGGTTCCCTACCTCCAAACAACCAGACAAATGCACACTATAAATTTACTACAAATTTAGAATATCTGAAAACGGTTAATGCCCACAAGTAAAAATCACAATAGGCTACATTTTCTTCTTAAGAAAGGCTCAAATCTATCTAATAAGATAAGGTGAGCCAAGGATCTGAGGTGGCATAGCCTTAGATATATTTCCCAAAGGAGATGCATCCTAATTTGAACTGAGTGAGGGAGCTAAAGGAACACAGTGGCTCAGTGGCTAATATGCTGAGCTTGTCAATCAGAAAGGTCAGTAGTCAGCGGTTTGAATCCCTAGCACTGCATAATGGAGTGAGCTCCCGTTACTTGTACCAGCTTCTGTCAACCTAGCAGTTTGAAAACATGTAAAAAATGCAAGTAGAAAAACAAAGGTAACAGTGTTCTGTGCACTTTCGGTGTTTAGTCATGTTGGCCATATGGCAACAGGGACATCTTTGGACAGCACTGGCTCTTCGGCTTTGAAACAGAGATGAGCACCACCCCCTAGAGTCAGGAATGACTACCACATATTTTCCTGGGGAACCTTTACATTTACCTTTAAGAGAGATTAAGGGTGGGAAAAAAAACCAGATTATAGCCTTTAAAAAATTAGTTTAAATAACTTCTGAGTTGGGAAATGTTCTTATAGATGTACATCTGCATACTATTAGCATCCATCCAAAATTAGTATCCACCAGAAATGCTGACATGCTATTCTTTTCCTTTTAAAGATTTCAAGAGACTTTTAAATGCAACAGAAAAATGCAGATTGTTGTGGCTAATTTTATAAATGGTACAATGTTTATATTGTACTGTAGCTGAATAGCTAATTTAAACTCTCCCTATTGTGAGGTCAAGAAGTTTTCAGAAAGCATGCAGTCCAAAGTTTATAGTAGAAAAAGGTGGTGTCTAAGGTATTTGCATAATGTTGAATAGGAATGAAGTAGGGCTGAAATATTCTTTTCTGGGAATCGGGAAAGCAACTTCTGGTTTCTTTGGGATTTTTCGGTTTGTTCTTAGTTATCAGCCCTTCAGGCAGATATTGCTAGGAAACAGACACTGAAAGGACTACTGGACCTTTACTGTTATAGGATGTAATAATAGACTTTTTCAAGACTGGTAGAGAATTTGTCTTTTCCCTCTATACTAAAAAAGAATCAAAACAGTGCAATTTTGAAATTTTCCTTACCTCTTCTTTTTTATCTGGGCTAATATAATGGCAATTACATTCCTTCTTCAAGGCTATGTTTCTACTCTTCTGTATTTGTATTTTGAGATCTGAAGAAGTGAGGACAAGTTAGGAAAGTCTCAATCAGCTTTTTGGTGAAAATAATGTGATGCACCTTTAATTTGCACTTTCTTAATAACTCTCTATTGTTATGCCAGCAATAATACCTTTCTCAATTGAGAAGAGAAGGAATAAATGTGGTAAAGCAGGAGTATCCAACCTTGGCCACTTTAAGAATTCTGGGAATTGAAGTCTACAAGTCTTAAATTGGCCAAGGTTGGACATCCCCATGGCAAAGAAAAATTAACAAATTTGTATTGAAAACCATGGGCTTTTACTCATAAAGCTTTTTACCCTCTATGTTCAACACTTTCTCTTTCCTTTTTTCTTTAAAGAAAAGGGCATCAGCAGAAACTGGTATTAGTTAATAGGAGGATATTTGGATGTATCTATAGCATTAATTTAGTACACACACACAAAGTTGAATTGATTTTTCAGCCAGAAGAAAAGTCAATGTCAAAGATAAAACAATGCAGGAGAACAGTTACATTTTTTCCAGACTTTTAATTTAAATGAATGAGAATAATAAGATGAAGATTAATAAAATTAAGCAGATTAAAATTTAAAACGACACAACTACTTTTTTCTCCCACTCCTGACACTAGGATCCAAGCTCTGATGATACTGAATGGTGGGAAATTAAGTACACATAAAACCAGCATATAGTTAAATTATGCAGTTTACTGATACCTACTTAGTGAGGGCTGCCAAGTTAATAGGTTTCAAAAGGCAATTAGGCAATTTCATGAAGATTAAATCTTTTATTAGTAAGGTTGAACTAAATTGAAAAGGATAATTTTCTGCCATCTTAAAATGAGCTGCCTTATTTTGGTTTAATTTAGGATGAAATCTCATCCTTACTCCCTGCTTTTGGGAGAAAAAAAAACCCCATAACAGTATTTTACATTTTATTCCCTGCTTTTTCCAAAGCCCTGTTCAAGTAAAATATGATTTTTTAAAAAATATGGATGTTGCAAGATAACTTAAATGTCATCAAAATGAATTATTCCTGTTTCAATATCCTGGAAACATTGTTATAGGTTAAATGTCACATTTATGACCTCCTAAGTCAAAACTGTACCATCAAGATTCTGCCAGAAAAGGCAGAATTTCAGTTTAAATATGAAACACGAAAACAATCAAATAATAGATGGATTCAAAGAACTGTATCTCTAAAACAATTAACTAACTACAATTAAAACAACTGTATAATTTTAAAAGTCATGGTAAAATTATTACTCCTTCAACCAATAAAGGGAATACTAGATATGATATATACAGAAAAAAATCATATTTCAAATAAGTGATTTGAGATTACCATAAGGCCCAATATAGTGAAAAAACATTCTAACATTAACTGCACCACCTAGATAATGACATACCTGCTTCAATAATATAACAAATCCATCATTTCATGGGTTAAGTGCACCTTCTCCCAGGCTATGCTGTGAAATGTGCTTGAGTTTTGCAGCTAGGGGTTGCTAATTTTTGTATGCATAACCTCAAATAAACAAATGAGGCTATAAATAATAACTTTTCGCCTGACTGATCCAGTTTTTCATTTGAGTGACTCAGTATAACCAATTGCTGAACAATTTGATTTAAATGGTCAATGCTGATCAGACTTTCTTGATTCATGGTTCTATTCTTCTGCTAGTGATAAAGATGCTGAACAAAATTCAGAAAGGTGAGGGAAGAGAAAAAAAAAAGAAAAGAAGCAGGAAGGCAATACTGTGTATTGATCAGAAAAGCTTCTTGGGCATATGGATAATTATAGTGTCCAGTAGCTCAGCAAAATAGATTAGCTATTTGGGCACACATTTGTGTGTTATTTACAAACCTGGTAAGATTCCATAAAATTTACTGTGTGTACTTACACAAAGTATGGCTTGATTTAATGTTTACAGAAATAATTTATAAGGACTAGAGAGGTGGAAAATCTGTTCCACCAGTTGCGTTACTGAATAATTATACATAAATTCACTACCTAGGATTTATCCTGGATTAAATTTACCAATGCCATCAGAAAAAGTAGTAAGTAAAGGATTTTTTTTTTTGGTCTTATCTCCAAGATTTTTTAAAGATACATCTTACATTAAAACCATTGTTTTAGGACTTTCTAAATATGTGACTCAAAGCATACTGCGTTGTATGAGTGTGTCGAGTTGAATTGGCTTACATATTTATTTTTTTAAATAATAATTTAAAGATAATTGATGCTGTCCAAATATCTGGGTGACACTTTAATAATTATCAAGTAATAAATATATTTTCTAAGATTCATGAATTCTGATACATCTGGAAATCACTATTCCTGAATTAGAATACTTTCTTTTCAAGCTATTACAGTAAAATAGGAAATGATTCAAAGGATATCATCAGAATATATATATAAATGATTTATCTCAGGGACTAGCATATGTAGGCTTGCACTAATCAAGTTACCATAATGATACTAAATGATACTCTGGGATCTACAAAATTAAGTTTGAAATTAAATAAAATAAATGGCAAAATCTTAGTAGATCATCAAATGCCATGAGATTTCAGACCAGAATATTGACATTTCCTACAATTTCAGCATTCTCATGTAAATCTCTGTGAATTTCAAGGTCAGAAAGACATTGCATGTGATCACATGATGGGGTTTGTAGTGGGAAAGAGTATTGACCATTGTTATTCTACCTGCCCCGCCCCCCCCCCCCAAAAAAAAAGCAAGGAAGGGATGAAGTAGAATTGAAGTTGAGGAAAACCTGCCAAAATAGCAATAGCCTGATTTGTAGGTGTGATTGCAAACAGTGTTTACATATAATACACAATATGATCCTACTATGGCAGTTTATGCCTAGGGTTGCTTCAGAACTATACTTCTACTTTTATTATAAAATAATATAGAAATTAAAATGATCATATGTAATACTTTGAAAAAGAATGTGGCTTTATCAAGTAGGATGAAAAAGTCATGGACAGAGCACAGAGATCCATAAAACAAAACCCAACTATTACAGTCCTGGCATTATTCATTCCTGAATCCAGATGGTTGCTGTGAACTATTCAATCCACTTCATATTTATAGGCTGTAATGATTGCTCCCATTCTTTTCCTTACTTGTAATGGGCAGCATTCCAGCCTAGTCTTAGGAATAGATCCAGATATTACTTGAACAGAGAGTAAATATCTTGCTGCAGGACAAATCCTTACAAAATCAGAAAAGAATATAAGCAGGCATAAAGGAAAGCTAATCCTTGCTTGGCCTTTCCAAGAAACATGCTAAATCTTGTGCAGCACAGCTGTAGGTCCAACTAAATGCCCCAAACAGTAAGAACATCCAAGGATTCAGTGATAACATAGAAAAAGTCATTCTTGAAAAATCAAGGAACATAGAGATGGGGCCATGGCAAAAAAAAGAAGAGATACTCTTATAAATCAAATACATAGTCTAGCCACGGGCATAATCCTAAAAATGCTCTCCTAATCCAGATGAGTGGCCTGTCCCACCTTGGGCATTTAGGAAAGAAAGACCCACAATTTCATTTGGAGCAAAATATATACTTTCATTAAAGCCAAGTGGTTACAGCGTAAGCAAAACCAGATCTGAATATGCCCTTGTAAACTCAGTACTTTTCCCTTCTCCTTGGCCCTCCCTTCTTGGTCCTTTTGTGAATGTCCAATGGTATTCAATCTAGGATTTTTGGTAACAGTCCTAATGTTTGACAGCTCTTTGGTGGATGTTTGGACTGTATCCTCATGCTTGTGTCCTTGGATCTGTGGGGCTCTGTTCTGGGTTGGTACTTCTGGTTCCTGTTATCCTGTAATCCCCCTCCCTATATCCCCTTACTCCTCCTTCCCCACTTTTACGGCAGGATTCCATTGAAGTGAAGCACAGCTGAAGTGATATGATGGCAGATTTGACACACCCTTAACATTGAATTTCTTCCTAGTGGCTCTTTCCTGAAATCCTCAGAGAAATCAAAGAATTGCTGGTTCTCATTGGGAAATGAAGTGAAATGTACTCAGTGAGAAATGTACTGAAAGAAGAGGATGGAATGTGTCCATGTCCCTACCTGATGTAACACTGATCAGCTATAAAAACTTGTAATTATCAGTGTAGTGAAATGATTATCCTTCCGCACCCAGAACTGATTATCATTTTATTAGCATACTGGTTAATTGGATTGGCCTGTTAATCTGCATAGCGCTTTTGCAGTCTTTGCTTCATTCTCCCTCTCAGTGAGTGTGTTATTAATTGATGTTTATAAAAATGAATCAATGGCATTAAAAGGTGGTTTCCTAATTGGGAGCTATGACAAAATTAGGGGGTGTAGAAATGTGACGTATTTATATTTGTGAATGCCTACACTTGTGAAATACCCCAATTGTAAAAAACCCAATGTACAATTAAAATTTAAAATTTAAAAAGACAGTCAGGAGGAGTGAGAAAAATTACGGTTGAGCCAGGCCAGATAATTGAAAGAGGTGGGTCTTCAGCTGTACACGGAAGGAGCGGAGATCGGAAGTAATCCTGATGTCACGGGGGAGGTCATTCCACAGGGCTGGGCCCATCACAGAGAAGGCTCTGCTCCTGGGTGTCGCCCCCCGACACTGTTTGGCAGACGGCATCCGGAGAAGTCCCTCTCTGTGTGAGCGAATTGGTCGTAGGGATGTGTGGGGCAGGATGCGATCCTGCATGTAACTAGGCCCTGTGCCATGAAGCGCTTTAAAGATCATAATCAAAACCTTGAAACGCACTCGGTAGACCACAGGAAGCCAGTGCAGCTTGCGCAGGAGAGGTGTTACAGGGGAGTATCTAGTCCTCCCCATAATCACCCGCGCGGCCGCGTTCTGGACCAACTGTAGTCTCCGAGTGCATCTCAAGGGAAGCCCCATGTAGAGAGCATTGCAGTAGTCCAGGCGAGACGTCACTAGCGCATGGGTGACTGTGCGTAGGGCATCCCGGTCCAATAAGGGGCGCAATTGGCGCATCAGGCGGACCTGATGGAACGCCCCCCTTGCCACGGCTGTTACATGGTCATCCATGGACAGCCGGGCATCTAGGAGGACGCCCAAATTGCGCACCTGTTCCATGGGGGCTAGTTGCACGCCCCCGATGGCCAGAGATGGAAGCACCTGGTTGAACCGGGAGGCCGGAAGCCACAGCCACTCCGTCTTGGAAGGGTTGAGTTTTAGTCGGTTGCCATCCATCCAGACCCGTACGGCCTCCAAACACCGGGACATCATTTCGATGGCCTCATTGGGGTGGTAATTTCGACGGCCTCATTGGGGTAAGTAATGTTTCCACCAAGGTCTTCTGTTCCGGTGGGAACAGAGGTTTGATTCTATTGGCTGAGAGTCTGACAGCTCCCTATAAAAGGGCTGCTGTCAGACCCAGCCTTTGCTGGATTGTTCACACTTGTTGTTGCTGTTAATAAAGAGCTGCTGCACTGTAGCCTGTGTCTGCCTATCCATTGCCCGATCCAACACTGGCGACGAAGGTGGGATTGGAAGGCAACTAGGTGAACCAAAAAGAGCACAGAAAATCCAGCAAGTTATCCAGCCCGGAGCTCAGCGTGGTGTCAAGCAGCCATTTGTGAGCGGCAAGCTTAAATCGCCTTCCCTAACGAAGAAATGGCCATGCACACCTCACCGACTCCATAAGACCCAGTTTCTGAACGCTGAGAGTCGTATATGCTCTGCTTCAACTGTTTCCTAGAGGCCAATGACCTCACGGGCATACCAGACAGCCGGAAAAAGAACATGTTGCTTGGGTACTGTGGCCGGGAAGTGTTCGAGACAGCAAAGAACCTGTCAGAGCCAACACATCTGCAGTCAGTTGCCTGGTCTGCACTCCAACAAACACTCAAAACCCACTACACGCCGAAGCTGTCCAAATACGTTCGCCAGAACGAGTTTAATATCAGAAATCAAAAAGAGGGTGAAATGATAAATGATTATGTGGTGGCATTCCGCAAGGCTGCCGCATACTGTGAATTCAGAGACCTGGACGATCTTATTCTGGACCGCATAATATGCTGCTTACGGGACATTAGTCTGCAAAGGAGGTTGCTGGCATGGTCAAACCTCTCTTTACAGATAGCCTGGATGAATCCAGGGCATCAGAATCAGCCATCAAATTGACCGAGGTTTTGCAGCACCAGAATGTGGCTCCAGAAATACACGTTCATCATGAGGCTGTGGAGCCCGAGATTTCCAAGGGGGAAGAAGATGACAGCTCCTGCATGCACAGTAGCCGCGGTCAGCTGGCGTGCAAATTTAAACATCATATTCTGCCCTGTGCTAGCTGTGGTGGTGAGCATGCCAGACCAAGTTGCTGCTTCAGTGATGCGACCTGCCAGCACTGTGGAAAGATGGGGCACATAGCCAATGTGTTCCGGAGCGAATTCCCTAAGACAGCCTGGCAGCCCAGGAACGCGCCACACTGCCGGCCAAAGGCCAACTCAGGAGCCTGGCAGAAGACCCCTAGATGATCCAAAGGGGAAAATAGAGTCACTTACTACACATTGATTGGACAAGTCCGCACTAGGTGGCCAAAAAAGCTAAGAGTCACCATCCTAATTGAGGACCTCCATGCGAGATGGAGAAAGACACAGGATCTTCCCTGACAAATATTCCTTGGGCAACCCTGAAGAAGGCTATCCCTAGCCTCACGAAGCAGCACCTTCGCACCCCTGACATCCGCCTGAGAGACTACCAGAGGAACCAAGTCTCCCTTGTGGGCCAGGGCACGTTCCAGTGAACTTCAAACAATTCAAAGGAAGACTCCCAGTGACGGTGGTCAGCGGCAACCTGCAAAGCCTCCTAGGGCTAGATTGGTTCCAGGCCCTAGGCCTTGAGGGGGGGGGGTTAAAATTATATTTATATATACTTTACTCAGCTGTACAGTTCTTTTTAACTTTCTTTTTAACCTCCTCCATATTTAATTTTCTACCTATTTAACAATTTTAATTGTTTAGCTATTTAATTATATTACGATGTATTTCTTGTATGGACTGTACACCGCCCCGAGTCCCTTTTGAGAGAGGGGGCGGTCTAGAAGCGCAGTAAATAAATAAATAAATAAACCGGCATCCACACCGTGGCAAACATCCCAGCATCCAACGCTCCAAAAGATGATGGCGCCCAGGCCATCTTTAAGGAGTTTGAGGATGTCTTCGGCCCGGGCCTGGGTAAGTATGCGGGGACCCCAATTTCTTTAAATTTGGACCCCAACATAGCACCAATAAAGCTGAAACCCAGGAGAGTGCCTTTTGTTCTCCGTACTAAAATTGACAGGGAAATTGACAAGCTCATAGGCCAGGGAATCCTAGAGCTGGTCGATCACGCATGCTGGGAGACCCCTATAGTGACATCTGTCAAATCTCATGGGTCACTCCGCATCTGCGCGGATTACAAATGTACAGTAAATAAGGCACTGCAACAAACCTATTGTACAGCACCTTCTCCATTCACTAGGCCCTGGAATTTTTTTTTTGCGAAATTAGACATGGCGCAGGCATACCAGCAATTGCCAGTAGATGGTGCCACAGCAGAGGCCCAAACCATTGTGACGCACAGGGGTGCCTTCAAATGTCACTGCCTGCAATTCAGCGTTAGTATCAGTTCCAAAGCGTCATGGAACGGCTTTTGCAGGGGATACCAGGAGTCGTCCCCTATTTTGATGACATCTTGGTATTGGCTGCAAACGAGGTGCAACTTTTGAAATGTGTATGCGTAGTTTTGACAAGAATTCAAGAAAAAGGCCTCCGCCTTAAAAAAGAGAAATGTAAAATAAATGTGCCAAGGGTCGAATTCCTTGGGTACCTTTTTAAAATATTGGTTTGGTTTATATACCTCATCGACAGCTATGGGATTCACCCGACCACTCAAAAAATTAAAGCCATTCAGGATGCCCCTACACCTCACAATCAAACAGAGCTGCAGGAGTTCCTCGGGCTCCTTAACTTTTACAGCATCTTTCTACAACAGAAAGCCACCGTTGCTGAACCCCTTCACTGCCTCCTAACAAAGAACACGAAGTGGTCCTGGAGAAAAGCCGAAGCTGCATTTGCTGTGGTAAAAAGTCTTTCCTCGTCCAATACAGCCAGACCCTCCCTTTGCTGCTGACCTGCGACGCTTCACCTTTCGGTGTCAGAGCTGTCATCAGCCATCGCATGTCTAACGGGACCAAAAAAACCCCATAGCGTTTTATTCCAGGACCCTATCTTCCCCAGAAAGAAACTATAGCCAGTTGGATCATGAGGATTTGGCTGCTGTGGCGGGGGTAAAAAGATATCATGAATATCTCTATGGGCGGTATTTTGAACTCATCACCGATCACAAACCACTTTTGGGTTTGCTAACAGTTGGTGAGGAGACCAACTCCTGTGTCACTATCACCGCAGATGACAAGGTGGACTATCTTATTAGCTGCCTATTCCTACCGGCTGGTGCACTGACCTGGCATGACTTTGGAGCATGCAGATGCATTCAGTCGCTGCCCGTTACCAGAACTCCTCGCAGACCCTACCCCTGAGATGCCAGTTCTGCTTATTGACTGTTTGGAGACTGGTCCAGTCTCGTCTAGCGATGTGGCTCGCTACTCCACTAAGGACTCCACTGTAAAACAAATTATGAACTGGGTGTGGAGGGGGTGGCCCAAGGGGCCTGTGGGGTCTGAGTTCAAAATATATTTTCTAAGCATGATGAATTGTCTGTTGTTAATGATTGCTTACTGTGGGGGGACCGAGTCATTGTTCCATCCAAACTGCAAATTGCAGTATTGGAAGCTTTACGTGTAGGGCATCCCGGAATTGTCAGGATAAAATCTCTGGCAAGGAGTTACATGTGGTGGCCTAACATGGACAAGGAGATCGAAGAATGGTGGCTACCCGCAACCATGCCAGGAGTACAGACCAGCTCCTCCAGAGGCGCCCGCTAAGGAGTGGGAGCATCCTCAAGCACTATGGTCTAGGGTGCATATAGACTTTGCTGGCCCAGTTCACGGTCAAACTTTCTTAGTAGTTGTGGACACCTACTCGAAGTGGTTAGAGGTAGTCCTGATGACCTCCACAACTGCAGAGGCAGTAATCAAAGTACTACGGAGACTTTTCTCCACGCATGGCCTGCCCGATGTCTTGGTCTCAAACAACGGCCCCCAATTCACGGCCATGCCTTTTGAGACCTTCCTAGAAGCCCAGGGAATTCGGCATGCTCTGGTCGCACTATTCCATCTGGCTTCCAATGGCCAGACGAAACGAATGATGCGATCTGCAAAAGAGGCCCTCTATAGGATGGGCTCAGGAGATTGGCAAACACGGGTTGACCATTACCTCCTAATTCAACATATGACACCCAATGCCACCATGGGGAGAAGCCCCTCTGAGCTTCTCATGGGTCGCCGGCTAAGATCCCACTTAGACCAGCTACACCCAAATTATTCTGCTGCTTCGCCCCCAAACTCCACAAGCAAAATTCGGAATTTTAGCATAGGGGACTCGGTATACGCCCACAACTACTCCAGGGGAACTCTATGGATTCCTGCCATGGTGATAGGCAGAGCTACACAAAAGCCCGCCTACCTGTGTGACTACATCACCAGCAGGATTGTTCTATCTAAGAGGGGAGGGGTGTTAGATATCTACAACAGCAAATATGGTTTCCACCAAGGTCCGGCGGGAACAGAGGTTTGGGTCTATTGGCTGAAAGTCTGACAGCTCCCTATAAAACTCTTTGCTGGATTGTTCACACTTTATTTATTATTTATTATTATTATTTTATTAATCATTTTTATATGCCGCACCCTCTCCACCAAGGGACTCGGGGCGGCGTACAATTTACTACATAATAAATAATGACAATGACAAGGAGGAGATATACAAAAAGCATTATACACACACAATAAATAAATAATCAATCAATTAAAACAGCAAAAAAGCAATTAAAAACAATTAAAACACCCAGAGTCAAACCTAATTTAAAATTGTATCCAGAGGGATTAGAATAGCTATAATTCAAGCCAGGCCGGCTAGTCGGAACAGGTGGGTCTTGAGTTTCATGCAGAAGGAGCGGAGATCGGTTGTTGTCCTGATGTTGGGGGGGAGGTCATTCCAGAGGGCTGGGCCCATCACAGAGAAGGCCCTGCCCCTCGGCGCCGCCCTCTGGCATTGCTTGGTGGACGGCACCCGGAGAAGTCCCTCCCTGTGAGAGCGAATTGGTCGCAGGGATGTATGGGGCAGGATACGATCCCGCAAATAGCTAGGTCCTGTGCCATGGAGCGCTTTAAAGATAGTAATCAAAACCTTGAAATGCACCCGAAAGACTACAGGGAGCCAGTGCAGCTCGCGCAGGAGTGGTGTCACATGGGAGTACCTCGTACTCCCTATCACTGCCCGCGCGACCGCGTTCTGGACCAACTGCAGTCCTCGGGTGCATCTCAAGGGAAGCCCCATGTAAAGAGCATTGCATTAGTCCAGACGAGACATCACCAGCGCATGAGTGACTGTGCGAAGGGCATCCCGGTCCAATAGGGGGCGCAATTGGCGCACCAGGCGAACCTGGTGGAACGCCCACCTTGCCATGGCTGCCACATGGTCATCCATAGACAGCCAGGCATCTAGGAGGACACCCAAGTTGCGCGCCCGTTCCACAGCGGCCAGTTGGTTGCCCCCAATGGCCAGCGATGGGGTCAGCTGGTTGAACTGAGGGGCCGGTAGCCACAGCCACTCCGTCTTGGAGGGGTTGAGTTTAAGTCTGTTGTCTCCCATCCAGACCCGTACGGCTTCCAGACACTGGGACATCACATCAACGGCCTCGTTGGGGTGGTTCGGGGTGGAAATGTACAGCTGAGTATCATCAGCGTACAGATGGTATCCCACCCCAAAACCACGGATGATCTCACCCAGCGGTTTCATATATGTGTTGAACAGGAGAGGCGAGAGGACCGACCCCTGTGGCACCCCACAGGTGAGTGGCCTCAGGGTTGACCGCTGCTCCCCTGCCAACACACATTGCATCCGGTCGGAGAGGTAGGAGCAGAACCACCGTAAAACGGTGCCCCTTACTCCCAGCCCCTCCAGCCGGTGCAATAGGATACCATGGTCGATGGTATCAAAAGCCGCTGAGAGGTCTAACAGAACCAGGATAGAGGAACAACCCCTATCCTTGGCTCTCCAGAGATCATCAACCAACGCGACCAAGGCCGTCTCCGTGCTGTGCCCGGGTCGGAAACCGGACTGGCGCGGGTCTAGATAGTCATTTTCCTCCAGGTGGCGTGGGATCTGCGTAGCCACCACACTCTCTACAACCTTCACTAAAAAGGGAAGGTTGGAGACCGGACGATAATTAGCTAGCTCAGTTGGGTCCAGCGAAGGCTTCTTGAGTAAGGGCCTCACAACCGCCTCTTTCAAGGTGGCTGGTAGGAACCCCTCACTCAACGAAGTGTTCACCATTCCCAAGAGCCAGCCTCGTGTGACCTCCCAGGATGCCAGTACAAGCCAGGAGGGACATGGGTCCAATAAACATGTGGTGGCTCGCAGTCGCCCACGCAACCTGTCCAAATAATCGGGGGCAACAGAGTCAAACTCCTCCCAGAATGGTCTCTCAAGACTGGCATCGGATGTCTCCCCTGGAACACTGAGGGAGATCCATTCCCTCCGGATCTGAGTGATTTTATCCTGCAGATATTCCCCAAATTCCTCTGCCCTGCCCTGCAGAGGGGCTTCCCGCGGCCTCTGTGATAGAAGAGAGCGGGTCACGCGAAACAGGGCGGCAGGGCGGTTATCTGCGGATGCAATGAGAGTGGCACAATATCAGCGTTTGGCCACCCTCAATGCCACAAGGTATGTCCTTAAGTAGGCTCTTACCTGTGTTCGGTCAGATTCGGAACGCGAAGATCTCCATCTGCTCTCTAGGCGTCTCTTATGGCGTTTCATCACCCTCAGCTCCTCGGTAAACCAAGGGGCCAGGGTGGTTCTTTGCCGTAGGAGAGGCCGCAAAGGCGCTACCTGGTCTAGGGCCCCGGCGGCCGCACTATTCCATGCGGCCACCAGGTCCTCCGTCCGGGAGCGGGTCAGGTCGACAGGAAGTGGCCGAAGCTCCGTCTGGAACCTTTCTGGTTCCATCAGGCGCCTGGGGCGGAACCATCTCGGACATTCTGGTTCCGCCTCCCCGTGGTGGGGGGTAGTACCAGGGAAGTCAAGCCGGAGAAGTGAGTGATCTGACCATGACAGGGGTGTGATGGCTAAATCCCCTATTCCCAAATCACTCGCCCACTGGCCAGAGACGAAAACAAGATCCAGAGTGTGACCTCCCTTGTGTGTGGGGCCCTGAATTACTTGAGTCAGGTCCATGGCTGTCATGGAAGCCATGAACTCCCGAACCGCCTTGGATGCTTCTCCCATCGACAGCAAGTTGAAATCCCCCATAACTAACAGTCTGGGGGTCTCAACTGCCATCTCTGCGATCAGCTCGAGGAGTTCGGGCAGGGCTGCTGATGTATAGCGAGGAGCCAAGTATACAATCAGCAGGCCCAGCTGTCTCCCTGGGCCCCACCTCACACTCAGAGATTCACACCCGGATGTCTGTGGCACAGTGAGTTCTCTCGGTTCCAGACTCTCCCGTATGATCACCGCTACCCCACCACCCCTCCCCTGGGCCCGTGGCTGGTGGAATACATGGTAGCCTGGTGGGCACATTTCCACGAGGGGCAAGCCACCCTCGTGGCACAACCAGGTCTCCGTTATTCCTGCGAGGTCAGGCTCCCCCTCAGAAATCAGGTCTTTTATGAGGGGGGCCTTATTAACAACAGACCTCGCATTACATAGCATCAGCCTTAGGCCCAGGCTCTGTCGATCCTGGCCACCTAGTATGCGGGGGTTGGTACAAATGACCGGGCGTGTCCAACAACCACGGTCTCCCAACCGACTGCAGGTATTATGTCTGTCCTCGCACCTACCCCTCCCTACGACCGTTGGTATAACACAGCCCTCTGTAGGAATGTTATTTCCCCTCCTCTCCCTCGCTCCGCTCACTCCCCTCTTGACCACACCTGTTCGCCTGGCACTAATCCCATTCCTGGTCGGTTCAACCCTCCCCTCCCCCTTGGAACCCCTTAAAACTATTAAAAAACTTTTGATTAAAAAACCCCTGAGCTTCCGTTTTCTCCACCTCTCTGGGTTAACAAACCCGTCATTAAGGTGGGCCCTCGAAAGGGCAGAGGGCCATATCTGCGAAAGAGGGGACTCTCGCAGCCGCAGTAGATCTAACCTCGAGTAAATATTGTCTTGTTATAGACAGGGCCGCATGTGTTTTCAGGTGCTGAAGTTGTTTTCTGTAGTTGTTTCTTCTGATGTTTTATAAAGCCGGATTTCCTACAAAAGGGGGGAAGTTGACCATCCCTGATGGAAAGGATGGGGTGTTCGATTGCCAGCTGGCCTGTAGATGGCGCTAAGATGTAATTTATGGTAGGCGGTAGAAGTGAGCCCAAAGTCAGGACGGTCTGGTTAATGGCTCGGAATAAATCAGTGGAAGAGGCAAGGGGCAAGTTGTCAAAATAGCAAAGCACGTATCATACCCAAAGCTGTGTTCCAAGGTCCGTAGGATTGTCTCAATCTTTTCCACAATCTTCCTAGGGTCTTCCGGCGCCATTCTGCACCTCAGGCCTCATAATCCCTTTCGCGCGCCCACCACCGTTGGTCTGGCAATTATGGCAACTAAGGAGTTCGGTGCTCGGCATCTCCAACCGCCTCCGTCACCGCTGCCTCCACGCCGTCGCCTTAGGGCCGCTCGGGTTATCAGGGTCGTCCCAATGCTGTTATTCCCTTGCCATTCCTCCATTTCGCGCCATCCTCCGTCCCCACCACCTCACGCGAAGCCGTTCAAAAGCTGTTCAAAAGCACTCCAAACGCTCCAATCTCCAAACGCCAGCTCCAGCCGACCATTCTCCTACTCCCGTCCGGCTATCCTACCCCCCCGGTGCGCCAGCCTGGATCCAGGACGATGCCAGTGGTGGTCGCCAACAGACTCCCCCGACCCTCGAGGTGAAAACAGGGCCGGCAGCATCCTTACTTCTCAAAAAGCCCCCGCAGTCCTGCGGAGCTTAGAGGCAAGCCACCATTCCCTCCCGGAAGCTCCTCCTCCTCCACTTGTTGTTGCTGTTAATAAAGAGTGGTTGCACTGTAGCCTGTGTCTGCCTATCCATTGCCCGATCCAACAAAAATAGTCCATCCAATTAATTTTTGTTTGTTTTTTATGCTATTTTCTGGCAGCTTTGGGAAATAATTTGTTAAATTTGTTCAAGGAGCAGATCCAGCACGTTTCCCAAAGCTCACTCATCAGTTTGCCCTTTGTATTGTTCCTAAATATTTTATCCTGTATGTTCTTTGGTTAACCTGCTTGACAGATTAATGGTAATAGAGGTTAAGGTTAATTTACATGTTGTAGCATGGATAAGTCTTAAATTGTACCATTTAGTAGTAAACCATCAGTGTAATTAAATTGGCTAATCGTGGATTGCCAGAAATGAGCACTAACATCACCAAAAAAGACAAGGAAAGGACACATAATAAAATATGAAGATATATGCTTAATTATTCAAATAGAAATACAATTCATTGTAGTTTGACTACATGATCTTTATATCAGTCTGGTCCTTGAACATTAAATATAAATCAGCAGCTTTTCTTTACTCCAAACCAGCTTTAATTTATTAGCTGCTTTTCTGCTTTGCTTTATCAAACCTTGTATTATTAAAAGTAGCAGCACAACTAGAGGTGTTTAAGAATCCGGACTGCATAGCCCACTTATGTGCACATTTAGGAATATGTTGGATCTGTGAAATATTTGTTCTTAAATACAAACTATGCATGTGTATTAACATTTGCAACATAGAGTGGTGCGATGGCCTAGAGGTGGAGCTCTCGCCTCACAATCAAGAGACTGTGAGTTCAATCCTAGGTAGAGGCAGATATTTCTCTCTCTGGGCACACTGAACATATATCTGCTGAAAAAAAAACTTCATATTGGCAACAAGAAGGGCATTCAGCCTTAAAATAGCTTCATTCTGCTAGCTTCATTCAGTTGTCCAGACTCTACTCCACAAGGGATTATAGGGTCATTAAATGAAGATGATGATGATTAAAATTTGCAACAAGACAGTACAGCTAACCTACGATTGAAAAGCAAGAAAGCAAATATACAGATAAACCACAGAAAACCATTTCCTTTAAAGATGTATAAATTTTGTAACTCAAAGATGGACATTCATTAGCTGGTCTCAAATGGTGGAAGGACTGTCCTTTCAACAATATCTGTGAGTCCTTCCTTCTGCTCTGCCATTTTGACACAGAAGTATTACCTGATATGTTAATGTCAACTACACAGGACTTCCATACCTGTGTGATAGTTTGTCAGGAAGAACAGTTGGTATTTGCTGGGGATATGCAGAGAGAATTCAGGTGAGAGCAGCCGAACCAGCTTAACAAGACAGCACCCAAGAGGAAGAACAGAGAAAGATGATGCTGGAGGACTTTATCAATTTTAATTCAAAATGAAACTAAATAAATCTAACAGACAGGATGAAGTGCAATTTTGTGTGAAGTTATTTGTCGGTGGGTAACTTTAAATCTTCTGCTTGCTATCAATGTACCTGACACCAATCTTGATACTACATTTGTCATTCATTTAAGTTTATAACTTTTACTTCCTGTCTACCAGACATTTATTCCATCTTTAGAACTAAGGCCTTATTTAAACAGCTTCAATATCCAGTGTGAGGGTTCCCACAGTACCCTCCTGCTGCATGACAAGTAAGGCATTAAAAAACAAACAAACAAACAAATGCTGAATTACACTGTTTCAAGTTTCCCACAGTGACAGAGGGCAGTCAGGCCTGGCAAACCTTTCTTCCTTGTCTGTTATCTTGAAATCAATTGCACAGCCTGATGCACAGAGAAATGGCTGCAGCCTGACTCGATCCATTTTGTCACTGAATAAGTTTTTTTTTAAAAAAAGGTAAAGGTGGGGAGGGCTCTGTATTGATCTGGGAGGATTAGAGTTGTGACCTCTACCGCCTAGCAATTTTTACATGAAATGGTTACCTGGGGGGGACATTAAAAGTAAACGGGAAACTTTTATACCAAAGGCTAACCTTGTATTTCAGGAAGAACTAAAGAGCTTGATGCAAGCAAATGGAAGCACATCCATTTGATGGGTTAAAGATAAATTTAATGCCTGACTACTGCCTGATAAGCATTTGTTAACATTTCAGCCTATTCACCAGCAAAATTACAGGCACACATAATTTTTTTCAAGCACATTTGCTATTACTGATTAGGCACTACTGATAGTTTCAAATTACATATGTGCTTATATAGATAGACAAGTAGATAAGCAGGGAGCTATTCAGACAGTCTAGGCTTCAATTTTACACATACATAATCAGGAATAAATCCCACTTCCGCTTGGAAGAAACATCTATTTTCTGTCTAGTTCCAAACTGTCATACAGAAAAGTACAGGAAAGCCTGATTGATAGATGCAGAGATTATATAATGGAAATAAGGAAGCGGCAAACAATTCATCCTGAATGATTGCATACTGTGAACTATTGCTGTATTTGCCACCCTTTACTCTTGTCCAAAGATAAATATGTATCAAAAGCAAAACAAATGTTGTTGCTGTTGTTTTAAATTACTACAAACATTACCTCATAAAAAGCCCATCAAGATAGAGCCTGTCAGAGGTCCAAAAAGTATTGTGGATCTCTCATTTGACAGGAATGAGTTTACAGCAATCTTCAAGGCCTTTGGGAGGGAATAAATATAAAATGAAAAAAAATGAAAATGACATATGCAAGTATTTGATACAAGACAATTGTCCAGCCCTTCCATTTATTGTTCGTTGCGCTGATAAGAGCAGTTGAGGGAATCCTGCCATTTCTTTTTTTTTAAAGAATTTTATTGGTTTTTAAACATTTATAGGGAAAGGTAAAAAGGGTACAAAGCTCCCGTGCTAGTGGTAGAAATCCCCCCAAATCTCATACTTTTAAAATGTTAAAAGCAACGTATAAAAGAAAAGCATAAACAGAATCTTGTTTTACATTATATCAACCATGTGTTCAATCATCTCTTTCTTTGTCACTTTCTAGTATATCAACAATTATCATAGTACTTCAAATACATTTATTTTTGTGACCTGAGCCTTTTCGATATTGCTTCCTCCTCCCTGTCCCCAGATGGAGCCACAGCCCCCCCCTCCTTCATATCTCGCACATTACTACCTTTTTCACCACCTCCCTATTTTCGTCCTCTAGGAGAGAACTATGTTTTTTTAATGAAGGCTTCAGCCTCCTCCACTGTATTAATTCTAATTCTATTTCCCTCTCAAAAAATCAACATTCCCTCTGGCAATAACCATCTAAACCAAACTCCTTTATTGTATAATTTCTTTGATAAGGAGGAATACTTCCTCCTCCCCCCCCTTTTTTTTTGAATTTGCTTAAGAATGGTAATTTCTTTATCTTTATATTTTAATGGTCCCTCCCTTTGGGCCCCTAGCACCTCATCCCTCGTGGTCCTCCTAAGAAACTTAACATGTACCTCCCTTGGAACATTGTGTGTTCTAGCATATGCTGAATTAATCCTGTAAACCAGATCCATATCCCACCACAACTGTTCTTTGTTTCTCTTGATATATTCTGCTAAAATTGTACTCATAATATCCTTAAGATCTTCATTTTCTGTCTCTGGTAGGTTCTGGAATCTGAGAAAAAAGGACATTCTTTCAAGTTCTATCTTTGCCATAAAATTTTCCAATTCTAAATTCCCCTTCCGGACTGCCTTAACCTCCTCCCCCAGCCCAGTCACCCTCTCCTCCAACACCCCAATTCTTTGTTTGTTTTCTGTTATATGTTGTTGTATAGCTCTGAGTTCCTCTTTAAGATCTGTCACCTCTTTTTTCAACTCATTTTGACCCTGGGAATCCTGCCATTTCTCTCCAGAATTCCCTTGATTTCTGTGTCCTAGCTCCGAATAATTATATCTACACCATTTTTAATAAGAAAAAAACCCTAGTTCTTTGTTTAGAGAATGAGAACGACAAGCAAATGATGACTGAATAGATGTATTGTGCATGGAACAGTATGATATATACATAATGCAGGTCTATATAATTATTTTTGCCTTTTACAGCCATGTTCCAAGCTGGGGTCATTGCTTGCTTCCTAATGTCATTTATTTACAATTCAACTTTATTTTTATTTACAACTAGAATAAAATAATCTAAAATGACACAAATAAAACAAAATGATATAGTACAGCAATATTACAACCCCTGGTCTGAACACAAAGCCAGAACTGCAGTGTTTCTGTTTTTTGCATTGGTTTTAAAATTCTGTATATTACATGCCCAAACAGATGTCAATATTCCAATTAGTTATATCATTACAGTGTGTGTGTGTGTGTGTGTGTGTGTGTGTGTGTGTGTATGTGTACACCAAAATATATTGGGTCTTTGATTTAATTCTTAAAAGCCTTGGGTTTATAATACAAAATGAAAAAGTAAAAATTAGACAAGCAAGTGTCTTTCACAAAGCTGTAAAGATCCTAGATTTTTTTTTAGCTTTGGGACGGCATTCTTTCCTTTCAATCCTGTCTTCCTATCATGCCTAAGAGTAAGATCCACATATCATTTTATTCATCTCACACATCTAAAGCTTTTAAGAATTGGTAGATAAACTTTAACTTTCAAAGTCAAGGATGAAAATCAAGTGTTTTATTAATCACTTCAACTTAACATAGACATGTTGGTATGTTGTTCAGCACTTTAAATCTCCCAGCATTGATTGGTACAATATAACTTGTTCATTATAAAATATGTCATCAGTTTTTCAAGCTGGCATAAACAGCCTATAAGGGTTTTAGGATGATTTTTAAGAACAGGTACAATGTTGTTAGTTCCTTATTTATTTGAAACTGATTATGTTAGAATAAGGTTGACAAGTAGTTGACAAGATTGGCAGATGAAGAATTAATGTAGGTTGTAGTATGGATCATATTATGTTATAATGAAGTTGTAATCCTAACTAAAGTTCCTTGAACTCACAGGGAAAACTAAGTAAAATTACATAGGATTCCTCTGCATATTAAAATGGTACAGTTGGAAGTCAAAAGACCAATGCATCATGTTATCTACTGTCCACCTGAACACAACCAATAAAGGAGACCTCAATATTTTCCTCTGTAGTGGGTTCCACTACAAACTGTTGCTAATGGCAACATGCTGCATTCATGATTTCAAAAAGAAAACTGCATTTCTTCATGCACCTCTTCTGAGGTGATTAATTAAGAAGAAGATAAGCAAAGCAAGAATCTAAAGGGAAATAGTTGATAAGAGTTGAAGAAGAATGAAATATTCAGTATATATTTAGCAAACCATACTAGTGCAGTGGTTAGAATGCAATATTGCAAGCTAATTCTGTTGACTACCAGGAGTTCAGCTTTCCATCCTACTGATGGAGTAAAATGGTAAAATGAAGACCCAGATTGTTGGGGACAATATGCTGACTTTGTAAACCACTTAGAGAGGCTATAAAGCACTACAAAGTGATATACATATAAGTCTAAATGCTATTGGTATTGCTACAGGCAGGAAAGACACCAGAATATAAACTGACAGCAAACATCACTCCTTACTAGCACAGATGATGTAACCTAGTTAGGATAATGAAATGTCTGCAAGAAAACAAGCAACTCAGAGAGTACCAAGGATCCCTCATTTCAACCTGAGCTACAAATATTCTCCTTTACTGGTATTTACTTTACTAGCTGGGAGAACACGGGTGGACAAACGGAGGTGAGCCAGGGCTTCAAGTTAGCTAACAGTTTATTTCTAACAGGTTGCCAAACATGGCACTTCACATTTCGCGCATCTCAGCTAACTGGTAACAACTAAGCCCTGTTTGACAGCTCTTTAAACTACAGTACATAACACTCCTTCACACTTAGAATGTGCATGCAGTCTTTTAAGTAGCCCGGATGACGCCGGACCCGCCCATATCTTCTTAGTGTGACCTCCGCTGTCAAAGCTGGAACTGCGGTCCCTGTGGCTTGAGACCCCGTCACCTCGGACTCCTTCGATGCTGGAAACTCATGGGGAAGAACAGGTAAGTCTCTTGGATTTTCTACATTACTATTCAACCACTCGGGGGAAGTAGATCTGGATTGGGGCTCTGGGACAAGCTGGCCAGGATTCCTGGCACTGTGAACAGCCAGAGACCCACCGAGCAATGTCCTGGTCCATTCCCGGCCACCAAGCATAGCTCCAGCCCAGTGATTTCATCTGGACTATGCCCGGGTGGCTGTCGTGAAGAGTTGACAGCACAGCTTCTCGCAGGGAGGCCGGGATGACTACACTGCCTCCCCACAGGAGGCAACCCTGCTGGGAGGAGAGTTTGTGTTGCCTGGTGGAAAGGAGTCGTCATTCAGTGCCTATTGGTGGCCATCCCCGTTCGGTCCACCCCAGCACCTTGGTGAGTAGCTTGTCCCGGCTCGTGTGTGCAGCTAATCAGCTGTGGTGATTGGTAACAGCATGTCATCATTCAGAAACACCATAGAGGCTGGCGCAAGGTCTTCTACTGCAATTGGCGATGGGCATCTACTCAATGCGTCGGCGTGGCTAATGTGTTTTCCCGGTCTGTAATGCAACATTTAGTTATAGGCAGCCAAGAACACAGTCAATCGTGTGAACCTGGGAGACAGAATCTGGGGGTCTGTATGTCCCCTGCGATGATGCCAAGCACGGGCTTGTGGTCAGTCACTAGGTGAAAATGACGGCCGTAGAGATAGGAGTGGAAACGTTTCACCCCGGCCACTATAGCCAAAGCTTCTCAGTCTAGCTGGCCATAGTTCCTCTCGGGTGAGGACAGGGTGCAAGAAAAAAATGCCCCTAGGGCCTCTAATCCTGATGGTAGTCGATGGCTTAAGACTGTGCCAACCCCATAGGGAGACACATCCCAGCCAACACTACAGGGAGAGACTCATCATATTGGAGCAGAACACTCTCGGACATGAGGAATTCCTTAACAGTCTCAAAAGCTGTGGTTTCCTTTTTTCTTCAAACCCATTTCACTGAGCGATCTAGTAATCTGTGCAGGGGTTCCACCACAGAAGCCTTGTGCGGTAGAAATATGTTATAAAAGTTCAACAGACCCAGGAAAGCTTATAGGTCGGCCTTTGAGGTAGGCGTCAGGGCTTGATTAATAGCCAGCACTTTGTCGGGTGTAGAATGAACTCCTTGTTTATCTACTAAAAATCTCAAAAATTCAACTTCTGGACCGCGATCTGGCATTTAGTCGCTTTGAGTTTTAACCCAACGCCTCCAATGAAATAGGTGGGCCAGGAGATTGGTCAGGGAGTGGGCCGACACCAGGACATCATCAAAATAAGGGATGACACACGGTATACCCTGGAGCAGCCTCTCTATTAAGTTTTGGAAAAGTCCAGGTGCCACACTGACTCCAAATTGGAGCCGGTTACACTTGAATGCCCCCCTATGCATGACAATAGTCTGGGCTTCAGCAGTTACGTCATCTACAGGCAACAGCTGATATGCCTGGGTGAGGTCTAATTTTGCAAATATTTTTCCCTGGCCCAGAGAGTGCAGCAAATGCTGCACCACAGGCACCGGGTATGCGCTCTGCTGTAAGGCTCTATTCAGAATGCATTTAAAATCTGCGCAGATGTGCACAGATCCATCACTCTTTAATGGGATAACAATAGGTGTTTCCCAACGGTCCCGGTCAATTGGCTCTAACACCCCTTGGACCAGCAACTTATCAATTTTGGCGTCAACTTTAGGTTTTAACGCAAATGGTACCCTATGTGGCTTCAGCCGCCGCAGTGGAACTTGTGGGTCTAGGGTAAAGGAAATGGGTGTACCCGTGTACTTCCCCAAGCCTTCCCTGAAAACTTCAGGGAATTCGTTAATCAGCATGTCCAAATATGGAGTGCTCTGAATCTAATCAATTCCTGTTATGCCCAGCCCAAGGGCTTCAAGCCATTCCAACCCTAGGAAACTTGGCCTGGGACCTTTTACCACAATAAGTGGTAAGCTCTTGCTATACTGCTTAAATGTCACCCTACAAAAATATTTTCCCAGTACTGGGATGGGATTTCCCTGGAAATCCCTCAATTTTAATAGACACAATTTTATCCTGGTTTGGGACAGGGCAGGCACAGCCCTTTTAATAGTTGCCCAGGATATTATTGAGACACCTGATCCCATGTCTACCTCCATCTGGCAGGGTCGGCTCTCCAATTTAAGGAATTGAGGAATATTTTTCCTCTCAGACTATGGACAATCTGATCCACCTCAGCCTCTTCCCTGTCTTCATGTACAGCAAAACAGGAATCCCGTTTTCTGAAACTCGGGTCCCTGCCCAATTTAAAAGGTTTCATGAAAGATTGACTGCTGCCCAGTGAGTTGCCTTCCAGCGCACTCGCACATGGCAAAGCTGCCCTACAGACCTTTGCTAAATGGCCTCTCTTCCCACAATGGAGGCAGATTGTATTTTTAAAACGGCACTCCGCTCTGTCATGCCTATCTCCGCACCCTGGGCAATTAGTTTGGGGCAGAACCTAATGTGTTCATTGAAGCCATATTGAGGTAATACTTTTCTCTCCGTCGACTAATCAGAGGCACTCTTCGTAGTGAATGTGACTTGCTCGACCTCTCATTGAGTGATTTCCCTGAGGGAAAAACTTCAGCTCTAGTGACTCAGCTCGTAGATTAGTGACCTTCAAAAACAGCTCTGCCTGACTCCACCTCAGAAATCCCATCCTCGTCGCCAATGTTCTAGCTGGGACAAATGGAGGTGAGCCAGGGCTTCAAGTTAGCTAACAGTTTATTTCTAACAGATTGCCAAACACAGCACTTCACATTTCGTGCATCTCAGCTAACTGGCAACAACTGAGCCCTGTTTGACAGCTCTTTATATATACCAGCTGTCAAACAGATAGCCAATCAGAAATGAGAGCAGTGCCCCCTAGTGAAAATGGACCAGAGGGAAAACTATAGTACATAACAGCTATATTCTTTGAATTTAAGAAAATGTGGCAGAGAAGTTAGCAGAAGTTTCTTGAGAAAGTTATGTGGAGTTGCTTATTTCTTTAATATCTCTTTCTCACAATTTACAATATTTTAGAAAGATTACATTATGTGAGTGAATTCAGTACAATGGAATTTTGTGGAGATGAAACCAAAGTTTAGAAGAGAAAATGTGGAGTTAAAAGCCTGAATGATTGATTCAGGAAAAAAAAAGTCACTTAGCCTAAGTACTCTGATAAACAATGTGACATTGATGTTGAGATGGTGTTTAAAATAACTAAAGATGTTCAAGATTTATTCTATTTTGATATTTGATTTATAGTCAAAGTCTGAAAGAGATGTTCAAAATTAAGAGCCCAATAATAGGGTGTACTGTTCCAGAAAACATAACTTTTAAACATTCCTTACAATGATGGCAAATTCAGTCAGTAGCAGTCTTTATGAAGAATGCACATGTGAGATCTTTTCACCGTATCTAGAATGCCACTTACAAATTGAATCTGCTTATTTTGTAGAGTTTTGTTTCTGTTCAGTTATTATTTTCTCATTTATTATGGTGAGTTTTCATAGATTTTCTGTACTGGTTCTTAACTCATGTCTTTTAGAAAAGGAAACTTTAGAATGGAATGTAAAAAATATAAAAGGACCCCTCCCCCCTTTAAAAAAAAGAAAGGAATGATTGAGAAAACAAACTAATGACAATGACGATTTGGCAAAACTTCTTTCTTCTTTTTCAACTTTTTTCCTTTATCCTTGGAATTTATTTTTTATCCATCTGAAACTTTTTGTAAAATAAGATGACCTACTTTTATTGTATTTATTTTCCGTATATCTCTGATGGAACTGTGTAAAATAGACTTAGTTTTTCTTTTTCTTTTTGCTTTTTAGTCTTCTATTATTTTGCATTTTCCTATTTAGTGTGCTTATTTTTTCCTATTTGTGATTTTTCATGTTTTTAACTTTGATGGATTTATCACAATATTAAATCTCTAGTACAAACAAACATACACATAAACAAATCAGTCTGATTTCCAATTTGATTATTTTTAGTACATTTATCTATAGTTCATTTGATAAAGTTGGATTAAAAAAAACAGGGTTGTTGTAATGGAGAAAATAAGAGGAGAAAAAATTTACCTCGAGCCTTTTGTAAAAATAATAAAGACAGGGCACAAATAAAATAAATCATAACATTAAAAAATGAAAATGTAATATTGGTAATCTAATCTAATATTTTTCTATTATATATGATAGGTGAAAGCCATTCTATTTTTCAGATGGCTATATAAATATATTATTAATTAACCTAATTTTTATCAAAAGTATATAAAGCAAGATTTTGAAGATTTTTTTTTCCAAAAAAAACATAGATCTATAAACTAAAGTGCTTGAGTTATATTCATAGTTGTAGTGTTACATGTTTCATGAGAAAAAAGAAAAAAGTGTTAAATTGCAATATGAATATCTGGAAAATAATTAAAATAGATTTTAAATCTCTGATGTCTGCTAAATTGTAAATGAATTTCCTTTATGCTCTTAATATAGAATATTCATTGAATTACATAAAACAAAGATATTAGGGAAAGGGAAAGATCAGATAAATTATTGGAATTTAAATGTAAGCAAATTAATATTATTTGTACTTTTAAGGCTACTTAGACAAAGTACATATTGCCTCTGATTCAATAAATCAGTCTCCTTTCTTTCTTTCTTTCTTTCTTTCTTTCTTTCTTTCTTTCTTTCTTTCTTTCTTTCTTTCTTTCTTTCTTTCTCTTTCTTTCTTTCTTTCTTTCTTTCTTTCTTTCTTTCTTTCTTTCTTTCTTTCTTCCTTCCTTACTTACTTACTTACTTACTTACTTACGTCTGAATCAAAGTACTGAGAAATACTTTAATATTTCTTAAATAATGCATTTCTTCCAAAGGTTGCACTTAAGCTAGAAACTCTATAAAGGTCACTTTGAATTTCATTTGTGACTAATCAGAAATACATGGGATACTGTACTTTGTTAAACATTTTGCTAAAATTGAGATATATCACAACATTTCCACAAAAGAAGTTACATGATTTTAAAATGAGATATTTTGGCATACTAATGCAAAACTCTTATGACAAATCCACTTTGTCTTTGCTCTCAGGGTGCTTACAAATCAACTCTTTATGATCTACTCCAGAATCTGATATCAAGATCAAATTTACTAGTCCATTGCTCCCTGACCTTTTTTCCCTGTTAGAAGACAAAGATGAGACACACTTTTGATTTAGTTGTCTGACACTTATCAATTCTACAAGACTTTTGAAATTAATACAAAAAGGTACTTTGTATTAGAAAACACTTTGGATATATTAGGATAATTAATGAATTTAACTTATTATAACTGCCCATTCCAGAAGCTTCTGGACAGCTTACAATATCCAAATGAATAATTCATTAAAAAAGTAGCACATAAAATAAGACATGGCAGCCCAGATTAAAAATAAGCAGACCCATAAAAACATGACGGAGACTTCATAGGCCTGTTATCTCCTGGTCTGGGAGCAGAAATAGGTCTTAACTTATGAGAGATATTATATCAGAGGGCAGGATAGGGATATCAATAGAAAATACATATAATTAACCTAATCTGGAATTTTGAATTAAATAGCAATGACCAGAATATGATTATGTCAATTTCAAACTTCATTTGTCCCCTTTATCCTGTTCTTCACAAAGATGTGAAATTTAATAACTTGAAGAAAATTACAACAGAATCTTTTTATATGTCATTCCTATTTTAATATTATAAGCTATGCAGAGTACTATATTTGAGATGGGTGACCACCAAAATAAAAGGAAGGAAGGAAGGAAGGAGAATAATTTTACCTTTTGTTTGCTTCCTGCTAGTATTTTCCTTTCTCATGCACCTGTTTTTTTTATCTGAATATATTGTAAAAAGCCTTTGTTATTTTCATTCTTAACCAACTCATTAGTGTAATGAGGATATTTTTTCATTGAAAGATGAATTAAAATTTTAATTAAAAACAAAATCTATTGGCTATTTAAGCTTCTGACAGTCCTAAATGTTGATGCACGCAACACACAATAAAAATTTTGCTTGGTGAAATGTAAAAATAAAGTTATTCTAACACCAAAAAGGAAAGTCTATGCACATTATGAATTTCAACTAGGGACCAAACAGTTGTTCAGGTAAAAGATATGTCCGAGAGTTCCCAATTGATTAAAAACAGGAAATAATAAAGTTGTGAACAATTTATAAATAATCTAGAAGGAAACATGTTGAATTTCACTTCATGTAAACTATCAATATAACTTTCAGGCTTTGCTAAAAAGAAATAAAATACGAAATATGCTTCATTGTCAAAGAGTTGAGAGTTGTCAAAGGAAGTAACATATTTTTTTCCCATTTTTTCCATATTGTTGGCCCAATGAAGTTTTACTAACCATTTGGTTTCATTCTCCTCATCATTTTCTTCTTCATGATTTTATGTTTGTATGGTAGCCAAAACACTGCTATTGTTTTTTTTTTTTTTAAGGAAGGAACAGAAGGGGAAAATAATAAAGACATGAAACTTGTGAGACCATAAAAGAATTATTTATGGCAGTTGACAAAAAGTTGTTCTCAGAAGAATGAAAAAGAAAAGGAAAAAAAGATTGAAAAGGAGATTAAGGTGAGGTATGAGTATTATGAGATAGGTTGTAAATGGGAAAAAAAGGAAGCTACAAATGATCAACAGCTCTAAACACCTCTTAAAAACTAATTTCCTTCAGAGTTTACACTCATATCTAAAGATTAAACCATTTAATGTATGGTATTCATATTAAAATTAAATAATAAATTTATTTTTATGAAGTAAATTGTGAAGTAGATAATAATTACATCTTAACTACTTTAATATCTGGACCACAAGTGCATACTTACTAAGTGGCAAAGTATACTGTCATTTGTTCATACACAGATAGATAGATAGACAGAAAGGCAGATAGACAAACAAAAATAAGACCTTGCATCTTGAAGACAAAAATCCTGCCTGTTTAACTTTCTTATAAATAACACGACAAATACCCAGGAATAGTAATAATAACACTAGCAAATTTTCTCAAGGCAATTCTATCACTTTATTGCCAGAATAACATTTTTGCACCACTTTAGTACAAGGAAAATACTTATAGATATTATGTATTTGAGCATTTAGTGTTGCTAATGTAGCAATTTATCCAAAAAAATTTGTAAAGCACATATTAAATATTTATAATTAATTCCCAAATCCTATTGTAAGCTATTCAATATTACAAATTTATCTGGTCCCTTAGTCTTTTTATAGCTTTTTAGATCACATTTTTATTAACCTTTTTGTTGTTTATTTCAGATTATTTGAATTTTTAAACTGATGATTAAAATTTTCTTTCATTCAGGACTGAAGGAAAACCCAGTTTTTCAAACTTATATTCCAAAGGTCTCTAACATCTTAGAAGTAGTTAATAAATAATTTCTAAAAGTGACTGCTTTTACAGTAAGGTTTGCAAATGTAGTGCCCTTTAAAAAGTGCTGCTGTAATTGCAAGCAAGCTAACTAATCCCATTGTCTCCTGATGCTCAAATCCACAGAAACTACTATCCTAAGATATAGCTATTCAGAGCTCATATGGGAAATGTCTTATCCTTTCCTTATCTAGAGATGTTTCAATAAAGTGATCTATTCACTGGTCCCTTGATGCTTGTGGAAATTGATAGTTCCCTGTTTCAGAGCCATCTTCAGTTCACCATACGTCCTCTGGAAGCCACAGTGGGACCTATTTCTAAACAGATTTGAACAGGAGTTGTTATTAAAGTACACTATTAAAGTTCACAGCTAATTAAAGAGTGGCACTTAGAAAGATGAATGATGATCCATAGGGTAATGAACATCTATTGCTCTCTATCAGTCTATGGAGATAAGAGGTCAGATCTTGGGAATATGTCAGAGGAGGCTCTTGATTTTTTTGTACATATTTACTTAAGGCCATACATTCTAAATTGAACCTGAATTTTAAAGCCTGTTATATTTAGAAATTCTTGATTATAAACCAGCATGATTTTACCTCTCTTACAGCCCAAATTTCTGGCACCAAATGGGGCTGCAAGGACTAACACCCGCCGCTCACACAAATGAAACTCACGAGACCCAGTTGCAAGTAGGTTCCAATTTATGAGTGGCTGAACTAGTTTTCCATTTCTTCAGGTTCTATGGTCTCAAACTCTTCCAAGATCATCTTCATCAGCCAGGGGCTGCCTGTTTACCACTGGCTTGAAGAGCTTCCCTTGGGTGAATCAGGGACTTTGCGGTGTCCCTGAGACCAGCAAGTCTTCGTCTTCCTAATCACCGTCTCTGCAGGACAGTTTAGGTCCAAATGGAGACCGCACGTTGTATCATTGTCACGTTGGCTCTTCCTTTTTCTTTGCTTTTCCATGCTGCTGCCAAGGCTTCAATCAGAAAAAGTAGCAGAATTTCCAAAATAACTAAAGTTCCCTCTAGAATCCAATTGGATCCATTAGTCACTTGAAT
The DNA here is from genome assembly GCF_964273705.1 of Natrix helvetica. NCBI lineage: Eukaryota > Metazoa > Chordata > Lepidosauria > Squamata > Natricidae > Natrix > Natrix helvetica. The sequence goes on from NC_138552.1 coordinate 48,880,555, forward strand.
ATATCATATTTAGATATAAACATACTTTTCTATATAATCCTGGTCTGTACAAATTATAAACTATTACCTCCTACTGTGGGCCTCTAGGCCAAGGAAATACATTTTTTTAAAAAATAAAATGGGATAAGATGATACAAGACAAGGCAAGACAAGGCAGGTCAAATCTTTGTATGAGGTCCAAAAGATGGGACAAATTTTTGCAAGAAATTCAAAATTGACAATGGATTATATCAAATGCCACTGAAGTTAGTAGAAGTACATTCACTGAAGTTCCAAGGAAAGACACCATCTAAGGTCTCAGTGCTGTTTTGGTCCATGATCAAAAGGGATGTTGACAATTTTGTTCTACAAGAGTACTTGTAACTACTACCCTGTTAACCATTCCCTAAGAAAGAAAAGTTAGAGATAGGTTGGCTTTGCCCAATAATGCAGGGAAGTTCACTTCAGATGGGTAACATAACTGCTTCCTCAAAGGCAGCAAAAAAGACCACTTCCTATTAGAAAGAAAGTGTTGACCACTTGGATCTAGCTCCTAATGCATGAACAGTCTAATTTCTTCTCTTTTGATTTACACTGTGAATTCACATTCCTTTCATTCCACAAATTTTAGCTAATTTTTTCTTCATTTCCATCAACTGTCATCATCATAAGCTAATTTCAAGAAAATAAACAACTCTGAAGAGTATATTTTAAATGCCTTAAATATTGTGGATGCTGGTTTTCTTCACCAAGCCCTGGATATTTACTCATTTTCTTGCTTTTAACATTCAGTTTTATAAAGGCTACACTACTAAATATGTTTTCTCACTTTGGACAACTGTGATCCAATTGTGAAGAATGCCTTGAAAGTAAAGCTACTGCAACTGCTTGCTGATTTTCCTGCCAGGAATACACTACACACCCATTGAAGCCATCAATAGTATTGACTTTATTGAATAATTTGTGGTGTTCTTCTAACACAGTTCCATTTCCTTGAAACTAATAAGGAGAAAGAGGCAGCACATTACAGCTAATTCTAGCAGTGGTCAGAAAAGTATCTTTGTTGTTCAAAGGACAGAAAGAAAATTAACTTTGACCCCTGTTGAGTCAAATGGAGATGTGGAAACTAAAATAGCTGCCAGTTTCTAGATTTTTTTTATTCTGACCTATCTTTAAAAATAAAAGTCATAAGCACATATTTTCCATTCATTTGTCTAGAATGAATATTTTTTAAAAATAAATAAATTTGTTTTCTTTTGTTCTTTTTTTTCTTTTTGGTGCTTTTGAGTCAGGGTTGATTGCTGGCAAATACCTGAGCAGGTCTCTGTATTTTTCTTGGCAAGATTTCAGAAATGGTTTGCCATTGCCTCCTTTTTAGGACTGAACAAAAGTGACTGGCCCAAGGTCAACCAGGTAGTTTTGTACCTAAACCAAGATTAGAACTCAAAGTCCCCAGGTTTATATCCTGCTACCTTAAACATTACACCAAACCATTACACCAAACTTATTCCGGCCCCTTCTTCTCTCCACTTACACAGGATTTCTGTGAAAAAAGTTACATGATCTATCTTGAAAAGTAGCATTAGATGTTGACTGCAAATCTCTGGATTAATCTCTACTAGAAACTAGTCAAATTCAGCCTCTTATTTTACAATCCTAGGTGTGCCTGCTGAAAAAACCTGCTTTGTTTGTTACTGTATTCTCTGTCTCCCCCTCCCTCCCTCCCTTCCTCCCTCCCTTCCTCCCCTGTCCTTCCCTTCATCTATTGATCTATGCGTTCTCTAATTTAATGTCATTTTATTTTCTGTCCTAAATCATAAATTATCACATAAAATGTTATACATTGATTTGGTTTCCTTACCTACGGTAAAAAAAAATAGCATTACTTCTTGGTCATCTTTTAACTATTGAATGTAGACAATACCTCAAACCTAGAATTTATTTAGTTCTCTCATCTTTGCAGAGCAGATTTAGATACCTGCATTTCCAAAGGTTCCAGAAATAAACAGTTGCCATTTATTTGTACATTAAAAACTTCCTGTTATGTTAATTCCCAAATGAAATTAATTCTTAAAGGAAAAACCATATTATAATATATGAGGTATATTATAATATGAGGCTACAGCAACATTAGTAATAAAAAAATGATGTTTCTCCAATTGGTGGTACCCTTGGCCTAGAATTGCTGATGGTAAAAATCAAGTATATTTGTTGTAAGACAAATACTATCAGCATCAGGTTTATCCCTGATTTTTGACAAATGACCTCTACCAATTAAAACTGGTTGGGTGAAGAAAGAGATGTGTCATATTGAAGACCTATTCTTCCAGGTTTTAGTCTTCCAATATTTTTAATTCTAGGGAATAGATGGGTGATGGAGCACCACAATAACATGATTGTAAGATAAATCTTACAAGCTTCCTTTGGACTTTGAGGAGAATATAGGGGACTAGAATTTTAAAAAATAGATAGGACCAGACCAAAGAAATATATGGAGCTAGGATTAATTAATGTGTGGTAGCAACAGAAGTAAATAATTTCATATAAATTGAACAGAATTATCATATTATTTTAATATAATTACACTCCATTATACTCAGCAGATATCAATTTCTAAAGATGAAGGATAATCATGAAGAACTGTGGAAGAATAAGTTGCCAGAACAAATAATAGATGATACCTTGCTTAGTAGTAGTAACTGTGAAAGGGATCTTGGAGTCCTAGTGGACAACCATTTAAATATGAGCCAGCAGTGTGCAGCAGCTGCCAAGAAAGCCAACACAGTTCTAGGCTGCATCAACAGAGGGATAGAATCAAGATCACGTGAAGTGTTAATACCACTTTATAATGCCTTGGTAAGGCCACACTTGGAATACTGCATTCAGTTCTGGTCGCCACAATGTAAAAAAGATGTGGAGACTCTAGAAAGAGTGCAGAGAAGAGCAACAAAGATGATTAGGGGACTGGAGAATAAAACATATGAAGAACGGTTGCAGGAACTGGGTATGTCTAGCTTAAGAGAAAGAAGGACTAGGGGAGACATGATAGCATTGTTCCAATATCTCAGGGGTTGCCACAAAGAAGAGGGAATCAAACTATTCTCCAAGGCACCTGAGGGTAGAACAAGAAGCAATGGGTGGAAACTAATCAAGGAGAGAAGCAACTTAGAACTGAGGAGAAACTTCCTGACAGTTAGAACAATTAATCAGTGGAACAGCTTGCCTCCAGAAGTTGTGAATGCCCCAACACTGGAAGTCTTTAAGAAGATGTTGGATAGCCATTTGTCTGGAACGGTATAGGGTTTCATGCCTAGGCAGGGGGTTGGACTAGAAGACCTCCAAGGTCCCTTCCAACTCTACTATTGTATTGTATTGTATTGTACTTTTTGTTTTTGTTTTTTTGGCTTAAAATTGTCAAAGTGAGGAAATTTTTTCTAGCTTTTCTGGAAAACCTGCAAGTTGGATCCTTGACTGGTTGAAACAAGGTTTCTAAAGAACAAATTAGGCAAATTGTGAAGTGGATTGGACGGGGAGAGCTTTCTTGATCCATAATGTCCATAGTAAAGTCTACTGAAAAAGCTGAAAATCAAGAAAATTAACATTGAAGTGGGAAGAGAAGGACAGGAACATAAAAAAGATTTACAGAGTTTTCAGGAGAGTTTTCATCATTCTGCCATATTTCCTTTCAAGCAACCGAAAGGAAATATGGCAGAATGATGGCTGGAAAAGGAAGAAGGCTGGAAGAAGGAAGGCAGATTTGGACAAATAACCACAGTGAAAAGAAAATGGTATTTCAAATGCTGGGGTAGAGGTTTATGATGTTTGCTAACAAAAGAAACATACATTACATATATATTAGATTTATTAGACTTTTAATTAAGAGATAGACACTCACACAAAGACTCATGCAAAGACTTAAAGGTTCATACATGCACTTATGTAAGATAAATAAAGGCACTGTAATTAAACACACTTTTCATTATATGGGTCTTTATATAATAATAATTTCACTTAGCTCTCATATCAATTGCTTGTGTGCCAGACATTTACCATCCCTTCCCATTTTTTGACAAGGGAAAATATGCCATAACTTGTATTCAAAACCAATGATCATACAGCCTATTACCACAATCCAAAATATTACCTAAACCATGCTGAATGGCAATTTCAGGTAGATTCACTTGCATTAGCGTATGTCACTAAGCAGTGAGCATATAATCGGTAAATGGAAATAGAGAACTTTTAGCATTTTTTTCTTTGCTTGTGTTTTTATTGCCAATATAATGGACAAACAGTTCATTGCTTCTCTGGCTGCTGGCATATGGCATCCAGGAGGACAAGTCAGACCAGACAGCCCATCAGATTAACCATGTAATAGACCCAGAAGCAGCTTTAAAGCTGTTAAACAAAATTGCTTATGGAATCTGCCAAAGTACCAGATGCTGCTGTTGGAAGAAATATTTTCCAGTGCTTAGCATCTGGGATCTGAAATTGCTAGTAAATAGCCAAGAAGTGCATATCTTCCATTTCCTCTCCGGGTTTGTAGATAAACTTATGATTTTGTATATAATAATAATAAAAAATTAACTTATTATTAAATGCAATGTACTCTTCTACATTTCAATGCATTTATATATGCTGAACCAGATATGTTATCAATCTAAATGATTTCTATTTACCTTGATAATATTGGGGTATATAAACAAATTAATGAAAAGATTGCCTACACAGAAAAAAATCCCCCACATTTGTGAGTGTGTGATTAGATAGCTATGATTGAAAATAAATATTGTGGTTGACAAGCCTGTTATTAATGCTGTAAATGAACTGATGAGAAACAGCCTAAAAAGTCTGAACATAAAATAAAAACAGCTCACAGCTGGCAAAATGATACTTGCCTTCCAGATCGTAGGCATCACTAACAAAATTAAGTTCTGCACTGAAAATCTTAACTTCACTGTTGGTTTGTTTTCAGTTATAAAAAATAACTTTTGTTTACATTTCAAAATAGCAAGTTATAAATAACAAAAATGCATTTCTGTCTCAAGTTCTTGGCAATTCATTTGCATCTCAGAAGCCTTGTGAAATGAAGGTGTGGAGGAAAGTAGAAAAATGGCTCCTTGAGGACAGAAAATAAAAAGATGAAAAAAAAGAAGGAAGGAAGAAGTTGTATATGAAATAAAGGAAGAAATTACTGCAGCATCATGAGCAATCAGATGGAATGGGCAGCTGACTGGCCATGCAGGCTCCTAAGTAGGGTTTATTTGGGGGGGGGGGTAGGGCTTATATTAGGCACACATGTGGAATAACATGCTAGGACCTATTTTCAGGATAGGTCTTATTTTGGGGAAAACAGGGTACATACTGATATCTTAAGCACAACAAATTTAAATGCATTGAGATTGGACCTTTTAAATCAAAATATCATACAATTTACACTGAAAGACAGGAAAAACAAAGATAGACAAGTAGTGCTATCATAGTGGGAAAAGATAGGAAACAACACTGAGTAGAACTCACTTAATGATTAATAGCAATTAGAATTTTCAGAAACTTTTATATACAATGCAAACAAAGAGGATGCTAATGAACTTTATGCTGAAGTTCAAACTGACATTACTAGGACATGAAAACAAACTATTCAATGTGTGGTTGAAGAGTGAAATGCCAATGTTGGAAATCTTAAGGAAAACATAGTTGGGTTGTATGGCTTAGGGAAGAAAAATTAAGCAGGTGAAGGATTTATTAAAAACTATTATGTAAAATCAAAACTTTGTTAAGAATGAATTTAAAAAGAGATTGCCAAAGATTAAGAAACAAAAGAAAACAAACATGATGTCAAAATAAATGGTGGGAAAGAAGAGAAGCCAAAATGAAGAAGGAACTAAACAAAGAATTCCAGAGAGCTGTTAGAAGAGACAAGAAGTAATGAAGGTGGTTGGGAAGATAGAAAAAAACATGGAACAAGAAGGGAATGCTTTCAATACATTTCTGTATTTGAGAAAGATGATGCAACTTTGAAGTAGTAGGCTAAAGCCTGCCGATGAACAGAGACTGACAAAACAATAATGGGAGGAGTGTATTGAATTTTAGTATAGTATAAATGTCAGCATTCAGCATTCAAGATAGTTTAGAAGACTTTTCCTGTTTATAAGAATGCCAGCAAAACTAGAAAAGAACACAGTGACCAAGAGATTGGAAAAGGTCAGTTGTCATACCCCCCCCAAAAAAGGAAATTTAACCAAACAAATCTGTTATGATATGAATTACCAGGGTGTCTTAAAGGAACTAAAAAACACATATTTTAAAAGGTATTTCTCTTTCCAATTGCACAAGTTACAGCTGCTGTTGCTATGGATCTCACCATTTGGCAACACCTACCTGACCTTAATCTGAGTCTGGAAGTTAAGAGGAAGCAGCCTGGCTAGTAGCTAGGTGGGAGATAATGAAGAAATAGGACTTTTTGTTTGAGAAGCAGAAAAACAATGGAAACAAAGGAACAACATTGGGTGGCTGTGCTATTGCCATGAAAACAACATGGAGTGCTCTTCATTTGTGGCATTTGGGAGAATGCAACTTTTATTGGTTGCAAATCTATAGCTTATTTATTTATTTATTTATTTATTTATTTATTTATTTATTTATTTATTTATTTATTTATTTATTTATTTATTTATTTATTTATTTATTTATTTATTTATTTATTTATTTATTTATTTATTTATTTATTTATTTATTTATTTATTTATTTATTTATTTATTTATTTATTTATTTATTTATTTATTTATTTATTTATTTATTTATTTATTTATTTATTTATTTATTTATTTATTTGCACTTCTAGACCGCCCCCTCTCCCAAAAGGGACTCGGGGCGGTGTACAGTCCACACAGCAAATACATCATCCACAGTAAAATGTATTAAATAGATAAACAGATGAATAAATGAATAAATATGGAGGAGGTTAAAAGAATTAAAAGAACTGTACAGCAAGAATATAAATATGGCTTTAAAACCCCTAAAATCAATTAAATTTAAAACAATACCCTTAAAATACCAGTTAAAAGTATATTTCCAGGAGGTAACAGTTGTAACAGTTATAATTATGCCAGGCCAGCTAATCGGAACAGGTGAGTCTTCAATTTTTGTTGGAAGGAGCGGAAGTCCGTGGTGGTTCTAATATCAGGAGTGAGGTCATTCCAGAGGGTTGGGCCCATCACAGAGAAGGCCCTACTCCTTGGCGCTGCCCGCTGGCATTGCCTAGTGGACGGCACCTGGAGAAGCCCCTCCCTGTGAGAGCGAATTGGCAGCAGGGATGTATGTGGGAGGATGCGATCCCGCAAGTAACTAGGTCCTGTGCCATGGAGCGCTTTAAAGATGGTGATCAGAACCTTGAAACGCACCCGAAAAACCACAGGCAACCAGTGCAGCTCGCGCAGGAGTGGTGTTACGTGGGAGTATCTGGTACTCCCCATGACAACCCGCATGGCCGCGTTCTGGACTAGCTGCAGTCTCCGGGCGTGTCCCAAGGGAAGCCCCATGTAGAGAGCATTACAGTAGTCTAGGCGAGACGTCACCAGCGCATGAGTGACTGTGTGTAGGGCATCCCGGTCCAGTAGGGGGTGCAATTGGCGCACCAGGCGAACCTGGTGGAACGCCCCCCTTGCCACGGCTGCCACATGGTCATCCATTGACAGCCGGGCATCTAGGAGGACGCCCAAATTGCGCGCCCATTCCACAGGGGGCAATTGCTCGTCCCCTATGGCCAGCGATGGAGTCAGCTGGCTGAACCGAGGTGCCGGTAGCCACAGCCACTCAGTCTTGGAAGGGTTGAGTCTGAGTCTGTTGTCCCCCATCCAGACCCCGACGGCTTCCAAACACCGGGACATCACTTCGACAGCCTCGTTGGGGTGGCTTGGGGTTGAGATGTACAGCTGGGTATCATCAGAGTACAGATGATATTCAACCCCAAAACCACGGATGATCTCGCCCAGCGGCTTCACATATGCGTTGAACAGAAGGGGCGAGAGGACCAACCCCTGCGGCACCCCACAAGAGAGTGGCCTCAGGGTCAACCTCTGCCCCCCTGTCAACACATATTGCATCTGGCCGGAGAGGTAAGAGCCAAACCACCATAAAACGGTGCCTCCGACTCCCATCCCCTCCAGCCGGCACAATAGGATACCATGGTCGATGGTATCAAAAGCCGCTGAGAGGTCTAATAGGACCAGGATAGAGGAACAACCTCTATCTCTGGCCCTCCAGAGATCATCAACCAACGCGACCAAGGCTGTCTCTGTGCTGTGCCCAGGTCGGAAGCCGGACTGGCGTGGGTCTAGATAGTCGGATTCATCGAGGTGACATGGAAATTGCTGCGCCACCACATTCTCAACAACCTTCGCCAGGAAGGGAAGGTTGGAGACTGGACGATAATTAGCTAGCTCCATTGGGTCAAATGAAGGCCTCTTGAGTAAGGGCCTCACCACTGCCTCTTTCAAGGCAGTTGGTAAGGATCCCTCACCCAATGAGGCGTTCACCAGGCCCAGAAGCCAGCCTCGTATCACCTCCCAGGATGCCAGTACCAGCCAGGAGGGACACGGGTCCATTGAACATGTGGTGGGTCGCAGCCGTCCACGCAACCTGTCTAAGTCCTCGGGGGCAACAGAGTCAAACTCCTCCCAGAGTGGTCTCACAAGACTCGTTGTTGACGGCCTGTCCAGTCCACTGGAGGGGGCCCATCCGCTTCGGATCTGAGCGACTTTGTTCTGCAGATATTCCCCAAACTCCTCTGCTCTTCCCTGTAAGGGTGCCCCCCGCGTCTCTTGCGACAAGAGGGAGCGGGTCACCCTAAACAGGGTGGCAGGGCGGTTATCCGCAGATGCAATGAGAGCGGCACAATGTCTGCGTTTGGCCGCTCTCAATGCCACAAGGTAGGTCCGTAAATAGGCTCTTACCTGTGCTTGGTCAGACTCGGAGTGTGAGGACCTCCACCTGCTCTCTAGACATCTCCTATGGCGCTTCATCACCCTCAACTCCTCGGTATACCAAGGAGCCCAGGTGGGTCGCTGCCGTAGGAGAGGTCGCAAAGGCACAACCCGGTCTAAGGCCCCAGCCATCACCCTATTCCAGGCGGCCACTAGGTCCTCCGACCGAGCGCGGGTCAGGGCTACAGGTAGTGGCCCAAGCTCCGTCTGGAACCTATCCGGTTCCATCAGGTGCTTGGGGCGGTACCAGCTTGGACAAACTGGCTCCGCCTCCTCGCGGTGGAGGGTAGCTCCAGGGAAGTCTAGCCGGAGACATGAGTGATCTGACCATGACAGGGGAATAATATCTAAATCCCCTATTCCCAGATCACTCGTCCACTGCTCAGATACAAAAACAAGGTCCAGTGTGTGGCCACTTTCGTGTGTGGGGCCCTGAATTAGTTGGGTCAGGCCCATGGCTGTCATGGAAGCCATGAACTCCCGAGCCACCTCGGATGCTGCTCCCGTCGACGGCAGGTTGAAATCCCCCATAACCAAAAGTTTGGGGATCTCCACCGCCGTCTCCGAGATCAGCTCGAGGAGCTCGGGCAGGGCTGCTGACATATAGCGAGGAGCCAAGTATACAATCAGCAGACCCCACTGCCTCCCTGGGCCCCATTTCACACCTAGTGACTCACACCCGGGTATCTGAGGAACAGTGAACTCCCTCGGCTCTAGACAGCTCTAGATAGATTATTGTTAATAATCTCTCTCTTTTTAGATTTTTAAAATCTCTCTCATATTATTTCTGTAAGTAACTGAAGGTAGTGAACCTTTCTAGTAATCCTTTCTTTCCTATTTTCCCCACAACATCTTTGTCAGGGGAGTTGGGCTGAGAAACAGAATGTATGACTGGTCCAAAATCACCCAGCTGGCTTTCATGCTTAAAGGGGGACTAGAACTCACAGTCCCCTTGTTTCTAGCCCAGGGGTGTCCAAACTTGGGAACTTTAAGACTTGTGGACTTCAACTCCCTGAATTCCCCAGCCAGCCATGCCATGGCTGGCTGGGGAATTCTGGGAGTTGAAGTCCACAAGTCTTAAAGTTCCCAAGTTTGGACACCCCTGTTCTAGCCGATAGCCACTAGACCAAACTGGTTTTCTTAAAAACGTGCCTATATTTATTCACAACATTATATGATCTGTGACTAAGAAAAACTCATTAGACAGTAATTTATCCTCACATATTAAATCTACTTGTGTGTCATTTTTGGGATAGTATGTATAAGTAAATGGCATAGAGGTAGCAGAACTAAAATTTAGCTACCCTAGAGACTGCAACTGGAAGCCTTTTTCATGTTCTTTTGGTCAACTTTGTTCTACTTTAACCAATAAAGAAACTTGTAATAGTATCTGACTAGAATATTAACCATAGAATGAAGCATTTGGGAAAAAAAATTTGAAAAATGTTTCTTATGGCTCCCACATAAAGAAGGCAAAATGCTTTTCATCGTTTTATTTTGCTAAATTTCTGTTCCTTTGTATCATGCTATATTTCTGCATCACATGTGGTCTTATCCTTCTTTCTTTTCTTTTTTTAAAAAAGCATTTTATAAAGACTATAATTAATAGAATGAATATGTCTGTTACAAATCAAAAGAACTGTGAAGAAGTAAATAAGCACATGGGATTCCAATTCAATGAATGCATATTAATATTCTTCACATAAAGGTTTTAGCATAAATCATATGTGCCTCATTAAATGCTAGCATGAATATAGAGGCAGTTGTGAATTTATAATCAGAATATAATCTCTATGGTGACAAATTTATTTATTGATATATTGACTTCATACTAAAACTATAAATACTATGTATATACTCAATATACCAACAGGTGAAAGATCATGAAATTTATTTGCATCTACTGATAACTTATAACTGAAAACCTTTATAAAATTCCACATAACTTTCTATAAATAAGGGATAGTGAAAGCCTAAAATTCACAATAAAAATAACCGCCCCCAAATTTTAAGCATTTGTACCATAATATCCAAAAACAGCTCTAATTTTTTGAGTAATAAGAATCATATTAATGGCAAGAAGTTCTAAATTGGTGCCACCATTCATTAGAAACCATAGGCTTGCCCTTCCAATCTTCACAACTGATAGAAACAAGCTATTTCTTGCAGACAGAAGAGAACCTGCTAATTCCCAAATTCAGCAAGTGTCGGGTCAAATACAGCTTGAAATATAATAAGCAGTTTGATGCATCTTGTCATCTGAGAATTAAGCCTCAGTTCATTTAATCACCATTGCATTTATTTATGAACTGATCTGATGTTCTTGGCATATTGATGTCACACCATTTGTAATTGAATGTAATATCTCCCAGTAATTGCACACATATGTTTTCGTGTTTATAATATTTGTTTGCTTGCAGTTTATAGGCCACTCCAGTGAATCAAATATTCCACCATACAACTTTCATAATTTAAGACTAAAAACATATAATTCAATTAAAACCACATATACAGTACATTGTAATAAATTTATAAAATCCAGGAATAAAATTTTAATACATTAAATCTAATTCTTGAAATGACATTGTGCTGCATTATAATGAAATAAGTACCCTAGTTGCTTTCTGATTCTCATTTTCCAAGTGAAGGTTTGGGTTTATTTTTCAAGTTGAGAGATCAGAATGAACTAGCAGGTGACAGACAACTAACCTTATTACCAAATTATGATTTAATATTCAAAACTACTCTGTATGAAGAGCTAAAATTAGATACTTTTAATTTTTTAGGTATCCTGTTTTTAAAAGAATACATTAATTAAATTTTCATTCTTCAGTTTGCATTTGGTAATATCAATGTAGTTTTAATAGGTATATGTGCAAGAATAATTTAGATGGACATTTTAAAATAAGATTCGTAGGTCAAGTGAAAAGCTAGCAATAAATATAACAAAATCATTTCTAATTTAGTACTTAGAAATATTATGAACTACTTTAACTAAAATCTAGCCAAACTCTGAATTGTTTTAGTGAAAACCTTTGCTATTTAAAGTGTGAATACAGAGTTGTTCTCAATTGTGTTTGTCTGCTGGTTAAATTAATGCTGGTGTTGGATACAATCTCTCCTTTTTAAAAAAAAATCCAACTTTATTCTCAAACCACAATCCTATTCTCCGTTCCACAAATTTTGGATAACTGAGGAATGTTTGAGGATATTTTGGGGTGCGTTGGGTGCAAAATTATAGTGGGAGAAAAGGAAGCTGATGGATGAATTTAGATTATTGTTGTTATTCATTGAATATGATGAAAGGATAAATATAAGAATTCAAAATTGTCAGATAGGATATCCAAAAAATACCCTGTGCATGGAATCAAGAAGATTCACAACCAACTTTTCAATTTCTTGGGTGGCCGGAGTCCCTGCTAATTGCACGATGTCCTTGAACTGGTCCTGGGGTGTGACAAATTTACAAATGGCTAATTTGCATTTTCTTGCCTGGTGTCAAACACAAAGATGTCTTAACACTTACTCTTTGAGCTTAGTGTAGTAAATTGCCTTTGCTATTTCTTTGTTGAAGAGAACTCCTGCAAAGAAGTTCTCTTGGCAGAGTTGTCATAGGATATTCTAGCAAGAAATTTTTCATGGAGCTTTCTTTTTAGGGGTTACAAGAATCACCTTTACTGGGTTTGCTCTGCATCACAGGTTTGATCCTATGGTGAAAAAAAACTATGGAGGATTATCCGTATGTATGTGAATAGATTTAAATATTGAATTTCTATTTTATATGGCAGCCTGTACAGAGTGGTAGACTTAGAATTTAGAGTGTTGTTTTTCATTCAATATGATTAAAAAATGAATAAAAAATTCAAAATTTTTTAGATGGGACAATTCAAAATCACACTGCATGGAATCAAGAAGAACCACAACTAATTTTTCAATCCCTTGGGTGGCCTAGGCATCTGCTGTTTGCATGATATCATTGAACCGATTCTGGAGTGAACATTCTTCAGTCATTGCATAATTATTTTAGCTTTTCTATGTAGAATGTTGTTTCACCTTTACATCAACCTTTATGTTAAAGTGTTCAAAATTATTCATTGCTTTTGAAACTGAATGTTACTCCAGCTGAGCTTTTTGCTTGAACAATGAAATTACAATCTTATAGCAAGTATTGAGTTAGATCATTTTATGTTTGGGTTTTCCAAGTGTGTTTGGGTGATAGTAAAATATTTACTGTCAGAATAATCCCAAGAGTAGTTGAAATGAAAAGGAGAGGAACAAGAGGTCAATCCCATTGAGAATGAATCTCTTACCAAATTAAATCTTGCATGTAGAATTTTCAGAACACTCTACTCTTTGGGTTGCCAATAAGGAAATGATCTATTTAAAGTATGTATCATTTAAAAAAAAATCCTGCCATTTCTGTCTCTGTTTGTAGTCTTATTTTAAAGTTAAAACATCAGAACTAGGGATGAAATGCTACCAGTTCAGACTGGTTCTTCTGAACCGGTAGTAAAAAAATGCTACCGATTTGGGTGAACCGATATTTCCGATGGTCATCTGTGATGTGTGATTTATATTAGCTAGAAAGCAGAATTTCTAATCTAAATCGCGTGGCACAGCGGATTCCCGCCCTCGCTGTTCTACTTACCTTTCTAACGCACTCGGTAGCAGGCTCTGCCTACCCGCCCAGGCATCATTGTGTCTGTTTTTGATGCTCTGCACATGTGCGGAAGGTCCTGCGTGCGAGGTGGCACATGCACTTACGTTTGTGAACCGGTAGAGAAGGTAAATAAATTTCACCCCTGCTCAGAACATAAATAAAAATGTTATGTTAGTAGAAATTGAAATACAGGTGAGGTAGCAATTTTCAACCAAATTTTGAGAAACTGGTTGACTATTTTAAGGTAAACAGTGTTAACACCAAATTCATCCCCTTTTAATCCTCAACTGTTACTGCTTTGGTCCAAAGGTTTTGAGCTTTAATTTCTGTATGTTCCTTTCAGCCAATTTTTGTAATAAAATGTAGGTTTTCAAATTCATTTCGATAATTTAGATAGTGGTGCTATACCTTGTTGACTCCACCTTCATAAAGTTTACAATGTTACATTGTAACCATGTTCACTATACCCCTATTATAATTAGCTTTCACATTGCAACTTCACTGAGAGAAGATGTATCAGAGCCCACTATCTCATCATCCTGCAACATTTGTGTTAAAAAGCTCTTAGTATACATTCTGTCTCTGAGCTATGACCTTTTTCAACTTCTTTTTAATAATATGTGTTACACTATATTATATAATGATAAGGAATACACTTGGAAAGAACTAATTATGTGCATAAATAAAAAAGATGTATCACCTTGTTAATACTGCCACACATTTTTATTTATTTATTTATTAACCTGCTACCTAGTATAATAAAACATTTATTTCAAAACTTTTTGTGAGTGTTTTCATCCGTGTCTATGTTGAAAAATTCAACTATACTTTGAACAGACTTTCATTTACAGACTTTTCATTTCATGTTGTTAGCCAACAACATTTTAGTGTCTCAGACAAGATTACAAATTATTTAATCAGTATAGGTAAAGATTCCCCTTGCAGCATATGTGCTAATTGTTCCTGACTCTAAGGGGCGGTGCTCATCTCTGTTTCAAAGCTGAAGAGCCAGAGTTGTCTGAAGACATCTCCATGGTCAAGTGGCTGGCATGACTAAATGCCAAAGGCGGACAGAACGCTGTTACCTTTCCATCAAAGATGGACCCTATTTTTCTAGTTGCGTTTTTACATGCTTTTGAACTGCTAGTTTGGCAGAAGCTGGAACAACTAACAGGAACTCACTCCATTATGCGGCGCTAGGGATTCGAACTTCCAAACTGCCGACCTTCTGATCGACAACTCAGCCTCTTAGCCAGTGGACCACGTCCCTATATATCTCAATATATCATTTTGTAAAATATGAATTTTGCTGAATTTCAAATTGACAGCTTTTCCTTCAGAACTGGAAAGACCACCAATGGATAGGTCATGTCTCAGCATGACTGTTCAGAAGTTTTTGAACAATTGTTTTTTTTTTGCATAAAGATAGGCATAACATCAAAGAAATACCACAAACTGTAAGACCTTAATGTCCTTGGCCTGATTATGGCATACAGGAGTCTCAAATATGATTTGAGGATTGGGACAAAAACATAGCATGTGGAGATCTTCAATTGTCAATTAAGGAACATCACTGAATCTGTAATAAGTACACCAAGGGCATGTTTGTCTGTAGAAGAAAAGGATTAAAATAGACAGTCTCCAATGAGTTGTAAGAGATATGTAAATCTTGTGTTCAATGCTTGCCACCCACTTCCCACCCAATTGTATCTGAAATACTGCCTTTTTTCACTCCAGTAATCTAGGAAAAACATCCCTCAGAAAATACCTGTTAATAAACTAATATTTATAATGCCATTTTACATTCACTTCTTTGATGAAGCAGAACCATCTGGCATTAGCCAGATGCAGAAGTGAAGATTTTCATAATATATCTTTCTATTTTCCCATCAATCATACTTGGTCTTCATGTAGTCCTCTTCAGCAAACTCTCCAGGTAATTTTTTTTAATGCATGAAAAGCTTCTCAAAGTGAAAGGCTTGAAAATATCATAGAAAACAAATGTTTAAATACATGATAGTTTTATTCTGTGATAGCTAGTTAATAGAATAAAATTCCCTTATGGTGGGGACATTTAAAAAAAGTTACCAACAAAAATAATTATTTTAGAGAGAAAAATAATGAAAAGGGTTGGTGGCAAAAGGGTACTATCAACACCTCGATAGTAAAGGTGAAACAAATTTTATAATAGGTTATGTTGTCTTATCTTTTTTCTTGGAAAAACATGTTCAGGAACTAGTAATTAACTTGCTAAGTAAACTGAGAATTGAGCATTTTTATTATATAGATTTCCACCAAGAACTATTTTCAATGCATATCAAAAGCGATAGATGAGAGAGATTTTCAACCACTTTAATCTCTTTTCATCATTATCACTTTGACTGAAAGGTTGAATTTATTTGGACAATTATGCACGAACAACCACTTTATGATAAATGAAGTTTTAAGCGAAGTGTTTCTCTCAGATATTACTATGACAAGCTTATGAATTATATGAGCTTTCAAAGAAACAAATGTATCAGGATTAAAGTAAGGCCTTTGGGTACTTATATTTCTCATGTATAGGAACCTGCAATTAAAACTATTACATGATAAAATTTGGTATTAATCACCGCTTTTTCATGTGAATTGCTTTCATCTTTCTCTAGAATTATCTTTTCTGTTAAAATGTAAGGATATGTGATGATAATATCTACTAACTAGACCAATAAGCAACCCATGAAATATGGGCCAGAGCAGCCCACAATCCTATTTAGTGGTCTTAAAGATTTTTCATTCCACCCAAATCTGTGCCATCAGATTTCAATAGGAAAATACTGTTAATCTCTTTCTTTCTTTCTTTCTTTCTTTCTTTCTTTCTTTCTTTCTTTCTTTCTTTCTTTCTTTCTTTCCTTCCTTCCTTCCTTCCTTCCTTTTTTCTTTCTTCTCTCCTTCCTTCTTTTTTCTTTCTTTCTCCCTCCTTCCCCTTTTTTGCATCAAAATATGACTGAAAAGAGTTGAAATAAGCAACTGCTAAGTCTGACACACCTAATTTATAATGCAGAACCTTTAAAATGACACACTTTTTCATTCAGATGACACTATAAATCAATTTGCATTTCTTAAATCTTCCAGAAAGATTTACTGAGCTGGTCTCTGTTATAATTTCCATAAGTCTTATATCGGGATTTCCAGTTTGGTCTAGAAAGTGGGATATCATGAGTTTTAGACTCATATTGGCATAAAACCAAATAGGTGACCTTTCTCTAATTCTTAGTAATGGCACACCTAAAATCTTGCCAAGAAAACTACAGTGACTTATCCAGACAATTGCCAGGAGTCAAAACTGACTGGAAAGCATTCCCCCTGCCACCAGAAAACGTATGATCAGACCATAATATCTGAATGCAATGTATTTTATCCATAAAATATAGTTGGGTGACAAAATGTACCATCTGATCTTAATGTATTATATTTCAAAGTGTTATATCTGTTAGCCAGCAGGTAAATAGTTAATAGGTAAGGCAATTTAATTAAGAATTGTCTATTTATTTTCATGTTTTAACACAGTCTTTTTTTATAAAGTGCTTATTATAAAATGCATTTGCTTTTTGTGCTATTAACATCACACGAACTTTAATAACAAGAGTAATGTTTATATCATTTCATCCTAGGACTGACTTTTGAAAACTCAGCCTCCCTTTTTATAGTTTGTATAACATATGTTTTCCCTTGGACGGACCAGGTATTTTTGATTATGTACAATATAGTCTGTTCTGCATTCCTATAAGGTATTTTCTTTTTCTTTTAGCATTTCCAATGTGGGTTTTTTTCTAGTTGATGCTGTTAATTTGATGGATTCTTTTTTAAAAAGAAATATTAAGCAGTTGAAATCTGTTTTGACCAGCTATTTAGCTAAAAAAAGTGAGATTAAAAAAAAACTCAGAAATATATTTTTTAATGCTTTGCTTGCTCTCCTAGAAGTGTGCATGGTCTAAAAAAAGGGTGTGTGTGTCAATCAATGTTATTTGGACACTGTTGTCTCAGAAAGAGGATTAACAACATGTGCAATAAAAAGTCCCTACAAAGTTTACCAACTCATAGCTCAGCTTTTATATGCATGGCAAAGAGAAGAATGTTTCAAGGAAAATAATCAACACTCTGGTCCATTGGACAGCCAAACAATGCCTGAGCAGTTTTCTGAAATATGCCAAAAATATCATCGGCAATGGAATTTCATTTTCATGTTTAGGAAGGAACTGAATTCAAAATAAACAGGGTACTGTTTTCTGAAAACTTAAAAATTGTGCATAAATTGTGGTGTGTGAGTTGTGTAGTGTGCGGAGGTGGTTAGGGAATTTATTTTTAAAGAAACAGCTATTGCAATTAGCACTTTCAGTTTGTTAATTGATGAAAGTTAAATATACACACACCTTGTTTTCAATTTGCACCTTATAAGGATTCTATAATAAAAGAATATAGCCATCTATTGTCAATTCTATTCATGGTTTCTCATTTTGTTTCTTAGAAAAGTTGTCCCTTTTTTGTGCTTTTATTGAGAGTAATTTCTCTTTCCCTGTTACTCTATCATAGTAATGATCATAGGCATAATCTTTCTAAAGGCACTTCTTGCTTATGGATAGCTTCATTTAGCAACTTGGCTGAAGGATTCTGGGAGTTGAAGTCCACATATCTTAAATTAATGAAGGTTGAGCAATGCTGCTTTAAAGGACCAAAGCTGCCCATTCCTTGAAACATTATCCTAGAATCTCTACAGCTCTTGAGCCATTGACAGATGATTTCTGTATGTGCCCAGATTTATCTTAGCCAGCTAGGTGATTCATGGAGGGCAACTGGTTCTGCCCTAATGCTTCACTAGTCCTCAGTATTCACAGAAAAGTTGTTACACACTGAGGTATAGCAAAATTTACTGAAGCACTGCTGTGCAGCTTCACATACCCTTAATTTGCCTAGTTTGGGTGTGGTGATAAGTGTTTCCTCAAGAGGGATATTTTTATTGGTCTCCTTTGGAGAGGAGGGACACTATTTGTTTAGTAGGCAATATCTATTAAACCTGAAGATAATATGGGGGCACTGCTTTGTAAGATGTCTGATAAAGTTGAAATTGGAGAAGGGGCTCAAGAGAGTTGAGGAAATTTGTTTCTTTTATTTCTATGCTGGAAGACCGAAGGGCAAAGGCAATGCCCCATATATTCCAAATATTCTGTATACCTTGTATATTTTATTATTATTTATAAATATGTCTCCTGACATACTGATAAATAACAATAGTAAGACCAACCTACCTTCTAGAATAAAGTCCAAATTAAGAATAAAATGATTAGAATGGAAAAGAAATGAAAAATAGGAATTAAATCCTGCAGAATGGATAAGGAAGAACTGAAAAAAAAATGGACTAGAAAAAGTACACTGAATCCAACTAAGTATAATACTCCTAAAACACAGGTGTCAAACCTGTTCTGAAAGTTCTAACTTTGATATTTTACAGTGAATTTTTTAAAAAAGAAACTCTGTCACCATAGGTCACTGAATCATGATCAGACTCTCACAGTGATCCCATTTATGTTCGATGTGCTTTTTATTGTTCTTTCAGAAATTCTGGAAGTCTGCATATCTTAATGTACAGTAGCCGCACATGAGAAACTACTGCTTTAAAGCATCAAAGCTGACCATTCTTCCTAGAATCATAGCAGAATGGCCACAGCTGTTTAGTGTCATTGGCGTGTGGTTTCTGTGTATGCCCAAGGACCCCTTAATCAAGGGCAATCACTGGGTCTACAGAAGTGAGAATTTATTTAAGTGTGATAGCCACTCGTAGTGATTCTTTTTTAACTATAATTTTTTATTAAGTGTTTTGATTGTATAGTAATAACAAAATTGAATGTAAACTAAAAATGAAATGGGATGGGATGGGATGGGGAGGGGAGGGGAAAGGGGAGGAAAGCAGAGGAGAGGAGAGGAAAAAAGTAAAAAGTGCAAGGAAAAGAAGAAAGGGAAAATAAACATTGTGTATAAAAAAGTAGCTTACAATCTTAATTACAAATAAAAATAAATGTGTTTATTATTCATTCTCTCTAAGGTTACAAACAATTATCTCTTCCTCCCATATTTCATCTCTTATCTAAATGCAAATGCATAAAATGCCATCCTTTCAGCTCTGATTTCAACAGAAAGTCCAGAAAAGAGTTTCCAGAAGTAACAACATATCTTGTTGTAACCTTAATCAAATACATCAACTTTATATTCCTCCCTTTCCCTTCTAACAGTCCTAATCCTTAATTCATTCAAATATTGTCCTAGGATTTGATTTCTCCCTTTTTTTCTTAGTCTCATCAAATTGTTACTACATTTTGCATTGTTCAGTAGACTTGTTTTTTCCTCTGCCTAAAATATTTAGTGCCTAGTAGTTTCCATATTTAAAATCATGAAATGACTTATATTTGATATGTCTTTCAGAAGCCAAAACAAGATCTATTTCTCACAAGCTGCTGTAAAATTGCTTTTTGTTTCTTATAAAAGAAATGAATTATAATTGTTTCTTATAATTAATTCCAAAATCTTATTGTAAAAGTTTTAATATTTTAAATGTATAAGGATCCTTAGCCTTTTTCCAAGACCAAAATCTTTATTTCAGATTATTTAAATTCAGAACCTTATAATTAAATTTTTCTTTTCTTCAGTATTGAAGCAGATTCCCCCAACATTTTCAAACCTGCCATTCCAAAGATTTTTAATAGTTTAGAAGTGATTAAGGAGTAATTTTTGAAATTCTCACTTTCAGAAAGCAAGTGACATTAGTGAACTTAGTGTTGTTTAAACATTGCCATCTATGGTGTCTTATCACCATAGTCATTGGCTCCACTTTTCTGGAGGAGGCTTCAGTCCATCATTTTCCCCCTAGAAGCTCTAGCCATTTGTAGAAAATGCATAGAAAATTAACATACATCTCTCTGTCAGAAGCAATATAAAACATGTGAACTTTGTTCCTGAGAGTTTTGATATAAAAGAAAGCTATTACTTAGATAGCGAAAGATCCCACCTGCACATGAAAGTTGTGGTGATTATCTTGGTAACAACAAAGCTGCTGTGTATAGTGTAGTGAAGAGTATACAATTCTACAATTGTAGAGATATGCCAAGTTGTTAACAATAATGATAGCAACTCATTAAATAATTTCCAATTATTCTAAATTAATAATATGTTCGTGTTTCTTAAATATTGCAGCTTTATTCTATTTACAGAGCAACTCTGCAATTAGTCATTGCAATAGGTAGCTGCCACTACAGGACAATCAAACTATGAGTATGTTTAAACAAGGAATTAAATGTACAGTGGTAAAATTCTTTTTCACTCCTGGATTTGTATTGTATATTACATACAATGTATCTTACCAACAAAATTACAATTTTACTTTAACCAATTTACACTGAATACCATTTCAGTTTTAAAAGTAAGTTTACTTCCCAGTTTATAGATGGTCAGACAGATAGAAGATTAAGCTTTTTCTTTATTTAGTGAGTAAATGTTAACAACAGCACTCTTCTTTTTACTCCAAAGAACATAGACATCTCTGTTGGAAGCAATCTACAAGATGAGAATGCGGCAGGAGTTGTATAATCTAGGCGTACCAATCCAAATTGTCACTTTTTGTAATGTTGGGAATGCTCTCCCTGAATTCTTAGTCAGTGTGATGGATGCAGTAATTTGGATTCTCTGGCGGGAGTGCATTCTCTGGAGTGCATTCAAGGAGAGGTTCAGTGCAGATATTTTGTATGAGAGAGAAAAATGTGAAGACAACCCCTAACTAATGGTTTTCAGAGTGTATCTGATGCAGGAAATAGTGTGCTTCAATTTGGCAAGTTTCTATCTATAGGTTGGAGTAATAGCAAAATCTTATTAGATTTATTTATTATATATTATTTATTTATTCTAAATATTTGTCATATTACTAGAAGAATCGTCACGTGTCTGCCTTGGTTTAGGGGCCCAAGAGTCAAAGGACTAAATGCTAAAATTCTGGAAAGGTAATCATAACACATCAAGAAAATGCCATGTTAGCGAAAGGTGCCCTAAGAACTTTAAGAACAATTAGCCTTGAGAATAAAGGTATATTTCCCATGTGAAATGCATGTTAATTTTTCTGGAATAAATTGAAATTCTATAAAACCATACAGTAGTAAAATTCTATATAATTTAACTTTCTTGTTCAAAATGTGTTTCTGTGGACTGTGCTAACGTAGCTGAAATGCCTAGCAATAAAAATCTATTTGACAAATCTTGAGATGCAATTAGCATATAAATTTTCCTATTCTGAGTTGTCTAACTTAAAAATGTAATCAATAATTATCAAGAGTTTTCCATTCATTCTATTATGGATGAAACATTGTATTTGATTAATATTTTAAATATCTCAACTGTAGACTGAGAAATGTTTCAAATTTAATCATTTTTTAAAACTATAGATACATATATTTCTGCCAGCAAAGGTCTACAAAACTCTCGAGCACTCAAACACAGAAGAATTATCATCATTTTGTACAATGTATGAATCTCTTTCTGATCATTGAGATTAAATGGGTTTTTTCATAGTGAAAATATGCAAGGACATTTCTGTTATAATTCCAAGGTTTAATGGGACTTTATGTGAGTTTATAAATTCAGTGTAAGAAATAATGTATACACTGTCTAGCTAAATTACTATGAATGTGCAATAATGATTTTGGGAAAATGATACTTAATTTGCAGAAATAACAATGAAAAAAACAAGAAAGTTTCTTGATCGTTGAAAGCTGAGGTCAAATACTTGTTAACTTACAAAATTGGAAATGAAGTTGCCTGAGATCCTTTTGAACCCTGGTGAACTCCATCAAGCCAGGTTACATGGAGCTGGTTTCAGATGTCATTGTAGCTGGATGTTAGAGAGAGGATTTATTTATTTTTTTGCAAAGGTTTGACCAAATCTTGTTTATGACCACCCCTCTGCCCAAATTGGATGAGAAATGTATTCTGTTATTCTCTAGAATAAACCGTTCGATAGCTAGGCGAGAGTCCTGAATCCAGTATTGTCACTCACTGAAGAGATAAGTGATATCAGTACCCTGAAATCAGGAGTGAAATACTACTAGTTTGCACCAGTTTGCCTGAACTGGTAGTAAAAAATGCTCCCAGTTTGGGCAAACCAGTATTTCCAACAATCAGCTGGGCAACGATCAGCTGTGACGTGCAATTTATATTAGCTAGAATCGTCAGATTTCCTGCTTTCTAGCTAATCACATGCCACAGCATATTCCACCACCACCACCCATTCTACTTACCTTTGCAGACTCAGGTGGCTTCAAAATGTTCCTTTTTTTAGTGCTGTGCGGGCATCTCTGAGGCAACATGCATGTGCAAAGTGCGCACTCAGTAGCAGACTCACTGAATTAGTAGCAGACTTCAGAGGATTACACCGCTGCCTGAAATGTACAGTGTAGTGGGCCATGCTATGTTTAGTGCTATTGTTTTGATTTCCATTTATTCTTCTTAGTCCATCTTATCTTTTTTTTTAAATTGGTATGCAATATCCCACTTTCTCAAATCCTTTTAGATGCCTACTATCTCTCTCTTCTTTTTTTCCCTTTCTAAGTTAGTTTCTCAAAAGTCTGAAGAAGGCTAATTTAAAAGTACAGAATCTAATGGTTACGGATTAACAAAGAACCCTGCTAAGGATTTCTATAGATGCCCAAAGCAATACTAATTAATTCTCAACTGTTTGCTCTTTTGAAGCTTTGATGTGATCAGCTCAATTTTCTTTTAATCCTCAGAAATCAGAAAGAAAGAAACTATTTTGAAGATATAACATTAACAAGGAGCCCCAAAGAGCTTCCGAAAGAATGATTAAGCAAGGGTTGTGAGAGAGTACTGGGCCAGACAGAATGTTTGCTGCTCTTTCTCTTGCTATATCTGTTTGAATGTGCATATTCATGTGCACAAGATAGGCATGTTTATATGAAAAATGCCAACAAAGCAAGTGGAAGGAAAGAATAATGGTGGAAACTTAAGGCTGAAGAAAGGAAAATGTCATTTTGGCCACTGTTTGTATTGAAACCTGAAGCACTAACTCCCATTGGTCAAAAGACGTCATGGCCAGCTTTGTGAGTTGGATTGAGAGAATGTTCAGGTTTTATTTGGCAGAGACTGGAGGCTTCATATATTCTATAGTTTACCACTGTTAGTTTTTTGTATATTTGGTTGTTTCAAGGCAATCCAAACAAGAAGTACAACCAGAAGTACTAGATCAATTTTTATTGAACTGCTCGGAAAGAAGAAAGTAGAGAACGGAGAGAGGGAGAGAAAGGAAGAGAGAAGATGAGATGAGAAGATGAGAAGAAGAGGAGAGAAGGAAGATAGTGAGGAGTAGAGGAAGATGGAAGGGAGAAGGAGAAAAGGAGAGAGGGTAGGAAGGGGAAAAAGAAGAGAGGAGGAGAGGTAAAGGAAGAAGGAATGGAAAAGAGGAAGGAAGGAAGTAGAGAAGGGAGGGAGGGAGGGAGAAAAGGAAAGGAGAAGAAAGTGGTGTCAAAATAGGTGAGGGATGGTAAACAAAACAGTCCAAATGGAATATTACAATGCTATAAATGGAATGATAAATTTATTAGAATTATGAATGTAAAAAAAGAATAATAATTATGTGAATGTATATAGAGAACAAAAAATATAAAAAACTTTATTTATTTATTTTTTATTGAACTGTTATGGTTGCATTAAAACAAACTTGCAAGATTAAAAATATTTCTCCTCTCTTTTCCTTTTACACTTTGAAAAACTAGGGAGGATTTAAAAAAACCCACCACACATCAATACATTTTCCTTTCTGTAGGCTGAGAAATCTTTGAAATGCTGGTTGTCCTATCTGTAGCTTTCTCTCCTACCTCCCAAGGTCATACCCACATACCATTACACTTTATGTGGTACTTTAAATATTTTTATATATGCTTGAGAAGTTATTCTATGATTCTATTTTTAAGTCTTGAAATTATTCCTTCTTTTTTGTGTTTTATTTTTGTAAGCCTTAAGTGTGTCTTAAATAAACACATAATTAAAGGTAAAAGAAAGTGAAAAATCATGCCAGTTGACTACTAAAGAAATGTAGCTTTAATTATTATGGTTATTGTTTCATTTTAAAATTAAAAAGTGATTTTCTTTGAGAGGCTTACTGTGATTTTCATTACAGATGCTATTATTGCATTCAAACTCTTTAAATGTAGATCATAAAAGCCTTTATGAACATAATAATAGTCATGTTAAAATAAACCCAACTCCACATTTTTTCACATGCTTCTTTTTTCCCGGAGTAAAACAGGTGTGTTTGTAAATCCAAAAAAGAGAAAGCATACTGTGATAATATATTTCCTATTTATGTTCTCTAAGAATAGTTTTTTCAGTGGAAAAAAAGATTGTTATGTGCTATCAAGTCATACATTCAGTTATTTATTAGATTTTCATACACAATGTAAAAAAGATGTGGAGACTCTAGAAAGAGTGCAGAGAAGAGTAACAAAGATGATTAGGAGACTGAAGGCTAAAACATATGAGGAACAGTTGCAGGAACTGGGTATGTCTAGTTTAATGAAAAGAAGGATGAGGCGTGACACGATAGCAGTGTTCCCATATCTCAGGGGCTACCAAAAAGAAGGAGTCAAGCTATTCTCCAAAGCACCTGAGGATAGAACAAAAAGCAATGGATGGAAACTAATCAAGGAGAGAAGCAATTTAGAACTAAGGATAAATTTACTGACAGTTAGAACAATTAATCAGTGGAACAACTTGCCTCCAGAAGTTGTGAATGCTCCAATACTGGAAGTTTTTAAGAAGATGTTTTAAGAAGACAAATAACCATTTGTCTGAAGTGGTGTAGGATTTCCTGCCTAGGCAGGGGGTTGGATTAGAAGACCTCCGAGGGTTCTTCCAACTCTGTTCTGTTCTGTTCTGTTCTGTTCTGTTCTATTCTATTCTATTCTATTCTATTCTATTCTATTCTATTCTATTCTATTCTATTCTATTCTATTTTATTCTATTCTATTCTATTCTATTCACATTTATTACTTTATAAGTAACTCTAGGTGGCAAACATACATGACACATCTTCCTCCCACTATTTATTTCACAACTACGACTCTTTGAGGTGGGTTGAGCTGAGAGACAGTGAAAGTTCCAAAGTCATCCAGTCAGATTTTCATGCCTAAAGCAAGATTAGAACACACAGTTTCTAGTCCAGCATTTTATTGACCATAAAGATGTTTTTTTCTTCCATGTCATCTATCCCAGCCTGATCTTCCAGCTCTTCCAATGTCCATATCACCACATTATCTCTATCCGTTTTCCTGCTTGTGGTTCTCTTTTTGACTTTTGTTCCATCTTGGCCAGCATTAGAGCCTTCTCCAGAGAGTTAGATCTTCACATAATGAGTTTGAACTACAATAGGGTTACCTTATATGGACTGCAAATACAGTACATGAACAGTCTCTGGTTTCACCAAAGGAAGTTCTAAATAGTAGTTGATAACCCCAGATCTGGAAGCCTAGAGAAAGCACCACTGCAGCAGGAAATGCCATAGAAGCCTTTTGGCTACCAATCATAATGTATTTTTTTTTTTACATAAATGTACTTTTTGTAAAAATTATAAGGAGGAGCAACTGAGATGATTCAAGGCCTGGAAACTAAAACATATGAAGAAAGGTTGCAGGATCTGGGTTAGACTAGACTAGAGAAAAGAAGGACTAGGGGGACATGATAGCAGCATTCCAGTATTTGAGAGGTTGTTACAGAGAGGAGGGGGGTCAACCTGTTTTCCAAATCACCAGAGGACAGGACAAGGAACAATGGACGGAAACTAATCAAGGAGAGAAACAACCTGGAATTAAGGAGAAACTTCCTAACAGTGAGGACAATTAATCAGTGGAGCAGCTTGCTTTCAGTTGTTGTGGGTGTTTCCTAACTGGAGGTTTTTACGAGACTGTAAAGCCACTTGTCTGAAATGGTATAGGGCCATGATGGCGAACCTATGGCACACATGCCACAGGTGGCATGCAGAGCCCTCTCTGCGGGCATGTCAGCTGTCATGCCAGCCCAGCTCCACCATGCATGTGTGTATGCCTCCCACTGGCCAGCTGGTCTTCATGTCTCTGCCACGCATGCACAAAGGCTGGGGCTCATGCGGGGATACATGCATAGGGGGGCCCAATCACATTGCATTTTGGGGCCTCGTATAGTGCCCCCGTGCCCCATTTTGGCTTCCAATTTGATGCAGGAGGCTTTCCAGGACAAAAATGGGACAGAGGAGGTGCCCATCATGCCCCATTTTAAGCCTGGAAAGCTACGTGCACTAACCTGAAAGCATAAAATGGGTGTGCGGGGTGGTAGTGATTCAGTGGCAGGAGAGTGCAAAGAGTCACATCAGTGGTGGGTTTCACATTTTTTTAGAACCTCTTCTTTAGGTGTGGCCTGTCACTGTGTGGGAGTGGCTTGCCAGCCATGTGACTGAGTGGGAGTGGCTTGGCAGTCATGTGACTGGGTGGGCATGGCCAACTTGTAAAATGTGGTGAAACTCACTTAACAACGCTCTTGCTTAGCAACCAAAATGTTGGCTCAGAAACTCTGGCATTTGAGGCATGCAAGTCTTAAAGCTGTCAAGTTACAAGACCCTTGCACCCCTAACCCTTTAGGGGAAAAAAACCCAGGGATGTTCAACTTGACAGCTTTAAGACTTGTGGACTTCATCTCCCAGAATTCCTCCTCCAGTCATGTTGGCTCAGGAACTCTGGCATTGAAGTGTGCAAGTCTTAAAGCTGTCAAGTTACAAGACCCTTGCACCCTTAACCCTTTAGAAAAAAAACCCAGGGATGTTCAAACTTGAAATCTTTAAGACTTTAAGGTTTAGATAGGACTCTTACAGGTGGGCGGGGTGATTGGTGAGCCAGCCAATCAGTGAGTGGTGAGCGGGGCAAGCGTTGTGCGGACGGGTGGGGGGAGGGACCTGGAATCAGTTTTAAACGGCACGGTCGATTTGTGGAACCTCTTCTATAGAAGAGGTTAGAACTGGCAGGAACCCACCCCTGGGTCACATGCACACCCACAGGGACAGGGCACACACATTCATGTGTGGGAGAGGCGGCACAGCGGGTCATTGCATTATGGGGTTGGGCACATGGGCACTCTGTCACGCAGGTTAACCATCACTGGTATAGGGTCTTCTGCTTGAGCTGGGGACTGGACTAGAAGACCTCCAAGGTCCCTTCTAGCTGTATTTTGATTCTGATTCTTAAAATCATTCCCCAATCTATTTTTTTTACAAACGTATATAATTCTTTTAAAAGAATTTACAAATATATATATATATATATATATATATATATATATATATATATATATATATATATATATGTTTTCGTAGATTTTCACGGGTATGAAATACAACAAATACAACAAAACCAGCATATATATATGTTTTCGTAGATTTTCACGGGTATGAAATACAACAAATACAACAAAACCAGCATATATATATATATATATATATATATATATATATATATATATATATATATATATATATATATATATATATATATATATATATATATATATATATATATATGTATATAAATTTGTGAAAGCTACTTCAGTAAATCATATTACTAATTTGGTAAAGACTTCTCAGTTATCTGAAAATCTAAGAACTGAAAATTAACTGAACCTGATATGCTTCCTTGACCACCATCTTCTCTTCCCCAGAAAATCATTGCATATTAATTTGTAATCACTTGCTAGGCATTAAAAAGGATCACAATCTTTTATTGAAAAAAAGCCTTTTATAGTTTCATCTGTGATACAGACAGCATTATGTAAAAACAAAAATGGTATTTCAAATGCAATGGATATGTAAACTGGGTAGGCTGCAATTGGTGGTCATATAGGAAACAAGGAGAACTCTTTAAAAAAATAATGATGACAAATATTCATGTAACAGATACTTATGGTACACAATGCTTAGAATAATGGCAGATGATCAGCTGTCTGCAAGGAGTATAAATCCTTCCATTTCCCACCATCCAATCGGAGTTGAAGAAGCTTCTTGGATGAGAAGCGAAATGTCTTCAAAGAAAAACCAGAAAGTCCAGTTACTTCTTGGAAAAAAAACACCTTTGGGTTATCTATTTCTAGAAAGTGGTTTCGCTTTTCCCTTTGAAATAAAATACCTTGACTGATTTCCTTAACCAACAAAAGCCCATTATATTCAGAAAGCAGCGAAGAATGAAGCAAACCATCATGAAGGGAAGTTTCAACCATTTAAACCAGTGTTTCTCATGCTCAGCAACTTTAGAACATTCTCAAAATTCCCCAGCTAGCAAGTCCATATATCTTAAAATTGCTAAGATTGAGAAAGAGTGATTTAAACA
This sequence comes from Natrix helvetica, assembly GCF_964273705.1. NCBI lineage: Eukaryota > Metazoa > Chordata > Lepidosauria > Squamata > Natricidae > Natrix > Natrix helvetica. The sequence continues at coordinate 48,909,613 of NC_138552.1, forward strand.
GTATTTAAACTGAGCAGCTTTAAGGATGGCTCTCTGATACGTGTTTCTAACTCCAAGTAGTTAACTTCTATCATTAACAATATTTCTAACAAAAATGGTTCAATAAATATTAAAATGACTGTCATTTCCAACACTGAGGTTGAAATTGAAGCAATATAGATTATTTTTTTTTACTAGACCTGCTTATCCAAATTGAATTCTGAAATTCATAGTTACATATCAACCTAAAATATGTCCAAACACTTAGCCACTTTGGGATTTTTGCTACCTCTTCGATTCAGAAGACGGTTCTGCAGAAAGTGATAATGGAAACAGAGCTTCAATGGATAGTATGTTGATGTCCCATCCCATGTCATATTTTATTGGTTTGCCTAGAAAGCTTTAAAATTCTAAGGTGGTACTGTAATATTAATGAAGACTCTTTCCTTTTTATTGGCTCATAAATATGATAAAGTAAATGTCAACATCAGATTTTAAAAACTATGAAGAAGATAGTTCTAGAATTTTAAATACTAAACAGAGAATATGATTGACTAGAATATATCCACCAGTGGGACTAGATTTGGTTGATAATATACTGTATTAAGAAAATAAGGTATTTTCTGTCCACTGCTATCATAAATTACTTCATTTTTTTTTTGCTTTTATGCTGCTGTTCAGTACTTATGTATAATTCCCCTCTGAAAGTGATTTCATCCCAGTTTAAAGATTTATTTTCTAGATGGTGAGATAAATATAGTATAATAAAATGAATGGAAAAAGAACTGCAAGAATTGGTCTAATTATAAAAAAAATACCTGCTAAAACTAGGAAATACACAATGTTTAAGCTGTAAACTTTTGAGTACAGGAATATATCATGAGAATGTATGTATGTAATTCTATCCTTATTTATCTGGGAATACTAGGTGTTATATTTCTATCCTGGGGTGGTGAGGTATTGTGGTTGGTCACATAGTCAGCCAGATATTTAGACTGGATTGATATTATCACCTATGGAGTCCTTCACAAGCACTTGGGAGAGGCAAATCTTATTGTCAGATAGTGTTAAGTATATTTTTGCAGGATGCAAGCTGTTCCAAGAAAAGCTGCTTTTTGCAATTAACAAATAGTGATTTGTCAATGCCAATAGTATGCAAATGGTGCTCCAGTTGTTTTGGGATTGCACCCAAAGTACTATTGGTTCTACCATACTATTTCTATTTCAGTAGTGGGTTTCAAATTTTTTTAGAACCTATTCTGTAGGTGTGGCCGGTCTGGTGGGAGTGGCTTGGTGGTCATGTGACCGGGTGGGAGTAGCTTGGTGGTCATGTGACTGGGTGGGAGTGGCTTGGAAGTCAGGTGACAGGGTGGGCGTGGAATATGGAAACTTGCTTAACAATGCTCTTGCTTAGCAACCAAAATGTTGGTTCAGGAACTCTGGCATTTGAAGCATGCAAGTCTTAAAGCTGTCAGGTTACAAGACCTTTGCACCCCTAACCTTTAGAAAAAAAACCCAGGGATGTTCAATTTCACAGCTTTAAGACTTGTGGACTTCAACTCCCAGAATTCCTCATTCCCTCATTCAGCTGCTATCACTGGGGGTGCTGCCAGGCCAAACTGGGTTTTGGGAGGTACTTCCCTCCCCCTCCAGAGAGCCCATGTCAGAAAAGAGCTGGTTTGAATATGGGCGAGCGGGCAGTTTAGTGGCCAGCGAGTGCCTCCTTCACTCATTAGGGCAGGCAGAGAAAGAAAGGAGGCATGCGATAACTCTCCTTCACCCTTGGTGGCGGGGTGCTTTCTCTCACACCTCCTTTCTTTCGCTGCCTGCCTGAATGAGTGAAGGAGGCAGGTGGAGAAAGAAAGGAGCGTGAAATAGCCGAAGGCAAAGGAGCTGAAGCACAAAGGCTGAAGCACAATCCCAGGCAGTCAGTTCCAGCTCTCCCTTTCCCAAGCATGTCTTATTGCTGCTGGAGCCGCTTTTGCTGAATCCGGCATGGCAGCCATCACTGAGAGCATCACTGGCATTTGCTTCTTGCCATCCCTGCTGCACTGGATTCAGCAAAAGCAGCTCCAATAGCAACAGGACATGCTAAGGAAAGAGAGAGCTGGAACTGACTGCCCAGGATTGTGCTTCAGTTGTTGCTGTGAAAATGTCTGTTTTGCCAGTTGGGAGGCTGGCAAAGAAGCCTCCATTTTCCCATTGCCACTGAATAGTCTATGCCCCCCCCTATGGATTGACGCCACAGGAGGGAAGGCAAGAAGCCGTTGTTGGGAAGAACTTTCCCTCCTCTTCCAGAGAGCCCATGCTGAGAGACAGGAGGGAGGTGGGCTGGTTTGAATGCGGGTGAGTGAGCAGTTTGGGGCTGGTGCCTCCTTTGCTCATTCGGGCAGGCAGAGAAAGAAAGGAGGTGTGTGATGAAGCACCCTCACCACTAAGGGTGAAGGGCAGCACCTCGGCTATCATGCACCTCCCCTCTTTCTCTGCCTGCACTAACAAGCAAAGGAGGCACTGACATCTACCTACCTGCATTCAAACCAGGCTGCCTCCTCTCTCCCCACAGGGGCTCTCTGAAGGGGGAGAGAAGGTCTCTTCCAAGACCTGCTTCCTGTACCTCACGGTGCAGTTCCGGGATGGCGGGATATTCTTTTTTTTTGCTGGTGCAGGGGCATAGCCTTGACCCATGTCTTCCTGCCACATCCAGTCCAGCCCCGTGCAACCTGCCTGCAACCCCTCTGACCTGGGGACACTCCCAGCTGCAGTTGGCATTCTCCTAGTGATCCTTTGTGGCTGTGCCCCCAGACCGGTCACGTGGCGGTGGTGCATGGGCTGCTGACTGACCCAGGGTCTGCCCAGATGCCTGGAGAGGAAGGATCAGCAGGAGAAAGCCAACTGCTGCTGGCAACAGGGCACAAAGGAGTAGCCACCCAGAAGCTGCTACGTCCCATTGCAGGCACCCAGGGTGGCCTCGATGTCCCACCTCCCTGCCGCCTCCAGCCCCGTGCAACCTCCCTGCCAACCCACTGACCTTGGAACACTAAGCTGGATGGCCTATCCCTCGCGTCCTGTTGCTGGCTGCAGCCATGTACAGTCAGGTACTGTGCCCCTAGAGTGGTCACATGACAGTGGTGTGTGGGCTGCTGACCATCCCTGATGGCCTGATTGCTTCTGGAGGGTGCAGGCAGCCAGACAGCATTCCCACCTCTCTGGCCATCTGCTGCCTCTGAGCTTCGGCTGGACAGGCAGGGCAAGCGGCAACTGGGTGGGCGGGGAGAGAGAGAGGGGGGCAGGCCAGGGGAGGGACCTCTGGAAGATCATGTACGGGAAGGCATGCTAAATTTCACCGACCGGTATAGCTATACCGGTGCGTACCTGCTGAAACTCACCCCTATTTGCAGGTCTTTGTGTTTTATTCTTTTCTTCAATTCTTTTTCTTATCCGGGTACCATCATATCCACCATATTTTTCTTATTTCACTTATTAAATATGTTGTTGTGTGGCAGGTGCTTGTATGTATTGAATTCTAAAATTCCAGAGTACTTTAGCTTTTTCATTTCCTTTTACTTTGTCTGCCATATGGTTCCACTACTTGTTGTTTGCAGGCAAATGGCATTTCTTGCAGTTATTCTAATGTACCATTGTTGCTACTTAGTTATGGTGTTGTCGGTAGTTTGTGTGTATAATTGCTTTGCAACCACTAACTACACAGTCCACTGATTTTTCAGCTTGTTTACAGAGGCAGCCTTTGCTGTCTGTTGGTGTATTTTCAATTTTGGCTTTGTATGTGTTTGTTCTTAAGGCTTGGTCTTCTGCAACTAGAATTAACCCTTCTGTCTCTTTCTTCAACTTTCCTGGTTTTAGTCATTTCCAGCTCTTGCTGTTATCTACTTTGGCTGTTATTTTAAATGTAATGGCCATGTAATACTTTGCCTTGCCATATCTCTTTCTTCTTCTTCTTCTTCTTCTTCTTCTTCTTCTTCTTCTTCTTCTTCTTCTTCTTCTTCTTCTTCTTCTTCTTCTTCTTCTTCTTCTTCTTCTTCTTCTTCTTCTTCTTCTTCTTCTTCTTCTTCTTCTTCTTCGTCTTCCAGTATTAATAAGCCTTTGTGATGAACCAGTTTTAGATGTTCTTCCAATGTCCCTCTTTTTTATTATTTAACTCGTTAGTATATTTGCAACATTCATGACCAGCTGTGCTCCTGATTACAGTCTGTCAATGTCACTTTGTGGATGAAGGGCATGATTCATTGCCATTGTTTTCCTGGTATTGCTAACCCTGGATAGTTCTGCTTGAGTCCCGTCCACTATTCCAGTTATATATCTAATGACTTGAATTGCCAGGTGTTAATTGCCTTGATGGTATTTCCTCTACTGAGTTGGGACTTTAAAATCTTCACAGCCATGATGTACAAACTACTAACATTCTTCTTGACTTAAGCATGGTTGATGTTGTAATCTTGAAGGATGCCAGATATCTGTAATGATTTTCTCCATCTACTGTATATCTTTGTTGTTGTTTCCATAGTGTATCTTAATTCCTTCAGTTACCTCCCTCCCATTGATGGCCAGGGTGACACATTAATCCAATCTAAATTCCACTTCAGTACATTGGCCGCAAAATCGCACAATGTTAAGCAATGCTTTAATTTCAGACAGTGTTTTTCCCTCCAATTTCAGATCATCCACGTAGAAGAGATGCGATGGTTGAGCAGATATTTTTATGTTTGATAGCTATGGCATGACTTGTTCAGTATTGCTGACAGAAGAATCAATGGAATGACAAACTGTAGTAGTGATAGTGAGTCTCCTTGAAAGATTGTTCTCTTGATATTCACCTCTTCTTGGTCAATATTGAACACAAAGACTCAAGAAGTAAAATATACCAAATTTAGCAAAATGTTCCAGCTAACTATTATGTCCCATGTAGCTTTTCACTAGTGCTATGTTTTGTAAACAAATTTGTAATTTATATCATTATACTGAAGCATGCATTTAGACGAATTTCTCCAAGACATCAATCAATCAGTTTTGTTTTCTTGTTCTTTTAAAATCCAAAATAGGCATATTTTATCCAGACTTACTAAGGCAAGGAATATATACATACATTTAGGTATTATGCTTAAATACACAGGTTTTATTATTATTGTTGTGTTATCAATAATAGTGCATCTATGCAGAATTTTAGAAATGGCATACTATTTCATGAATATATTGCAGTCTGCTTAAATCTGGTGTCAGTTTAAATTGAAATTACATCTACTGCAAATCTTTTAGTGTCATCTTCTGACTTAGTAAATATATCTTCCAAGCACAATGTACAATAAGATAATATTTTATTTTTACGTGAGAATGCATACAAATTCTAAATATTTATGACTGTAAAATCTTTGTACATTTGAAGTAAAATACTATATTCTTTCTATATAAATAGAAACTTCCTCTTCTCTTTGTTCTTTCCTTCCTGATTTTCACATTCTGATATTCATATCTTCACCTTTCATCTGTTTCTGGGGTTTTCACAGTTAAAACGACTCAAAGGAAAGAATGCATTTTTCTTCCACAATGAAGCAATCACTGCATGATGTTGCTTTATACTGTGAACATAATTCTGTTGTGATTCTTGCTCATAAATTATGGCTCAATTACAAATTTACAAGCCTTTTCTGAAAGTGTACAACCTATTGTACTACCTCCAGGAACAAACTGTGAGTAAAATTAAAATACTGCTGTGACAAAACAGGAAAACTGATCACATGTCACTGAGATAAATTTTTGTCTTATTTCAAAAATTGCTCTTCCTGATATAAGAAGTTGAATGTTGACCTTTTGTATTTTAGTTATATTGTTCTATTGTGTGTGTGTGTGTTACACACACATACACACACACTCACAAACACACACACACACACACACACACACAGTTTTTTTTCTAAAATAAAATAAGCATTTTCTCTTTCATTCAAAGAGATCCATCTGATTGTAAGCAGAAAGTGAAGTGATAGTTTCTTACTACATTGCATTGAAAGATAGTTAACACTAACATGAAGGCTACAAAATAAAACTGAAACATAAACTCAGATCAAAGTCACTTATTGATATGTAGACATGATTTTTATGGTTTTTACTTTGATTATTTTCTGTTGTTGAAGCAATTATATTCTATAGTAAATTCTGATTTAAAAATGAACTAAATGAAATCTGTTGGCTGCATTCATTTATTTTCCCTTATTGTCTTATATTACAAGCAACCTATTGAACTTCTTTAGTCAATATACTAGTATATGTTCTGTTAGAGCTAGACATTAAGTTACTCCCAGCAGAATTGAAGAACAAGCAAACAGAATTATCATTATTTTGCAGTATTGTTTTATGTAAATGTAGGCATTAAAAGTACACTAAAGAGCTTCTAGTCTTTTGTGTGTGTGTGTGTGTGTGTGTGTGTGAGAGAGAGAGAGAGAGAGAGAGAAGAGAGAGAGAGAGAGAGAGAGAGAGAGAGAGAGAGAGAGAGAGAGAGAGAGAGAGAGAGAGAGAGAGAGAGACTGTGTCTCTCTCTGTGTGTGTCTGGGTCTGGGTCTCTCTCTGTATGTAATTGCTTTCATCTCAATTGATACTGCCTTGTATTTTATAATTGGTGCCCTGTAATTCCCTTTCAATCTGATCTTCTAAATTTAGATTAAATTATAATTAACCATGATGTTCTAACAATGATAAACTCATTAAAATTATCTTTACAGACCACAGGAATATTTAGATCTAATGCTCAGTTTCTCCTTTGGGATGTGCAGCTTGTACCACTCATTGGAAAGCTTTTACACGAAGTGCTTTTAAGATAAACCATATGGCTAAGGCTGATTTTCATTGATCTTTTTTCAGGATGCTCATGCTGGTTTTTTTAATAGTTAATATGATTCATGGATTTTTTAAAATAATGGTCTTTCTCTGGGTCCCCAACTGTGTGCGTTGATGACAAACACACATACAGGATTCAATTTACCCTAATGAAGAGAAAATCTGGGGTTTTCAAAGAAAAACATTTTTTCCCATTTGGATGGTTAAAAAAAATCCCCAAATCAAAATTGTGTAAAACTTTTAATAGAACAAGCAATCCTAACAAAATATCCTAACAAAATGGATTCTTCTAAATTTTCTATGTGATATAAAAATTAAAAAGCGAACAAACAACCCATAGAGTATGGCTCTCTATCAAAGAGGCAGCAAAGTGAATATCATTTTCTCTTCTTCTTCTTCTTCTTCTTCTTCTTCTTCTTCTTCTTCTTCTTCTTCTTCTTCTTCTTCTTCTTCTTCTTCTTCTTCTTCTTCTTCTTCTTCTTCTTCTTCTTCTTCTTCTTCTTCTTCTTCTTCTTGAAGTTGGCTGTTCTATTTTGAATATTTTAAAAAAAGTATAAAGATACCAGTCATGGGATTCAAATGTTTTTACTACTGGTTCTGTGGGCGTGGCTTGGTAGGCATGGCATGGCATGACATGACAGTGTGGGTGTGGCATAGTGGACATGGCAGGGAAGGATACTGTAAAATTTCCATTCCCTCCCCATTCCAGGGGAAGGATACTGCAAAATCCCCATTCCCTGTCAATCAGCTGGGACTCAGGAGGCAGAGAATAGATGGGGGCAGGGCCAGTCAGAGGTGGTATTTATACCAGTTCTCTGAACTACTCAAAATTTCTGCTACCGCTTCTCCAGAACTGGTCAGACCTTGCTGAATACCACCTCTGAAAGATAGTGAACACAGTTTTTAAGTATTTTAACCATTGAGAGATGCTTATGCTTTTTGCTAACAAAAACTTGATGATATATTATTATCTCTTGAACCTGTTGAATTGAAGTCATTAAAACAGAACATGAAAAAAGAACCTAGAAAAAAATATCTGGTTAGTACTAGAAATTATGCAAGATGTTATCAAGTATGGATAATAACTTCTTAAAAAGAGACATAAATTTACTATTTATAATTTTCAAAGGGCAATAAATCAACACATTTTCCTCTTTTGTTCCTCTAACTGTTTTTATAATAGGTTCCTTGACTGAAGTATCTGTTTTGTGTTATATCTTCTCTGAATAGCTTTTCTTTCATCGCATGGCCATCAAAAGAAGAAAAACCTGAGTTATCCTGTGAATCACCTTTTCCATAAGTTATTATTAAATTAATGAAAAGGAGATTGTGAATGCATTCCAATATCTGGCTTCCATATTGGATCTTATAATATTCCCCAGAACATCCATTATTTTGATAATTGACTCTAGAATGAGTATGTCAGCCCTCAGGCTGCCATCCAGGGGGACCCTGTCCATCACCATGCCCACCATGGAACGCTGCCACGTTGCTGTTGCCTCTCTGATGTTGATTGAGCCTGTAGCTGCATGTGGCTCTTCTACCCGGGTGCAACTGCCTCCTCTGATGTAACTCTTCTACTCAGGTGCAACTGCCTACTCTGATGTAACTCCTTTGCTCAGATGGGGCTAACCGGGAAAGAGGCTATGATGACACTGAGTGGGGGTGTGGCTGGAGGTGTGGGTCATGGTGATTGGTGATGGTGGGTGGGTGTCATCTGGGTGGAGTTCTGGGTGGAGCTGGGTGGGATAATGGTATATATATATGGGTGATGGTGTTAACTTGGTTAGAACTGACTTGGATTTGATTACCTTTGTATCATTGTCATTTAGTGCTGGTTATCACATAGTTTGTTAGATAGAGATAAAAGTTTTTCACCAATGTGAAATGTGACAGAGTATACCTAGTTTTCAGGCTTTGAATATTTATCCTTTCTCCCTTCCATCCATCCCTTCGCTTCTTTCCTCCCTCCCTCCCTCCCTCTCTCCCTCCCTCCCTCCCTCCATTCTTCCTTCTTTCCTTCCTTCTTTCCTTCCTGATTTTTGGATCAATTAACAGGACATGTACATTGGCAAAGAAGTATTTTGAGCTATTAGGATTAAAGTGCTAGAGTTCCTATCTGAAAATGATAAGATGCTTAGCAAATCACTATTGCTCAGTGTTTTCAATTATCATGAGTGTCATGATAATGAAATAATGTTTCATATTTATGAAACATTTATCTGTTCCCTAACCAGTGTTCTTTATATGTAGGAAACACAAGACATAAAATAAGTGAGACATTATCAGCATTAGAAGTGAATTATATGCCACTTTATTGATTAAAATAATTTATCTGAAAATAATTTAACATGCTGAAATCTTGTTATATTTAGAACTAGAGAGAGTTCAATGATGCGTAGGGAGCAAGACTTCAGTTTCTAAGACGGGGATTCAAGTGGATAAGAGAAAGAAAAAAAAGCCTCCATAATTTCACACATACCTATTTTCCAGGGTTAAGCTTTGCAACTGCAGAGGTCTACAGAAATGTCAATGTTTTTTCTAGTTTATTTTAAAGATAAAATCCTTATCTGAAAAATATTTATGTTTAGCATAATTGTGAAACTGCTCTCCATGGTTTTTCTTTTTGAGTAGGAAACCAAAGAAATTGGGTAAATTATGTAATGGAAGAGATCTAGCTGTTCCTTAACAGTTGTTTTTGCTACTCAAGATGTTTCCTTTCAGCTCACAGCTTTACTAAACTACCGATTTCCTTTGATTCTAGTGATACAGCCCTCTAATCGTGATAAAAGATAATCCTAACGTTATTTTTGTCAGTTTTATCTTTCTATGTGTAACTACCTGAAAACATTTCACAGGTCTGATGAGATACACTAATGGAGCAGAAAATTTATCCAGTGATGCGGCCAGCCTAAGGAACAATGATTTAATTGACAAAATCTATATACCAATTGTTAGTTACAAATGAAACAGACTTGATTCCCATCAAATCTACTTTTCTCTCACTCTGTTACCGATGCTTGACTTTGATGCCTTAATGTCGCTAGACAAGAGGTGAGCTGCACTTCTGAAGCTCTCTTGAGCCTCAGCAGACTCGTGTTATCAAAGAGAGTATTTTATGAAAGGGATATTGAGTTCTTGGTTGTAAAGAAGAAAATCTAATTAAACCCTGATAAAGTGCTTGTCACTCTCCCCATGGCAGAAAGCCACCATGTCTGACTTTTTCTGAACCTACAAGATTGAGTTAAGGATTGGTGACACAAAAGGTCAGCGTGAGAAGTCTAAGGGCAGAGAGACACAAATGCTTCCTGAGCTTGAAAGGTGGCAATTCATTATGCGGTCCTGTGTGGTTCTGAAAACAGTTGATGGGGAAAGGGGTCTTTTTTGCCCATTGTCCATTTCACCCAAATAATTGTCCAGTCATCAGTATCATGGAGTATTTCATTAAAGGCTAATTTTTCAAATAATTTAACAGTTGTGCTTGGATTAACAAATTGACCATGCTCTGCTTTTAGTGAGAAAGAAGAGAATGATTTATTTTTCTCATTTCTTTTCCCCCCACAGAATTCATTTATCAAGATGGGAGAAATATATAACTTTATCCCTTTTGCATTTCACATGGACATTTTTCCCTGCAGCTGGAAGTCAAACTTTGACTCAAAGCATTCAAGGTTCAAGCCTTAACACTTGTCAACTTCAGAAAACAAATGCTACTTGAAAAAAAGAAAAGGAAAACAAAAATGAAAATGGTGACGGGATAGTGCTAAACACATCCAGACCAAGAAAAAAAAAGAGAAGGTTATTAAAGAGCTATTATTTGGGACCATGTTATTAAAGTCTGAAGATGACCATTACTTCTCTGAGCAACCTTGGGTAGTGTGAACATCTATTTCCCCAAAAATAAATCTTTTATTTAGAGAATAAAATAACTGTATTGAGAGACAGTGTTAAATTGTTCAAGTGACATGCAGTGCATGTTTATTAAAAAAAATGCAAAATGCGTGCAGAACAATTAGAAGTTTGTTTCAAGAGCTCTCTAGTAACAATAACAGTAAATGCTTTTTACAGTGTCTTTAAAACACAATCTGACTACTTGCTCTGTTTGCTGAAAATAGAGTAACTCCGTAAATCAAGTTTCAAATGACTGAAGGTACTTCACTTTTACAGTCTTGTAGAAGAATATCTGTTGTGGTACTTTATAATAAGAGGTACTTTTTTTTTTTTTTGCTCTTTTTCCCAAAATGGGAAAAGGTACTCTGATGATGATTCTTTAGATATGTTAAGTATTTTATATAATATTCCCTGAACTATTAAAAAACTAATGATGATACAGTCATCTGATCATTTCCCTGTAGTTCAACTTACTTTTAAATGCATATGGGAATCATTCCAATGAAAAGGAATATAATATTAAGACCTTATATCTCCTGAATTATGAGTAAAATTATTCAAGCCCTGTATATTGTTAATATTTTTATTTCTGCATTCATGTGTCTCCTATCAGAAAAAAAAACTTCCACATTAGCCATTTCAGAATAGTTTAGAGTACAATGACAATCAGCATTTATGTATGACTGTTCATCTTCTGGATTTTTCATTTTCATCCAGTATTGCTTTAGATTAAAACTGCACTTGGCTCAGTAACTTTTCTATTTGGTATTTAACCTTAATCCATTATTGTGGTTATATTCTCTATCCATGTGCCTATGTTTTCTGAAACTGACAAGTGAGTATAAGAATTGGATTCAGTTGCAAGCTTTTTATTCTAACCTGTTTTAGGCTTCATAATGTAGTGTAATGCCAACATATGGATGGAATGCATGTAAATTGACATTGATCCATACATTCTTAGAATGGAACATATAACTTTTATTCCATTTCAACCATTTATTTCAATTTCATATACCAATGTAGTTAATATTCTTAGGATATTTTAGATGAAATAGGAAAAAACCAAGCCGGCCACTATAATCAAAATGGTCAATGATTATGACATTGAATTGATTCATCTGCTGCACTACACTTTCTCCTATACCTAAAATATATTATTGATACTTGCTATACAAAAGTTATCTTATTGGTACCTACATTCCTGAGTAGTTGTAGGCTCATTGTATATGGTTGTTGGTGCTCTTAAGTATGGGATATATTTTCTACTTCAAAAAAATGGGATAAGGGTTTCAATTTCCTTTTTCTCTAATGTCTTCATCAGAATCCACTAGTATCACTCTAAATCTCAAGCAAAAATATTTCTCTCTCAACTCCAATATTGCAGATTATCTAAAACTATTTTTATCTCTCAAATTATAACTTTTATCTTACTGTCAAAAATTTTCACTTTGTCTTTAATCTGCTTTACATTTCCACTCACCTGTTTACAGAGTTTTCCATCTTCTTAACCTCTTTTTTCGCTTCCTCTTAACTTTACAAGTCTTTCATCCAGTGGTGGGTTTCAAATTTTTTAGAACCTCTTCTGTAGGTGTGGCCTGCTTTGTGGGAGTTGCTTGCTGGCCATGTCACTGTGTGGGAGTGGCTTGCTGGCCATGTGACTGTGTGGGAGTGGCTTGCCAGCCATGTGACTGGGTGAGCGTGACCAACTTGTAAAATGTGGTGAAACTCACTTAACAATGCTCTTGCTTAGCAACCAAAATGTTGGCTCAGAAACTCTGGCATTTGAAGCACGCAAGTCTTAAAGCTGTCAAGTTACAAGACCCTTGCACCCCTAAGCCTTTAGAAAAAAAATATCCTAGGGGTGTTCAAACTTGACAGCTTTAAGATTTGTGGACTTCAACTCCCAGAATTCCTCTTCTCGCTCTTCATCTTGATGATGTGTGGACGGGCGGGGGGAGTGAGCTGGAACCGGTTCTAAATGGCACTGTAGATTTGTGGAACCTCTTCTATAGATGAGGTTAGAACTGGCAGGAACCCACCCCTCCTTTCATCCATTCTCTCATCAAAAGCTGTCAATTTAATATTGAGCAATTCAGGCAGCTTTTTGCCTAATTCTGCAAACATTTTTTAAAGCAGTTCTAAATTTCTTTCTTCAGGTTGCTCTAATGATCCCCTCGACCCTTCTTTTTTGCCACTTTTCTGGTAGGTGTCTTTTTATTTTAATCTAAAGTGTAAGGATTTCAGTTACAAGAGGAAAAGTAAAAGACACATTTATTTGCCTTTTTTGTCTTTGTATTCTTAATACTTTCATCTCAAATGGCATTGCATTGTTAAAGTCACCATCACAGTCTGACTCATATTACATTTATTCTATGTTGTAAAATCCACCAGTTATCTACAATTTTTAATTTTAAACAAATAAAATTCTTGTTTGTTTGTTTGTTTAATTGCAGGATTTTCAAAAGCATTTTCACCTTGTATAATCTTTCAACATTACTGCACTCTTTACCTGTTTTAAACTTTCTTACATCAAATTCGTAAGTTTTTTGCTGAAAATTTAAATTATTTCAACCTTTTCCCCCACTCCTTCTTTAATCCATAAACATAAAACATTTGAAACATAAAAATGTTTTATCACTGTGTTGGTATCTTTTATCCAGCTGCTCAGAAAATCTTATTGCTAATTGACCACATCCAATAGTGATAAAGAAAGTGGAGCTATTTCAAATCTTGTGTTTGTATAGGGTGTGTTATAGCTATAAGACATGTTTAAAGTCCTCAACCCCAAGATATTCAACTTTGGAGTCTACTGCAAAACCTTCAGTTCTTGTGGTCTCATAAGGAGCACCTGTTCAGAATCCAGTTTGAAAACTTCATGATCCCTTCTGGAAAGAGTGCACCAGTCAGAATTCACCATCTGGCCATCAATTTCCACTGAAAAGCTCTCCCTAGTCCTTCATGGATGTTTAGTCTGCCACAGAACCTCACTCATAAACCATTTTTATAAATGTTTAATGATGTACTAAGGGATGTGGTGGTTCAGTGGCTAAGACGTTGAACTTGTTGATCAGAAAGATCAGCAGTTTGGTGGTTCAACTCCCAAGAACCATGCAATGGAGTGACTTCCCATTATTTGTCCCAGTTTCTGCCAATGTACAAGGTCAAAAGCATGTAAAAATGCAAGTAGAAAAATAGGGACCAGCTTTGATGGGAAAGTAACAGTGTTCTGTGCGCCTTCGGCATTTAGTCATGCGGCCACACAACCACAGAGACGTCTTCAGATGACGCTGGCTCTTCAGCTTTGAAATGGAGATGAGCACCACCCCTTAGAGTCAGGAACGACTAGTACACATGTGCAACTGCAACCTTTACCTTAATGATGTACTAAAGTTTATTATTAATTATATTTTAGGATTTTTGCCATCATCCTATTTTTTACATATTTTTCAAAACTATATTGCTTACTTTTTAATGTCCTTTTATGTCAGAAAATCTTATTGCAAATTGACCAGATCTAATAGTGATAAAGAAAGTAAGGCTATTTCAAACCTTGTGTTCATTTAAACTGTATGGACTTGTATTTGTATTATTATTTTTTCTTTTAAATAGCAGTAGTAACCAGTGTTCGTTCACAGGAAAAATGTGAATTGGACATCAAGCAGGGAAATTCTTCAACACTACTACACCAATAATACTAAGAATCGCTAGGAGTTGGGTAATTTATAAATTCAATAAATTATTATTGTTCTTAACCCTTAAATAAAAAATGGCTGACAATTAAGAAAAATAGAAGACTAAACAATTGAATTTAAAAGAAAAATAAGGAAGAAACAAAACAGGAAACAGGAAGTGGTAATTATCAAATGAACAAGTAGTAACTAAAGTGGATCTTGCAATCCCAGGCAGTTCTGACTTCTGATAACTAAGAGAACTATTCAGTGTAAGCAGAATTTCTTCAGAACAAATGTCAGAGTCATCAGAGGATGCTTGTATAAATAATTTCATAATTTGAAACCAAAGCAAATGTTAATAAGCAAACATACTTATGTTTGTAAGAAATAAAACCTGTAATTTCTTGATAGGCAGCTGTTTTAATTAAAAAAAACAGGTGCCTTGGGAATTTTCATAGCACATTTGTACTCAGGGGAACTAAATGTACTTCCCTCATTTTAAACTTCTTCAAGAAAATAAATAAATAAATTGCTCAATAAAAACTTTGCTGTAAGAAAAACATGCCTGTCTTTACAGGTTGATTCAAATCTACTCTAGAAGTATGATAAATAATCAAGAATGACTTACTTCGCTGGTTGAAATATTTCTGCTATTTGCTATTAAAATATTTTTGAGTATTTAAATCGATGAAGTGTATGAGCAATAAGGCAATAAGAAATATAAATAAGAAATATTAATTAGAATAATAAAAATAAAAGCAGGATATTGAATAATTCCAACAACAGATAAAGGCATTAAGCCTGCTAACCTTTGAAGAAAATAAATGAAGACAATAAGTGGCAGAGGAGGTGGTTAAAATAGGTAGAGAGGCAGAGTTAGACTAATCCTAGATCTAGACATAGACCCAGACCTAAATCTAGACATACAATATCTGTAGAATTGAAAAATATATCTACTTCAGCTTTTTAGTAGGTGTCAATTAGACTGGTCTACCTCATTTGTCAAAGTGACAGCTATGAAATGAATGAATCAGATATTTAGATGCATATACCAGTAAATATAGATGTCAGCTCTGAAACCATTTTAGGAGCATTTTCAGGACTGCCACAGCCAGGTCTGTTGAAGCTGTGAGGACATGAGTGGGAAGATAGAGATAGCTGAGGGAGATATGTGTAGCCAAAATAACATTCATTCCCATGGGAGCCAAGGACGGTCTACCTGGTGTTGGAGGAGTGTGGATGAGAGCCAGCTGGAGCTGACACTACAACCTGATTGGGCCATGTGATAGATTTGTGACCTGGGGGCAAGAACTTGGGGTTTTGATTTGGGTGGGAAAAAACTCTGGGACCTTCAGAGTCAGTTTTTCACCAGCTGTGCCAATATGACTTCCTAATACATTCATACTTTGAGGAAACTCTAGGCCTCAGAGTTTTGATTGCTTTGGATCTGTTACTTGAAACCCTGACAATAGATTTTTTTTTTTTTGAAAACGCTAACAAATAACTGATCAAATCCATTGTTAGGGAAAAATAATCTACATTCCACTCTGTTTACTCATAATCTATTATGTTGCATGGTGTTTGCTCATTCCAAATACAGTTTGTAATGCACACGCAGAAAGGGAATTTTTAAATAGCTGGTGACTGTTAGTTATTATGACCCAAATGGTTATTATGACCCTAATGGTACTCTCAGTCAGACGCTGGCATTTTCAATACATGTAATTAGAACTATCCTCCAGGAATAATGATAAACCAGATGCTATTTTCCTAGCATAAGCTTAGAAGTCTAATAAGAATCCTCCCTGCTTCCCCATCCAGAGCAAGCTGTCCATAATTATTTACCTATAGATCATCAAAAAACAATCCAGACAAGCACACACACACAATTTTAAATTGGTAATTTGCCTCAGTATAAAACCTGAAACTTTGGGGCCTGCCCTACTAATCTGCCCTCATCTAAGACTAATGACTGGACTATTCTGTTTTGCTGCAACCATGCTTTTCAAATTTTTACTGGATTATGACATCTTCAGCATAGACCCTAAGCCCCGACGACGAACTCTTTTAACACTCTATGTATTTAAGGTCAGACCTGATCCTACTGCGAGAGTCCCCCCTCTCGCAGGTGTGGCCCTCCGCCCTTTCGAGGGCCCACCTTGATGACGGATTTATTAATCCCGAGAGGTGGAGGAAGCGGAGACTTAAGGGGGTTTTAGTTAGTTGTTTTTTAAAAATTTGTAGGGGTGGGGGTTCAGGGGTTGTGGGTGGGTCAGATCAGGAGCGATGTGAGAGCCGGGCCTCCAGGTGTGGTTGCGAGCAGAAGGAGCGGAAGGGAGGAGGAGGGGGAGGATATCATTCCTATACAGGGCTCTTTAATTCCAACGGTCGCAGGGTGGGGCAGATACGAGGACAGATTAAGAACTTATAGTCGGTTGGGAGACCGTGGTTGCTGGTTACACCCGGTCGCTTGTACCAACCCCCGCGTTCTAGGTGGTCAAGAGTTACAGACCCAAGGCCTGAGGCTGTTGTTATGCAATGCGAGGTCCGTTGTTAACAAGGCCCCCCTCGTCCACGATCTAATTTTAGAGGGGGAGCCGGACCTCGCGGGAATAACGGAGACCTGGTTGGGCCACGAGGGAGGTCTTCCCCTCGTGGAAATGTGCCCACCAGGCTACCGAGCATTTCACCAGCCCCGGGCCCAGGAAAGGGGCGACGGGGTGGCAGCAATTATTCGGGAGGACTTAGAGCCGAGGGAGTCTACTGTGCCACAGACATCCGGATGTGAATCCCTTGTTGTGAAATGGGGCCCTGGGAGACAGTTGGGCCTGCTGATAGTATACCTGGCTCCTCGCTATACATCAG
Source organism: Natrix helvetica (assembly GCF_964273705.1). Classification (NCBI taxonomy): domain Eukaryota; kingdom Metazoa; phylum Chordata; class Lepidosauria; order Squamata; family Natricidae; genus Natrix; species Natrix helvetica. The sequence continues at coordinate 48,926,865 of NC_138552.1, forward strand.
CGGCCCTGCCCGAACTCCTCGAGCTGATCGCATCGGTGGCGGTTGAGACCCCCAAACTTTTAGTGATGGGGGATTTTAACCTGCCATCGATGGGAGAAGCATCAGAGGGGGTTCGGGAGTTCATAGCTTCCATGACAGCCATGGACCTGACTCAAATGATTCAGGGCCCGACACATGAGGGAGGACACACTCTGGACCTTGTTTTTGTCTCTGGCCAGTGGCTGAGTGATCTGGGAGGAGGGGACTTAACCATCACTCCCCTGTCATGGTCAGATCACTCACTCCTTCGTCTTGACTTTCCTGGTGCTACCTCCCGTTGCGGGGAGGCGGAACCGGAAAGTACCAGATGGTTCCGCCCCAGGCGCCTGATGGAACCTGATAGGTTCCAGATGGAGCTTGGGCCACCTCCTGTAGCCTTGACCCGCCCCCGGGTAGAGGACCTGGTGGTCGCGTGGAATAATGCAACTACCGGGGCCTTGAACCGGGTGGCGCCTTTGCGGCCTCTCCAGCGGCAACGATCCACCCTGGCCCCTTGGTTTACCGAGGAGCTAAGGGTGATGAAATGCCGCAAGAGACGTCTAGAGAGTCGTTGGAGATCCTCTCGCTCCGAATTTGATCGAACACAGGCACGAGCCCATTTAAGGACGTACCTTGTGGCATTGAGAGTGGCCAAACGCCAATATTGTGCCACTCTCATTGCATCCGCGGAGAACCGCCCTGCCGCCCTGTTTCGGGTGTCCCGCTCCCTCTTGTTTCAGAGGCCACGGGAGGCCCCTCTACAGGGCAGGGCAGAGGAATTTGGTAAATATCTGCAGGATAAAATCGCTCAAATCCGGAGGGATTGGGTCCCTCTCAGTGGTCCAATGGAGATGTCCATGGCGAGTCTTGAGGAATCAATCTGGGAGGAGTTTGACTTGGTTGCCATCGAGGATTTGGACAGAATGCGTGGACGACTGCAACCCACCACATGTTTATTGGACCCGTGCCCCTCCTTGCTTGTACTGGCATCCTGGGAGGTTACACGAGACTGGCTCCTGGGCCTAGTGAATGCTTCGCTGAGCGAGGGGTCTCTCCCGGCCGCCTTGAAAGAGGCGGTGGTGAGACCCTTGCTCAAGAAGCCTTCCCTGGACCCTTTGGAGCTGGCCAATTATCGTCCTGTCTCCAACCTTCCCTTTTTGGCGAAGGTTGTAGAGAGTGTGGTGGCCTACCAGTTTCCACGACATCTGGAGGAAAATGATTATCTAGACCCACGCCAGTCCGGCTTCCGCCCCGGTCACAGCACGGAGACGGCCTTGGTCGCGTTGGTGGATGATCTCTGGAGGGCCAGAGATAGAAGTTGTTCCTCTATCCTGGTCCTATTAGACCTCTCGGCGGCTTTTGATACCATCGACCATGGTATCCTGCTGTGCCGGCTGGAGGGGTTGGGGGTCCGGGGCACCGTTTTGCAGTGGTTCGGCTCCTACCTTTCTGGCCGGACGCAGCGTGTGTTGGCAGGAGAAGAGAGGTCGACCCTACGCCCCCTTACTTGTGGGGTACCACAGGGGTCGGTCCTCTCGCCACTCCTGTTCAACACATATATGAAGCCGCTGGGTGAGATCATCCGTGGTTTCGGGGTGGGATACCATCTGTACGCTGATGATACTCAGCTGTACTTTTCCACCCCGAACCACCCCAACGAGGCCATCGAAGTGATGTCCCGGTGTGTGGAAGCCGTACGGATCTGGATGGATGACAACCGACTCAGGCTCAACCCCTCCAAGACGGAGTGGCTGTGGGTACCAGCTCCCCGGTTCAGCCAATTAATTCCATCATTGGCCATCGGGGGCATTCAACTTGCCCCCGTGGAGCGGGCGCGCAATTTGGGCGTCCTCCTGGATGCCCGGCTGTCCATGGATGTCCATGTGACAGCCGTGAAAGGGGGGCGTTCCACCAGGTTCGCCTGGTGCACCAATTGCGCCCCCTACTGGACCGGGACGCCTTACACACAGTCACTCATGCGCTGGTGACGTCTCGCTTGGACTACTGTAACGCTCTCTACATGGGGCTTCCCTTGAAATGCACCCGGAGGCTACAGTTGGTCCAGAACGCAGCCGCGCGGGTAATTATGGGGAGTACTAGGTACTCCCAGGTGACACCGCTCCTGCGCGAGCTGCACTGGCTTCCTGTGGTCTATCGGGTGCGTTTCAAGGTTTTGATAACAATCTTTAAAGCGCTCCATGGCTCAGGACCTAGTTACTTGCGGGATCGTATTCTGCCCCATACATCCCTGCGACCAATCATCTCGCACAGAGAGGGCCTCCTCCAGGTGCCGTCCACTAGACAGTGTCGGGGGGCGGCGCCTAGAAGTAGAGCCTTCTCTGTGGCGGGCCCAGCCCTGTGGAATGACCTCCCTCCGGATATTAGGAATACCTCTGACCTCCGCTCCTTTCGTATTAAGCTTAAGACCCACCTATTCCAAGTAGCTGGCCTGGCTCAACTTTGATCTAACCATATCGCTCCTGACGGGTTTTTAATTGGGTATTTTAATTATATTTAATTATTTAGGGGTTTTAAACACTGTATTCTAATTGTTTTTTAATTCATCAGCCAACCTCCTCCTTGTGTATGTCTCGGTATATGTCTCTGTTATATGTTTGTCTCGTCTACATATTTATTTCATATGTTTTGTTGTACGCCGCCCCGAGTCCTTCGGGAGAGGGTGTGGCTAAGAAATAAATATTTATTATTATTATTATTATTCAAAGGGGGGAAAATGCTCCAGCAAACACTTGCCTTGCTATTTAACCATAATGAGAAAGAAACTGCATTTTCTCAGGGATTTATTCAACTACCCTTTATAGATTTATGTTCCTAGAGGTAGAAAGGATAAGCCTACAGGTTCATAATGTCTGTTATGATCTAAGGAGGATTTCTAGGAGTTTGTATTGCTGGAGGTATTGGCTACAATCAAAAAGGAAAATAATCCTGGATTTAAAATTATCTTCTCCCCAAAGAGAAGATTAAATATATATAAAATTCATCCCCATTACCACATTCTCAGAGAAGTTAGGATAAGCTTCACATTTTCTAGATACATTATTTGGGGGGAGGACCCTTGGTTGTCATTTAGAAATAATATACTCTATAGTTCATTAGGTTAGAGGGAAAAAAATCTTTTTTTGGTGGGAGGGTGTAAAACTGTTGTGCCAAATGAATTGCCTGCAATCAAATTTGTAAACCAGAATAAGAAACAAGATATTTGAATATAAATTTAAGTCTGATTGAAATTAACAAAATAAAACTAACCCTCAGTAATAAACCCACAACAATCTAAAATGCAAGAGATATCTGTTGCATTTGAAGCCTGGTTTCTTAATCTAGAGGTCTATCCCTATGTGTTTGTTCATATTTTTTTATTTTACTTATTTATTTTTGGATAGGGTGGGTGAATTTGCAGCATTTGTTTGATAATACATTTTTTTCTCTTTAGGATACAGCGTTTTACTATACTACAAATCAGAGAGACAAGGCCAATGGATATACTGTAATTGGTGGTCATTTGTCAAGTCCCTGACATATATTTTACAACATATGGGTTGCAAAATCCAGATACCATGAGATATCAGCAAAGCTTTACAACTTTCTCTTTGTTTCCAGATCTGCATAGATATACAACATGTCACTGGTGGAAAAAGGAAGCCAGGTCAGACCCCAGACCTGAAACAGGACAAGACAGATGTGATAAGATGAACCAGGTCCCATTGTCTTTGACTCTGCTCTGCTCCAAAGTCAACATCCATGAGCTAACCAATGAATGAATGGATGGATGAATCAATCAATCAATCTTTATTATGGTCATAGATAAGCACAAATGTTAAACATTAAAATAAAATAAAACAGAACTGAACAAAACTGAACAGGACAGGACAGATCATAGTTATATATTAGAATTGATGATGGAACCATCAGTGGGTGATCAAGGTCTGCCTAATTTTACAGTATAGCAAAACCTAGCTATATTCAGAGAAACTGCATCATAACAATGTGATAAGTTCAATCTTCTCCCAATCACATCTACCCAACCCTATCAGAGCGGAGAGGCAAAGAATACTGAAGGTCTCCTTTCCTAAAAAGGTATATCTACCCTGAAGACCTGGTTTTGCCAATGAGCCCGGGGAACCCATAAAGAGGCTTTTTAACTGTTGTCTCTAGAGAGGTATCACTTATTATTATTTTCATATGATATGTTTATCTTTGAAAGCTGCCTAAAGTGACTGAGATTGAGTTGGGCACCAATATAAATTTCAATCAATCAATCAATTAATCAATTATCAATCAATTTGTGCATAAAGGAGATCAGAATTTAGAGATCAGAATCAGAGGGCCACTATAAAAATGTTCGATATGAGCTGAGGCAGTGTCCTTGTTCACAAAGGACCATTGAAATGGCTTATCTCCTGTCGTATTGCTCCCTCTATAAGAACCTACAGACTCCTTATATAAACACCTTAACTTGAGCTAAGTTTCAATCACCCAGTTTATGTGAATGTTGTCACCACCAAATGAAAAGCCAGAGGGCAAAAAGGTAAAGAAGTGCTCAGTTGTATAAAGAAACAACTTAGGTGGGTGGTATATTGAATAGGATTGAAGTAAACCCTTTCTTCTGGGCAGCCTCACTGTGGTAATTGGATCTTAGTGCCAACTATGCTTAAATATAGTGAGCTTCTAGCATTTTCAGTTGACTGGCAATTCAGTTCAAAATTTTAATTCAATTCATCGCAACAATTCAGAGAGTCCAACTGAATCAGACACTTGCAAATTGACCCCAAAAGATGTTTGACAGCGTTTCCACATGCACAAATGATCTTTTTTTTTTTTACTGAATAAAACAACCAGCATTGAAATAATGTCATTTTCCAGTCTGTTCAAATCACTGAATTGGGCAAGATTGTTCCAACAAATCAAATGGATTTTGCAAATTAATTTTGAATTGAATCTGAGAGCACTTAAATCTTTCACTATTTTCTGTGATTGGCTAGCCTTTTTAATACTCCATGTCTTATCTCATCATACAAGGTCCAGTCCTGACAAAAGTGTCCTGCATATTCCTCTTAGTTATGGCTGTCAGTAAAAAATAATCTTAAAGATCAGATGTTAAATTAATTTAGAGGAAGACGTGTTGGCATGTTTGTCGTCTTGAAGTGTGTGTGTGTTTGTGTACACACACATGCACGTACACACACACAATCTCAATACTGCACTATCAGTTAGCTATTTATTACCCTCCATATATTTTACAATGTGACTTTCATAATTATGACTATTTGGCAATCTTCTTGAGATTCATGGAAGTTTAATCTATTACAATCCAAAGACACAACTTGGCTTTTCTTGATCTATATATACTGTTCTCCTTTGTTCTAATACTAGGCTGGACATTGGAGGAATACCTGGGATAGAATCAGGTAGTCTGAACATTAAAATAGAAATAAAGCTGATGCTGAAAGAGGATCCTGCATTCCTTCTATCTGCCATCTTTATCTCATTCTATTAACATAGATTTCAGTACTAAATGGTTCTTGACTTTGGATCAACTCTGTCATTCTTTTTATACAGAAGACACTTCTTTTAATATGGAAGTGGGTAGTTCACTCTTATTGTATTATTCTAATTATGTGACATTGATGTATAGCTTCATTATTTTCAGTCTGCAGAAGATTAAAAAACAACCTAGTATGAAGTTAAAATTGTGGGTTTTTAAACTTAATTTTCCTTCCCAAGAGTTAAGCAATAATATATTCTGTGTGAATAACAATCGATCGAGCTATCTGAAATTTCAGGGTTAAGTGATCTTGACTTTTTTAATGACTTTTCCTTACCAATAAAGACACCAGAATATTACAGCTTGACACTGAAGATTTAAGATGCAGCCCGAGCAGTGATACACAATAATCTAACAATTTGTTGCCAAGTTATTTGAAAACTGTGTGAAAAAGGGTATCTTGGAGAAATAGTCATGCCAATTCAATTATTGGCATTCAGTAAAAGGACATTCCAGTGGAGTTTAACCCTTAAGATAAAATTTTGTAAGCTAATATGTGTGATCATTCCAGCAATACATTATAAAAGTAAATATACTGAAATAAAGCAATCAAGCACACTTAGTAGTTATGTGAAAATCTTAACTGGAGCACAAAAAAAATTGTGGAACAACAATAATGGCTATATTTTAGTTTCCTAAATATGTTCTGTTTGCATATGGGTTCAAGGACCTCACCACTTTGGCAAAGTCCTTAAACAGAACAATCAGGTTAATTTAATTAGATGCATGAGGAAGGAAGAAGCCCTAATGGAAAAGAACCAATTGTTTCCAAATCCTTTTCTTTAATAATGAGTAACAGGCTCATGAACTTAGCAAGACTAGAAAGACATCTATAGCTACATAGCTATGTATAAAATAGAAATGCTAATGAAGAAATATCCCTGTCACATTTCATGGACTCTAAAAGAAACAGAACTGAAGACAACATGGTACATAATGTTTCCTGAGGTTCAGTATCTTAACATCTTAACCCCTCTTTGGTGAATTTTCTGGACCGCTAAGTGATTTTTGATATAATCAACATTGGTATTTGTTATATCTAATTTGTGATTTGTGAGCATTATAAAATTGTTTAGTATAAATAAATAAATAAATAAATATTTATTTCTTAGCCGCACCCTCTCCCGAAGGACTCGAGAGGGTGCGGACTAATATGATGCCAGAGTATCATATTAATGATACTAAATGCCAGAGTATCATATTAATGATACTAATGCCAGAGATTTTGTTGCATGTATAATCATTGTAATAGCTCTACAAAGCCAGTGCAATGATGACCAAGCTGTCATTAGTGTAATGATAACATGTAGCTATATTTCTCCTTATAAACTGAGTTGGATTAGCATATATAGATTCTGGATATATGTCACAAGACAAAATCTTGGGAAGATGGGTTAGACTAGACAGAAAAGAAGAATGCAGTTTGCCTGAAACAGCAAATATTTATCTATCCTTAAACATACATCTTGCTCCATCATTGTTGTTTGAGGCTGATTTGCTCCAACAGCATGAAATATCACTATCAGTGTTGTCTGGTACACTATTAAGTTTATTTGTTGATCAGAAATAGTCTATCAAAGAGGAGCCAACATCACAACGGTATGGACGTGCGGTCTCGATGCTCCGAGGCCGCCGCCAATACTTTTGCCGCTGGGTGGTCCAATCGGACCTAAACCATCCCGAATAGACAGTGAACAGGAAGACTATGTCTTGCTGATCTCAGGGACACTGCAAACTCCCTGATTGAGCCAAGAGAAGTTTTCAAGCTGGCGACAAAAGGCAGCCTAGGCTGATGAAGTTGGGACGGCTCCGGAACAGAAGGAAACGGAAAGAGAAAGTGTGTCCATCTGGTGAGAAATCCTTTCTGTTTTGAAAAAGACTGCCCCAAAAAACTTCTTTTTTAATGCTAAATTAAATCGTTAAGCAGAAGAAGTAAGTGGCGAAATTGACCTGCATTGGATTGTTTTGGATAGTATGCTTTTTTCCCCTTTGTAATTACACTTCGGGGATTGCAGTGCTTGCAACTTTTTTCTCCTCTTCTTAAAGTGAATGGACCTTTTTTTCTTCTTTGACTTTTTCTTGCTTTACTTTTTAACTTGAGGATTAAAATCTCCTTCTCTACTCTAACAAAAGTTTCTATTATTTGCTATTAAACTCCATTTAAGAACTTTGTTTCCCTTAAGCCTGAGAAAACATCAGAGAGTGAAAGGAAGCAACACTGCCGCTCAGAGGTTAATCTCCAAAACAGAACACCTCCACAAGAGAATAATTATGGAAGCCATTGAAATAGAGAAACACCCCCACAACATGAATAAACGTGATGATACCTCCCACCTACCAAACATCTGGAAACCAGCCCTAGCCAACAAACGAACATTACCCACCATCCAGGCTGTTACAATACAAAAGAACAATGAACACACAGCCAGCACCAATCAGCACCAATCTACCAATCATGATACAACCACACAACCAATCATTCCACCTACTGAAACAAAGCAAGCACTCCATCCCCTCCCACCAAGATATACAGAAAGACGGCAGCTCCGGTCACATTTTAAGACCACAGCCTGAAGATGGCGAGTGAGATGTCGCTGAAACGTTGCAAAGACAATTTCAATCTTACATGGGAAAAGACCCGAATACAACAAAACCAGCATATACATACATACATACGTATGTATGTATGTATGTATGTATGTATGTATGTATGTATGTTACAACCCCTGGTATGCCTAAATATGGGAGGAAGGTCACTACTCCCTCTTTCTGTCCTTCGGCTCATCACAGAAGACCATGCAGGCAGAAAACCATATTTTTATTTTTAATGTTGCCTTTTTATATTTGTGTTGTATTTGTACTGATAAATAAATAAAGGGAGACTAGTATAGATCTATTTCTATTATTTCTATCTATTATTTATCAGTACACATAAAACACAAATATAAAAAGGCAACATTAAAAATAAAAATATGGTTTTCTGCCTGCATGGTCTTCTGTGATAAGCCGAAGGACAGAAAGAGGGAGTAGTGACCTTCCTCCCATATTTAGGCATACCAGGGGTTATAACATAAATACATACCTATTTCCCTGGCTCAACTGATAAGGAGGAGAGCCTGTGGCTTAGTGGCTAAGACTCCTGCCTAATATATAATACAGCCTGGGTTCAAATCCCAGTAAGGGTATGGCTAGCTGATGAGAGCTAATTAGCTCGAAATAGATCTATACTAGTCTCCCTTTATTTATTTATCAGTACAAATTATATATATATATATATATATATATATATATATATATATATATATATATATATATATATATATATATATATACACACACACACACACACACACACACACACACACATACATGTTGTATTTGTACTGATAAATAAATAAAGGGAGACTAGTATAGATCTATTTCGAGCTAATTAGCTCTCATCAGCTAGCCATACCCTTACTGAGATTTGAACCTGGGCGTATTATATCTTAGGCAGGAGTCTTAGCCACTAAGCCACAGGCTCGCCTCCTTATCCGTTGTATGTGTGTGTGTGTGTGTGCGCGTGCGCGCGCATGCATGCATATATATATGTACTACCATAACAAAAGGAACCTGGACACAAATTGTAAACAGGGACTTGGAAAAAAAAGGCTTAGAAACTTTGTCAACTAATCTTTATTTAGAATATGTGATAAAAGCTTAAGGTTATTGGATGATTTTTGTAATAACTAATGAAATGCCATCAGGTGGTTGTGTTTTTAACTATGGATTATTTTAGGCAAAAGGACACTAAAACAACTTCAGTCAAATGAGAACTATGCTATGTTGATAGTAAGATTTATTAAGAATCTTTGACATCTGATATGAATAATAAGTAATGACTGTGAAAGAGATGCATGAAAACTAATTGTAACCAATTGACACACTTTCTACAAGATATAATGTAAGATGATGATTTTTTTGTGTTGTTTGTTTAATAAAAAATAAAAATGTCTTGCAAAAAAAAGAAATAGTCTATCCATAGTGATGCAGAAATAACTGACAAATTCATGTTTGTATTATTATATTAGAAAAAGAAAGATGACAGGATATTATCAAATGTCAAATGAAATATTTTTATTGTGGTCTTTTACCAGCCTTTACAATAAAAGAGTATGATGAAAAGAAAAAGAGTTTAATTTAGCAATTAGTTATTGGGGAGGGAAAAAAATAGGCAATAAAACTGCATATTAAAAAATGTGTGTCACATAACTTGGTGAAAATATTTGACCACTTGATAGGTGAGAGTAGGGTCAGCATCCTTTAAAAATAATCCACATAATTTTGGGAGGATATGGTCCTCCTATTTTGAAATGATTGAGCAATAAGAACACATCTTGAAGTATCATAGAAAGGGTAACCAGATGGGCAAGAGTTTCTACGTCCCTGGATTCCCAAGGGCAAAGGTTCATGAAATCTTCTCACCACTAGAGCTGATGGGAGGGCATCAAATAAGGGTCTAGAAATGGCCCATCTGTAGGTGTAGATGGGCCGTCTTAGACTGTATAAGTACCCCGAAATAGAGGGTTTGCAACTATCTCATGACTGGAGAGAAAGTTCAGAGGGACTAGTGATATTGGTTTGGAGGTAAATGTCCCTGATTGTCTCTTTTACTATTTATTTGGCCTTCTCCAAGGTTAATTGGCTTCAATATTCAGGAGAATAACTCAGACTCAAAAGTTCTGCTATGCAGGTGTGGTGCCAATGGAATGGGTAGTTATCTGACCACAGCAGAGTCATCATGCCTATTGGGTTAAAATTCAATCTAAGACCTAAGTTTAGAATTATAGTCCAGATCTGAATCTTACTATTTGGCATGTTAACTTCAAGTCTCAATAATACATTGAGGGTGCATTTTGCAAAATCCTGACAAACAATTATTGAATGGCTTCTTAAGGGTTCAGGATTGTGTAAGTGGAAGTTGTATCCCATATAATAGCTGGGAAACTTTTTTAGCTGTAAACAATTTATCTACTGTTGGGATGTAATTTGCACCCTGTTGCCTATGAAATTTAATTATTGCTTGTGTGCTCTTTTGGAAAGTAGTAATGACATAATTTACTTGGGCTGTTAATTTCCTCAAGACCTAAGGTAATATGCCTGAGTATTTAAACATTTAACCTATTGTAGTTCAGGGGAAATAATTATCCATTTGTGCTTTGGTTTTCAGTTAGAAGAGATTAAAACTTCAGATTTGTCATAACTCTATTAATTGTTCCTCATCATAGTGGGATGCCAGGGTTCTCAGTGCCTGCTTTGTATCTACAAAATGCAAGAAAAAGAGAACTGCCTTATCAGCATAGAGTAAAATTGGAACATGTCTATTGGCTAATTTAGGACATTGGTTAACACTGTTTGGAGAATTTTAATCAGATAATTGAGGTATATGTTAAAGAGAGGTAGTGCTAGGATGCAACAATTTTCACCTCCTTAGCAGTCTGAATAAGGTTGGGAAGGTCCTCCCCAATTACATCTTACCCTAAGCCTGGTTTTATGACAGAACTGGTGAATTAGAAACAAGAGTATTTTAGCTGTTTAGGGGCTGCTCCGAACGTTCCAAGGTCTTATTCTAGACATATTATCAAAAGCTGCCTTGAAATCAATAAAGGCTGCATATAGATATAGGTCATATTTGTATATGTATCTGCCAGGTGTATTAACAAATGTCACTGTTAGCATAGTATACTTGTCTCAAGATAGTTGCACTCATTTTGTTTTAAGAGCTGGTAGTGAAGATATTAATATTAGTCTGCCAGAAATTTTAGATCTAAAAAGAAATTTAATAATAGGGTTGCAAGACAGTACTCCGATACAGCCCTCTAACCATGGAATGTCTTCTTTTTGAAATGTGCCTGTCCTTACTATGTTGTTTTTACATGGCCAAGATTTGTTTATATATTTCAGCATTTCTGTGGAATTAATTGCCAGATCAATGATCTTTTGACAGTTCACTTTGTCCTTGGTTTATGATTTAATTGAAATGTATTATAACATTTTAATGTTGCTGTTGTTTACTCCCCTCTTTTACAAAAGCAAGCTGTACATCTGATTTTAAAAAATCTGGTTGCATTGTAAACATTACAGCATTCTGTCTGCATTATAACATTTCTATATTCATCAGTATCTTGAATTATTGTTCTTTTTTTTAATCTAACCCTCAGTCCTTTTCTATTCTACTGTTTTGCAGGGAAAGACTTATTGATCAATGCATTGCCTTGGGAGCAGCTTTGACAGCCTATTGTATATCCAAGGGATATAAATATTGAAATAATAAATAGATTTGAACAATGCCACTACTTCACATAAATTAAAAGGGTAAATAATAGAGGGAGATGAGCAGGACTAAGACCTTGAAACAGGATTTGGACCTTGGGGAACATTCTTAATCCATTTTCTTTTCCACAATATTTCCTTCCAAAATGAGAGAGAGAGAGAGAGAAGGGATGGGAGAGAGAGAAAAAGAGAGGGAGGAAGGGAAGGAAAGAGACAGGGAAGGAGAGAGGGGGGAGAGAAAGAGGGAGGGAGAGGGGAGAGAGGGAGAAAAGGAGAGGGAGAGGGAGAGGGAGAGAGAGAGAGAGAGAAACAAAGAAAGAAAAAGAAAGAAAGAAAGAAAGAGAGAGAGGGGGGGGGTCTAGAATTAGCTTTCCATGGGCAATAATGGAAACAAAGCAAAAGTCATGAAGGGATATTGTGCAGCAGTTTCAAGCATAAAGGTTAAAGGTCTCAAGACATTTTAGAATGTAAAAAACTTCCTTTTTTACTGATGTTCCATTCATTTAAACACCTTTAAAGCCATTAGTTTATTTTTTAGTTAAGATTCATTAAATACCATGCCACGGACGCGTCTTTAATAAATACATTTCAAAGGCCTGAAGCTTAATGGGGATGCAGAGATGAACGGAAGATATTTACAAGCAACAGTATAGTGGGAAATGATAAGGTGGTTTATTTCTTGAATAATATTTCAATTGTTTAAGAAGCATCTCATTAATGCAAGGACTATACTTGATCTCAAGCCCAATCTGAAAGCCCAATTTAATGCGAACCTGAGCTATTATTGTCTTACCCAAGTCTGAAAGAGTGGAAGAGTATAATATTTAATTTGTGAATAATTACAAACAGAGTGCAGAGTAATCCTGGAGAGTTATCCAATAGCCTCACTTTGAAATAAAAGCTAATCTATTCTGCCAAGTGGAACAAGAGAAGCAGATGAGCCAAAGTTATAATCAGTTGCTTGTTCCCTGGTCACAGCAGTTCTACCTCCTACATACATTGCATGCTGTTTCTTTCTGAAGATGTGTGATGAAGGAGAAAATTGGCTTGGAATTATTTTACTTTCACTGTCAAGAGATATTTAAGAATCATGGGATTCTTATGTGGATATGAGAAACAATTGCCATCCTAAGGCTTATGCAAATCTAAAGAAGGGTACGCAGTCAAAATTATGGAACAAATGGGGGGCCATTCATTTGCTGATACATCTCACTTCTTAGAAATATAGATGTGAAAATGAGGCAGGTAGGCATGAAAGTAAATCTGTGGCATTATTCTAAAAGTCCACCCCCCCAAACAAAAACCTTCTTAGAATATTTTAATGATAAAAAAGAGTTTTAAAAAGGATATTAAGGATAATTATGGACAGCCTGATACAAAACAATTTCATCAAATTAATAGCTATAACAAATTTAACCCTTTCCTTTCTTTTCCTTTCTTTTTTCCCCCCTTTCCTTTCATGTTTTCTCCTGATTTGATTCAGATCTTTCCCCTAGTTTCTGTTTTTGGCAGATTAAAAAATCTTCAGCTGAATCAAACTTGAGCATATTTTTTTTTCTTATATCACATGAAGCGTGTGGGAAACCATCTTGAGGCAAAACATTAAATCTGTGAATTCAGTAACTTCAAATGGATTAAATCTTTGCAACCCACATGGCATGCCTTATGCCCTTCCATACAACTCTTCTAATCCATGTGGTACCTCTTGCATATCCCATGTACCCTTCCTAACCCACACCATGCCCTGACTCCCTACCTCATCTGTGTAACTTGCTTTCTCTCTCTCTCTCTCTCTCTCTCTCTCTCTCTCTCTCTCTCTCTCTCTCTCTCTCTCTCTCTCTTCTCTCTCTCTCTCTCTCTCTCTCTCTCTCTCTCTCTCTCACACACACACACACACACACACACACACAAAAACTGTTGTTAAGTGGGTTTACTAATCAAAAACCCAGAACTGTCCCAATTAGGTCCAGCCACAAGCAGATCAATGCTAATCCACAGAGCAATGGCCAAGAAGTCCACAAGTTTCCCAATCAAAATAAACCCACCAGGCAAAATTAAATCCAAAATGCAAGAGGGTTTACAAGGCATGATCCAAGTTAAGGCAAGAAAAGTCCAGAGTTCACAAAGTGTCAAGAATAACAATGACCAGAAAATTCACAACTAGGAAATGAATACATTGTTCCCAGAATTATTTCCATCTGTCTGCTGTGCTAAAGTGCAGCCCATTGAGAAAAGTGAGGCTTTCTCCTTACAAATAATCTGACTGACCTTTTCTGCTCCTGTCTTTTCTCTGTCCTATGTGCTCTTGGATTAGGTGTAGAAGTCAGTTCCTCTGTCTCATCTCTGTCCGGCTGAAGCTGTGTGCATTCTCCATCTGAAGCCTCATCACTGTCCTGCTGCAGCTGTGCTTGAGACAAATTCCCCTCAGAAGGCTGCTTGGTGCCATTAACCAACTCCCCTTCAAATATGCCTGGAACCATCTTCCTCTAAACTGATATTTGGAGAGAAATCTGGGGATACATCCAAGGGAGTCATCACAGAAACAACTCATACATCCCATGCACCCTTCTTGATATGTGCCACACACACCACATGCACTCAACTTGCCCCATACAGCACCTCTCATGAACACCTATCCATCCATCCTGACCCATCTTCACACCTGATCACTCTCCCCAATCTACATAGCAATAATACTTAGACTTATATACTGTTACATAGTATGACAACACTCTGTCAGTGGTTTACAGAGTCAGCATATTGAACCCAACAATATGGGACTTCATTTTACTGAGCTTGGAAAAATAGAAGGCTGAGCCTATCAGCCCATCATGTATCGCCTCATTCTCTCACCCACCTGACAGTAACCACCTACTTGCCGGCTTTGGATTTGCAACTTGCTCCTGGCTTCCCCATTGAATTTCTTCCTGTAAGTTTCCCTCAACCAAATTAATTGGGGAAGACTGCAGAAATTTTAGGAAAGGAGGGAGAGAATGACAGAATGACACAATGGTAGAGGGGGGAGGGGGGGAGGGAGGGAGGGAGGGAGGGAGGGAGGGAGGGAGGGAGGAAGGAAGGAAGGAAGGAAGGAAGGAAGGAAGGAAGGAAGGAAGGAAGGAAGGAAAGATTTCTGATGCTCTCTGCCAGCTTACCACATGAAAACTCTGGGGAAATTGGAAATTACTCCCACTCTCACCAATATTTTTTGCCCATCAGGGATCATTTTCTGTTTAAGTAAGGAAGTATCTGAAACAATGATTCAAAGGTGCACAAGATGTCTAATAATGTTATATTTGTAGCTAAATGATAATTTCATAATGTCTTAGGTATTTTAACACAAAATGTGTAAATATTTACATATGAAAAAGAGAATTACTACAATGTGAGACTCAGTAGTTAACATTATAGTAGCATATCGTGTGGAAGTAAATTAAACCAAATGCACAAATGGCACAAATTCACTTATTCAGCATTAGGGAGAAGGATTAGCAGTGTGTGATATCAAACAGATTAAATGTTGACCTTCTTTACTTTACATAAGATCAAATGTTTATTTCATCCCGTGTTCCCTCGCCAACCTGAGGTTATTTTCCTTCCTTTATCCAATTGTTGCCTTCACGTTTACTGTCATAAAGGGCTGATGAATATGATGTCTATGTCTCTGAATATGCTGGCAGTTACATTCTGTAATCTGTTGCCTCTGTTCCTCCTCACTCCAAAGTCATTAGTTTTCATTTGTCTTTGTTTTATTCCAGTGTAGGATGGAAGGTCCTGAATCATCTTTGAAATATTCTAATAAAAGCTGAGATAGAATCCGTTTGCTTTGCATGAACTTTATTTCATGGGGCTACCAAGAAAAGCTGTTGAAATTGTATTTTGTTTTTCTGCTTGGCTTTCCATTATTATTGATTTACTCAATAAAGCCACCTTCAAATTAGAAAGGCATTCCAAATGTCTTTATATCTTTTAAAAGTTAGAATGATACCCCAATATACAATAAATAAATCCAAGTGTCCATTTCAAGCCCTCCTTTTTTGAACCATGAAAAGAGGTTTCAATTTAATATAGAAATAATTATTTAATATAAATGTTGCACAATATATAACAAAGGTCTGGCAGCCTCTTTTTAAAAAGTACATTTATTATGGAATCATGACTCCAGCCTGTGAAAGCTTATAGTATAATAGATTTGATATGGTTTAAAGTGCCACTAGGGTTTTTGTTGATTCTGCAAAAAGGCTAACACTGTTACCTTATGAAAAATGACAAACAGAAGTTAACTTCTGCAATATTCTCCTCGGCTTACATTTGTGCTATATCAGGAAAATATAAACAATTAGTACATTCACAATGCATTCTTAGATATGCCTCCCTGTGTAAGTCTCTTTTATCTAAGAATAAGTCCCTTGACCCTAATGGAAAATATATTATTTCTGAACAGGTATGCATAGAACCTGTCATGTTGTAATATTTTTTTATCATAAGGCTTTGTACTAAGTAACTGGGATAATATATAGGCATTCAAAACTAATTATTCTAACTAAGGCCATGCTTTCTAGGAGAAGATAAGATAAATAAAATTCTCTTTCCTGGGCAACATTTCTTTCATCTTATTTTCCAAGAAAGTGAAACATGATACATGGTCTTTTATATATGTTCTCTTCTGTTTTTCATTCCTATTCTGCTTTCTACAATTCATTTGTATATATTTCTTCACTTCACTTTATCATCAATACAATACAATACAATAGTAGAGTTGGAAGGGACCTTGGAGGTCTTCTAGTCCAACCCCCTGCCTAGGCAGGAAACCCTATACCGTTTCAGACAAATAGCTATCCAACATCTTCTTAAAGACTTCCAGTGTTGGGGCATTCACAACTTCTGGAGGCAAGCTGTTCCACTGATTAATTGTTCTCACTGTCAGGAAATTTCTCCTCAGTTCTAAGTTGCTTCTCTCCTTGATTAGTTTCCACCCATTGCTTCTTGTTCTACCCTCAGGTGCTTTGGAGAATAGTTTGACTCCCTCTTCTTTGTGGCAACCTCTGAGATATTGGAATAATGCTATCATGTCTCCCCTAGTCCTTCTTTCTCTTAAGCTAAACATACCCAGTTCCTGCAACCGTTCTTCATATGTTTTAGTCTCCAGTCCCCTAATCATCTTTGTTGCTCTTCTCTGCACTCTTTCTAGAGTCTCCACATCTTTTTTACATCGTGGCGACCAGAACTGAATGCAGTATTCCAAGTGTGGCCTTACCAAGGCATTATAAAGTGGTATTAACACTTCACGTGATCTTGATTCTATCCCTCTGTTGATGCAGCCTAGAACTGTGTTGGCTTTTTTGGCAGCTGCTGCACACTGCTGGCTCATATTTAAATGGTTGTCCACTAGGACTCCAAGATCCCTTTCACAGTTACTACTACTGAGTAAGGTATCACCTATACTGTACCTGTGCATTCCGTTTTTGTTGCCTAAATGTAGAACCTTACTCTTTTCACCATTGAATTTCATTTTATTAGATAGTGCCCAATGTTCAAGTTTGTCAAGATCCTTCTGTATCTTAAGCCTATCTTCTGGAGTGTTGGCTATTCCTGCCAGCTTGGTATCATCTGCAAATTTGATGAGTTCCCCATTTATTCCCTCATCCAAATCATTGATGAAGATGTTGAAGAGTACTGGGCCTAAAACAGAGCCTTGGGGTACTCCACTGCATACTTCCCTCAAAATCACTATTGCTTTGCTAAAAATAAGAGGCGGGGTAGATGGGAAGAGAAGTTGACATTCTTCATTGTCAGGTGCAGCCCATCCTTTGGAAAATGTTCTTTATGTTCATGTTCATTCTGATTGTATGACTTTCAAAAATAGATCCCACTGTAAAGGAAAACCTCTACTTCTATGCATTTTTTTCAAACTTGTCTAGCTATATTTATTATGATTGGGGAGTGGGTCAGGAATATATCTCCCAGTGACTGGGTCATTTTAAGTTTCTCTATATGACACCATCAATATGTGTCCTACTTCAGAAATTGTTACAGCTGAACAGTTTTGTAGCAACAGGACTTGAAAAGTTCCAGCTATCATAGAAGACTAGAAAGACTAATAAGCAGTCAATCACATCTAGATAGTTTCCTTTCTTACCAAGCTAAATTGCCTTTCTGCCAAAAAAACCAAACATTTTTCACAGCTCCTAATGCAATTGTCATTCACATAGTTTGCATCACCTTTATCCAAGATTATCCAATCGTTCAGAGCCATTTCTTTTACCTTCTGAAACAGTGAAAATAATATTTTATAGATAAAACATGATTCATATAAATGTTCTTCATTCACGATATCAAGGACAATCCATCAGTAATCAATTCGATATATTATATTTTTTTCTGGTGGTTTAACACAAATCCCTTGAAAAAAATTATACTATTTATTTAGGCATTTTAATATTAATATCTTGCTCTGAACAAAGGGTTTGGATACTAAATCTATTAATGACTGTTATCTGTCATTGAAATTATCAATGGCAGTTGATCTCATACAAAGAACAGTATCATCTGCATTCAAATAGCTTACTTGTCACAGCTCATGTAGAGCACATAATTACAAATTATATGAGATGTATACACAAAATAATACCTTCATTTTCACTTGAAATGGCATGCTAAACTAAATATTTTGAACATTAGCATTTGATACCTTACATTTGTATTTAGATACAGTCTGCCTCTAAAGTTGTCCTTTTGTATGTATTTACAAAATTATGTACATATTTATTCAGATTAATGTTAGCAGGATAATGAGCATTTATAATTTTTCAGAGATATGTCTGATGTCCTTTGTTTATCATTACATTTGCAGAAAAATACTGAATTGGAACAATGCTGAAAAAAAATCAAGAATTATTCATTGTGGAAAAGACAGCAGTCTACTGAATGCAATAAACCATTGTTGAAAAATTATTTGTATACACATTTAAAAAAATGATATACAATTGTAACTAGTATGTCTTATAGGAAAATATCAACTAATCTTTGATTCTCTTCATGGTATCTATGTGACTTCAGTATTGCATAGTACTTTAATGAATGGTGACAGTTAAACTCCAACTCTTCCATACAAACGTTATCTATTTTCCTATCAGATTTTTGATAGTATTCAAGCACAACATCATTGTCTTGAGGAGTTAGATTAATTTATTTTTTGTAATAAAACAAAATTTCAAAAATTATTATTCTGCTGTCGTGCCTCTATATCTTTTTGCTGATCAAACCACATCAATTTCTAATGATAGTTTAGGACAGGGGTGTCAAACTTGCAGCATGACATTGTCATCATGTGACATATCATGACTCCCCCCCCCCACTTCCCTAAACCGGGGGTATGTGTTGCTGACACCGTGATGTATCCAGTCCATGGGCCACTAGTTTGACACTCCTGCTTAGGGTGTTGGGCATCACTAACTCTCAAATTTTATCACATCTGTTCATTATCTCAAAAACACATTTAATAGTAGCTTAATAGTGAGAACCAAACTTTACGATCCATTTGTTCTCTTCCACTTAAAATTACCTTTACACACACACACACACACACACACACACACACCTATATATACACACACACTCCATTAAGCTTGTGTGTGTGTGTGTGTGTGTGTGTGTATTCACTCCCTGAAAGTGAGAATCAAGATTTGTATACATCAATGGGTTTGACTGTAATATAAACACTTTATTAATGATTGCCAAGGCTGAAACTACTTTAAGGTTTGCAAAGAATGTTGCTCCATCAAAGTCACATTTACTCCTTCAGAGAAGAACTATAAAACAATGTGGCACCTTGCTTTTAAACAATGGAGCAGAACAGCCACATTATTTGACTAGTTAATGGGCCTTTAAGCATGTAATACACAAGTGTCAAAACTCCTGTCATTGTACCAGAATTTCTCATTGAGGCAATCAGCTCTACCCAGATCTTAATCAAGGTGCAATGATGCATCCCTCAATTCATTGTAACACACCTTCATGTGGCAAAAACACTGCAACAGGCCTAAATTGTACTGTAATTTTAAATCTAGAAAGAGTGCAGGATTAGATAATACTATCTTTATTTTAAAGAATATCCTATTTTATGTTTTATGTTAAATTTGTACAACTGTCTAAACCTTTCTGCCTAAGTCTGAATTTCTCATTTTTTCCTAAACTAACATAAAGGTATATGCTTATAGTGTAGTTTATTCAATGGATCAGAAAAGAAATATTGAGTTGCCACTTCAAAGGTATTTGCTGCAGGTTTGTGGGTGACATCCAACATGACAGAGCAATTCAAATAAACACCTTGAAAATTTTAACATAGCTGGTAAATTCTTGAAAGATCTTATCCTTGCAATATACACAATGACTATATTCTATGCACCATCAAGAAAGTAGCTATAGCTCAATAGCAGGGCACACGCTTTTCATGCAAATGCCCCAGGTTCATTCTGGACTACTATCTGAAGCACTGGAGAGTTATGTCAATCAATCTAGTCCAGGGATGAATACATTTTTCAGGATGATTGATACACTGCCGTTGAGAGATCTGCTGGGGTTTTTCACTCTCAAAAACAATGCAGCCAGCATGAAGAAGGGAGGGCAGCACAAAATTCCATTTGATTTTCAATTAAAATGCAATTGCATTATTTATAGATCATTAATAACATTATTTCTAGATTATATCAGCCTTGGGTTCTTGAGGGTAATGAGAGAAAGGAAGCAAATGGCAGAAAAGGAAAGAAATCACATTTGTGATGTTGCAATGCTGGTTTTGTCATTTCAACGAAAAAGTCTTATGTAGTTAACTTGTAAAACTTGTAAAAAATATTCAGTAACATTTAAAAAAAGAGTTAGTCAAGATAAATCCATATTAAATTAATGAATGTGATTTCTCCATATGCTGCAATATGCGATATGACAACAATACAAATGAAGTATGTTTCCAGTAATCAGAGATTTACTTTGGTAAATCTATTCAGATTCAGTTTAAGCGGGCTGATGATTCAGATCAAGATAATGTGACATTATCCATGAAAGACATCAAGCAAACCAAATCCTTCATCAAAAACACATTTGCCATAAAGACAGCATCCGTGACTATATCAGTTATATTTTATTTAATTAGCCATCTAAGTGAGTCATGGAAAATTCATTAAAATTTCCATTAAGCTCATTAAGCATTTAAGTATGAATAGTTAAAGATCAGATATCCACTGTTCTTTGCTATGAGAAATATGTCCATTTGCATAGTATTAATAAGTGGAAATACTAAAATCATGTTGGTTTTCAAAGCCTACATCACTTAAAATTATATACATATACCTATATACACATATTGTACATATATATACCTATATATGCACTTTCTCTGTTCTAAGAAAAAAGATTCTAATTGATTTCTAATTGTCAAACAATTTTAAAGCTTGTTTTTCTAATAATAGGGCAGTGACCAGTGAAAACATCTGGGAGTACTTTAACCTAATTGAATTTTCTTAGGTTGTTCTAATTCCCAGGCAATTAGAAAATGGTAGCTGCTTTTATAATGAAAAGCAACAGCATCATTTTCAAACTGTGACTATCCTTACTTTGGTATTATTATTATTTTCTTAAAACTAAAGACTGATTAACTTTCAACTCTTGAAAGTAATGAACTTGACCTTAAAAATAAGTATCTAATTCTGATTAGCCCTTTTGCTTACTGTTGAAATTCAGTGCTGGTTTAGTGAAGGACACTCAAGAACAGTCATTCAAAATGTAAAAGAAAAACAGAAAAGAAAGAAAAAAAAGATACAAAGAACTGGCTCCTGATCTTCTTTACAGAAGTTATAAGTGAAATTATAAATTTACCTGTTAATCTATGTTTACAACTCCACCATGTCTTGCTCTGGTATAGTTGATTCACTGGAATACTTTAGTTTTATTTATTACAAAAAGAACCAGGAGGTGGAAAAGGAATGACAGAAAGAAAGGTTTGTTTGGGAAAATTCAAAAGAGGAAAAGCAATTTATGAGAGTCCTAGATTTTAGAGAGTCTTCTCAATTTATTTGAAAACTTCAAGAAATATTATAGGAGGAGGAGGAGCCGATGTCGCGACAAGACGACGTGCGATCTCAATGCTCTGAGATCACAGTCGATACTTCTGCCATAGGTGGTCCAAACGGATGTAAACCATCCTGCAGAAACGGTTGACAGGAAGAATATGTCTTGCTGATCTCAAGGACATCACAAAGTCTCTAATTGATCCAAGAGAAGCTCTTCAAGCTGGTGACAAAAAATCTAGCCATTTGGCTAATGAAGTCGGAGTGGCTCCAAAACGGAAGGATATGGAAAGAGAAAGTGTTTCCAGCTTGTGAGGAATTTTTACTGTTTTAAAAGTGACTGCCTATAAAAAATTTAAAATTAATTTAAATTGGAGAACAGAAGAAATAAGTGGCGGAATTAAATTTGGAATGGTTTTGGACAGTGGGTTATCTTACCTCTTAAACGCTATTTTCACGGATGGAATTTATGCAAGCCTTTTAAAATGAATGGATTAAGTTTCCTTCTTCTATTTTTTTTCTTTTACTATTTTTTGTAATCTACGGACTAAAATTCTCCTCTTTCATTACTGTGGGTGTTTTTCTAACTCATTTAAGAATTGGACTTTTTTTAAAAACTTGAAATACAAAAAAGAAACAAAAAGAAACAAAGAAAATTGCAACATTGTAACAACATTGTAACAATAACACTGCTACTCGGAGGCTAAAGGTTTGTGTATTGGAAATGAAACACTTTTATTTATTTTTTCACTGATTATCCTGGCTTGGCACTTCAAGGTGTCACAGCTTGTTTATAGAGAGTGATAAGAAGAAAAGCACACATATGTTCCTTTGAAGTATATTTTTAACCAGAGAAAGGTGACATGTTATTGTGAATCTATGTTTAAACCTGTTAAAACCTTCTAAGCTACAGCAGCAGTGTTTGTTAGCTGGAGATAATGGCACAATTTCAACAGCAGAAAGAAGTTTTAAGTCTGCAAAAGATATTCTCAGAAATACAGAAATTATCAGATACACGTGAGAGGCTAGAGAAGAAGTTGGAAGACATAGTGCACCTAACAGCAAAATCTGATGATGAAGAAGTTGAAGATGTTAATCAAACGGAAAAAGTGGCAGTTAAGATCCTAAAAATTGAAGAGGAAAATGAATATAACGAAATTAAAATTGCTGATATTTATGGTGATTGGTTTCTTTCTGCAAACGGAAAGAGTGGAATATTGAAAGAGGAATTAAATGGAGGGGACATCTACCCTAGATGGCAAGATACACAAGAAGAGAAAACAAAAGAATTTATGGATTTAAAGAGAGAAACTTTATTAGCAATATCATTGATAACACTACCGACAATCAAAGATAAGCTGATTAAGGAAACAGAAGAAGGGCATCGAAATTACATGAGAGATTTTATAAGCAAAGAGTTGCTAAGAGGAGTCCATACAAAGTTGATTAAGGAGATGATTAGAGGACTGACACCACAAATGGCAGAATATATGAGACTGTTTTGCTACTGGAAAGATACAGGTTGATAGATGGAAGAGTATAATTTAAAACTAATTAAACGTAGTGAAATTTAGTGACAATAGATATAGTTAAATAAATAATTGATAATGATAATACTGTATACAACGTGTAGTGTTATGATAAGTAATAACAGTATATGGATATTGAATGGTACTCATGAAAGGAAGATTAGAAACCCTTTTGGATTATATATATATAATATTATATATAAAGGTTAATTAAAAAATTAAGTTAGATTCAGTTAAGTCTTGATTATTAGGGGAAAAATGATATGATACAGGATGTAGTCAAATAAAGGAGGGATAATGATAACAATGTGTGTGTGTGTGTGTGTGTGTGTGTGTGTGTGTGTGTGTGTGTATATATATATATATATATATATATATATATATATATATATATATATATATATATATATATATATATATATATATATGTACAACATAAGGAAATGGGATGTAAATTGTAAACAGTGATTTGAAAAGAAAGATAATTAGAAAACTTTGTTACTAAATATTATGGATGTTTAGCTAGAATAGGACATAAGGATTTAGTGTTATTGGAGGATTTTAGAAATAGTAAATGAAATGCCAGTATGTAGTTATGTTTTAAATCTTGGTATATTTTATGATGAAGGACGTTTAAACAATTATAGTCAAATGAAAATGGAGGTATGATGATGGTAACATGTATAAATATCTGAGTTAAAATACTTGAGTTAATATGAATTATGTTTGTTGACTGTGGAAGAGATGCACATAAGCCTTTTTGTAACCAACTGATACACTTTCTACAGTATGTAAAGAAGGATTTGTTGTGTTTGTTTTGAAAATTTTAAAAAAAACTTTTATAAAAAAAGAAATATTATAGTAGTCTTTTTCAACTTGATACCCATGCCACAATATAGCTTGGAATTTTGTGAATTTTGACACAGTGCATATAATGAGCAGACGATTGAGAAATATGTTCAAAGGTATAGGCCTCAAAAGGAGTAAGGATTTGAAATGACAATAAACTTGGATGATGCAGACTTTATGTGATTTCTTTCTTTTTCTTTTATGTAACCATGGAAAGCTGGGCGGTGTCTCAACAGATAATTATAAATCTTGGATGGGCAATATCTGCTGGGCATCAAGCCATTCCATATCCTTGCCTAAACTGAGAAATGGAACTGTCACAACCTTCTAGGTACTTTAATCGGTTGCTGATGTACTGTACTGAACTACATCATGATTCACTGAAAAGTTTAGATTCAGGCTAATGTATGGTTGGATCCCATTGCTATTAGTGAAGATGTATCATATTCAAAGTGCTAGAAATGTCTTCTTTTAGGCTAATCATCTCTTATGTTCCTCTTATTCCACTGATATGATGTGAAAAAAAAAGAACTCAAATCTGATAGGGTGATTGCAAAGGATTATCAATGCTTGCATTTGTCTAACCAGAGTGACATTGTTTCTGCTTGACAGGGCCTGACACTTTAGATTCTTTACTGTTAGTTGATTTAACTTTTCCAAAGACATGTTAAGCTGCTGTATAAGATCAAATGCTAGTCCTAATGAATTAGTGATGAACTGGTTGGTAAAGTAACTTACTCTGCGACTTACACATTAATATTCAGATGTGAGATTAGATTCTTAAAGTTTGAAGAAAGCATGGTTTTCCCCCACATTCTTGCTCCAAAGTTAAGTTTCAAGGTTATCAAAATTGGCATTTCTAATACTGCTTAGTCCTTTTTTATATTCCATACCATACTAAATTCTATTATTTTTGTATTGTCTGAATGCTTAGGAGGTACTTTAAGGGCCTTGTTTGAAGAAATATAGTGTACATGATTAATATTAGCATTTGTAGAAGTGGAAGATTGATAGCTCTGGCTAAATGCCAGAAGATCAGAGAATCTATCTTACCTTGACTTCTTTATAAAGCTCTATCAATCAATGCATTTGAATCCTGACTTGAATTCTGGTAACAGATCTAAATTTTAGTAGTATTCCCTTTAAAAAAATCAACACAGAGAGAGAAAGAGACAGAGACAGGACAGAGGAGGGAGGGAAGGAGAGAGGAAGAGGAAAATATCAGTTGTAGAAGCCAATGTTGTTAATGAAACTCATTCTGTCATCTGTGATTACAGTGAAGGGTGACCCTTGATTTGCAAGGGGCATTTCTTGCCTATTGCAAATCATCCAGCTATCTAGTAGCTAAGTAAAGCAATCAAAATAATTAAGGTATATTTAAAGTATATTTTTTAAGCACTGAGAGATATGATGCCTAAGTAAAACACAAATTATGACCTCTTCTGCTACAAGCAATCCTTCAAATTGTTGAAATTATACCATCTTGTTTAAAAAGAATAATTAAAACTTATGGCAGGAACCCCTCGGTACATTTGACCTCACATGTGGAAACATGAATGTTTCATTATCAGTAATGGCAGGAAGTTCAAATGATGTTCTGTCTCTTTTTCATGCCAAAAGTTCTGGATCATATTTCTTTAGCTCTAATTTCAGGGTGGCTTCACAGAAGTTAACATGAAATGCAATCCATTGTGGCATTTTCCCCATATGCCTTAAGGAAATGAACAGGAGTTTTTATAAGCGCACCTCCATGTTTTTATAGGGCTTCCATTCATGTCAGTGAAACATGCATAGATGAACATTGAAGAGTGTGCTAAGGTTCAGATCGATCTGGCTTCCATTCTGCTTTTCTTAATGGTTCCCATTAAATATGCTATTCCTGCCCAACAAAGGTGACCTGGAAAACCTATTCTGACACATATGGAAACAGTTGTCCATTAAAATGTAATTCTTTTGATCCTACTTGTGATTTTAATTGCCTCTAGGTCCTCTGCTGAACTTAGAATAAATACTTCAGGCAGATTTGTCTATCTTTTTGATAATTCCATGTGTTAACCATTTCCTAGATACTGGAAGACAAAGTAATTTTGTTTCAGCTATAGGACAGAATTCTAACAACTGATAGGGTTATCATGAACATTTTGTATATTCTCAAAAATGCATTTCCACAATATGAAGCATTAAAAACAGAAAGAAATCAGGCAATGTTAAGTGTTGGTCCTGTTCCTTCAACTTTGACCTTCCTATGTTTACCTTTTGCTGAACAAACGTCTAGTTCTCCCCATAACTGAAGTGCCTCAAGTAAAACATATTGACAAGGTAACATAAATGTCCATGAACTTAGACTCCTGGTGACTATATGGAAAAAAAGTCATGTAATTTTCTTGGCAACAACATGAAAATGATTTGGTGTTGCCTTCTTCCAGTCATGGCTATAGAGGTGGAATTGGTTATGAGGACTTACCTTAGTGTTCGAGCAGAAAGAAGTTCTCTTGCTGATAGACCAGTATGCAAATACTTATATTATTTCTAAGATCTTTTCTAAATACTATTTGTTATTTGAAAAAGACATGTTGAGATGCATGATACCTGGATATAGAGGTGTCGATAGAGTCATTCCACATTGCAGAGCAGTGTGGTGGCCTAGAGGTGAAAACTCTTGCCTCCTACTCATACGGTTTGAGAGTTCAATTCTAGACAGTGACAAATGTTTCTCTATCAGAGCGTAGAGAGAAAATATCTGCTGCGAACTCTGTGTAGGCATCAGGAAAGTATCCAATCAGTAAATGCTCAGCTCCATTCAGTCACCATGACCTCATTCTGATTACAGAGTCATAGAAAGAGTCATTCCATATCACATTCATTTTCCCCCGCCCTATTCTTAGGAGGCTAAAAAATGTACTGGAATTAATGTATACCTTTCTGCATATTAAAAATAGGTCTGTACATTTGGCAATGCATCTCATTAGAAAAAAAATACCCTTATTCTAGACTTCCAGCACCAATGTTTGCTGTGCGTGTACACATGTCTAAATGACTTAACAGTAGCTGCATTGAATGTGAACATGCTGAGGTTGTTATGTGACTTATGGGGCAGATTCAAAAGATTGTTTGTCTGATAGGCTGACTTTATAAACTGCTTAGAGAAAGCTATAAACAGCACTGTGAAGAAGTATATAAGTCTAAATGCTATTGCTATTACTAGGCAAATTATTTCTACATGTCTAAATGCTAAGCATGTTTTGGCTGTTTCACATTTTTTATTGAGGTAAAGATATATGATATTCTAAGATCTCAAAGTAAGTATAATGTATTATTTATTTTTGGAACTAATTAAAAAAATTAATTTTCCCCCCAAGGTTAGGGAAATGACTTTTTTTTGTCAAATTCTTCTTTCTACTAACCATTACTGCTTTCAAGCACACAATCAGTTCAATCAAGGTTATGTAATACTTTGGATAAATATGCAGATAATTAGAAATCTCTCTTTATTTGCTTTGATTAATGCAGATAGTCTTAAAGATTTCCCCAATCCAAAATTTTCTGATATTTTACTGGACAATACATCTAGCTTTAAAAATGTACAGGACTTTATTTGTTTGTAAATTGATTGTGTTTTCCCCCCCAATAATTTGGTAAGTCTGTCTGGAACAACTTCTAAATAAACATATTTATTAGATAAGGTAATCAACATCTTCTATCCCCCTTTTATCTTTTTTTATTTGACTTCTTATTTTTAATGTTTAGAACAAAATTGACTTAATTTATTTTTGTAAAATATGGAAGTTATTTTGAAATGAACTGTCTTCATTACACATGAATAAGATCTATGAAAAGAATCAGAAAGTAAGCATGCAATGTATTTTCTTCCAAGAAAGATCACACTAAAATAGCAATAATCTCACTTTCCTGCACCATATAATTTCTATTTATAGTGACTGAAAATAGGAGTTAATCCTATCAGATCAATTTCATTTCTTTTTAGTAGCAGTTATAGAGTTTTATTGTTTTGGTACCACATGCAAAATATAAAGGAAGCTCCCATGTTAGAATTCATGAAGAATTCATTCTTTGTACATTTTTACATGTTGTCATGATCTACATTTCTGAAATAATATATTGACCAAAGCTTAGTTATTTCCCTCAATATTTATTTAAACTTGCATTCTTGCATTCAATGATTATTGATCATTATTCAATGATCATTTTCTCAAAATTATGTGGAGGTCATGTCACCAAATGTCCTGAACATTAGCCAGGAATAGTCTATTATCATGACTCCTATGCTTACGTCGCAATAATAATGGATGGCTATTCTTTTCTTCTCATTGTGAAACTCAGTTCAAAATCTTTCCATAACCAGTCTAGTTTTCTTTAATTAGCAAAAAGCATACTGTGGTAAAATCAGATTCCACTATAACTACAGGTTAGACTTTAATTGACATGGGTGGCCATAAAAATTGAACTAACAAACAAATGTATTCATGTCATATTGTAAATGAAGCCTTGGCAGGGAATATTAATTTTCATGAGAGCATTAAAGCAGTCTAGAATTTGTAAGTTGCTATAAAGACGATATACACATCATCCCAATATACACACATAAGACTTTATATAAAACTGGCACAAGTATCTTACTTTAACATTACATTATTCTCTTGCATTACATTACATGTAAAATTCTCAAGCTAAAACACTTTGCAAAACACATGTTTTGAACTTTCCATATAAATCTGCTACGTCGCCATGACTATGGCCGGGAACATCAGTCAAGTAATTGGCAGGCTCTGATTGGTCCAGATGCAACTGCAATCTGGCGGGAAGATTCCAGGCTTCCCATTGGTTAACTGTTTTGACAGCTCGAGTATATAAGAGCTGTCAGGTTAAAATGTTGTTCATTCGCTGTTAGTTATTAAATAAAGTAAAACAGAGCTGCAAGCCTTTTGGGGGATTTTAAACTTCTATGCCATGTTTTCACCTCACAAGGCTTCCATTGTGGAACCCTCACACAGGTTATTGGACTCTTCCGCAGTTTGAAGATAGGGCAGCCATGAAGTGCATGAATTTGCAGCTGTCAAATCTCTCTTGACGTCATCCGCTGTGCTTATGCAGTACTGCGAGTCCCTACTACTCATTTTGGCTACTGACGCTTCCCTGTATGGTGTGGGAGCTGTGTTGAGCCATCGCTGCCCAGATGGCAGTGCGGCTCCAATCGCTTATTTTTCCCGCTCTTTGTCCAAAGCTGAAAGAAAGTACAGTCAATTGAACAAAGAGGAGTTGGCGGCCATAGCAGGAATCAAGAGATTCCATCACTACCGCTATGGCCGCTCCTTCATGCTGCAAACAGATCACAAGCCACTACAAGCATCATAGCAGGGGACCACCCAACTACCCCTATACTATCTCCTAGGTTGACACGTTGGACAGAATTCTTAGCGGCATGTTGCTACCACTTAGAATTCCCCCCTGGAAAACCCAAGGGACACACGGACGCCTTAACTCGCTGTCCCTTGCCAATAGAAACTCAAGACCCGCTCCCTGTTTCAACTGCCCTTATGATTGATGATCTAGGCTTGCTCTTATCATCGACCAATGTGGCAGCCGATTCAAAACTAGACCCCATCATCTCCCAAGTCCTGGACTGGGTCGAAAGGGGCTGGCCTAGAGATGTTGCCGAGCAGTTCCTGCTGTATTATTATAGATGGCTGGAACTGTCGGAACTTAAGGGCTGTTTATTGTGGGGGCAGAGGGTTGTGGTGCCCCCATCTCTTCATACTCCCATATTGCACCACCTCCACAAAGGGCACCCAGGCGTAGCTAGAATGAAGGCTTTAGGCCGTAGCTACATCTGGTGGCCCAAATTAGATGCAGAAATAGTTATCTGGGTGGCGGAATGTCAACCATGTCAGTTATCCTGACCTAATCCTCCAGCAGCCCCCGCCAAGACATGGGAACTGCCCAAGGGGCCATGGGTCCACTTGCATTTAGATTTTGCTGGTCCAGTGAACGGACACATTTTCTGATAGTGGTAGATGCTTTTTCAAAGTGGGTAGAAATATCTACCATGAATACTACCACATCAGAGACCACCATAAAGGAATTGTGGCACATTTTCGCCACACACGGCTTACCGGAAACAATAGTTGACATCTGCAGTTTTCCAGGCTTTCCTGTCCAGTCTGGGTATTAGACATGCATTGTTTTCTCCCTATCATCCATCTAGCAATGGGCAGGCAGAATGGGCTGTCCATCTAGCATGGGCCCTGGCCAGTGGGAACAGAAAATTAATCAATACTTACTGGCCCAACACACTACACCATGTCCAACATTGGGGAAAAGTCCTGTGGAACTTTTAATGGGCCGGCGTGTCCGTACTTTATTGGACCAGTTGCATCCAATCTATCATGCGGACTCCTCTCTGGAGCCGCTTGGACACACCTGTACCTTCGGACTAGGGGATAGGGTGTTTGCATGAAGTTTCATAGCAGAACCAAAGTGGGTTGAGGGATATATCATTCAAGTAACTGGCCTGTGTTCTTATAGGGTCCAGTTACAGGATGGATGATAGTGGCACTGCCACGTGGACCAGCTGTGGCGCCATGACATGCAACCCAATCTAGTAGCTCAGCCCGCTGTGCTTAGCAGGGAGCCAGTTCCAAACCTGCCTATCTCTGCGTCTGCCAGCCAGAATTCAGTCATCTGAGACCAACCTTGCTTCTACATCCCCCTTGTTCTCATCGGATGACGCATCTGTTGTTTCCCATAGTCCAGTGAGGGTGGAGTCTCCAGAGGGCCTCGGGCAGCAAACACCAACAGCAGAGGTGGAGTCAGCACAACCTCCTTCCCCGGCAGCCAACCCAGAACTAAGACCCTCAGAAAGGATGCACTGGAAGCCCGCCTACCTTAAGAACTATGTCTGCACAATCTGGGGGTAAGGAGTGCTACATCACCATGACTATGGCCCGGAATGTCAGTCAAGTAATTGGTAGGCTCTGATTGGTCCAGACGCAACTGTAGTCTGGTGGGAAGATTTCAGGCTTCCTATTGGTTAACTGTTTTGACAGCTCGACTATATAAGAGCTGTCAGGTTAAAGTGTTGATCGTTCGCTGTTAGTTATTAAATAAAGCAGTTGTTCAAGCAATCAGTCTCTTCAGAGCTCAGACTATAGCAAAACCTAATGTTCAGAACCCAAGGAGGTGGTTCATACAAAAAATAATACTTCAATAGTTCTGGAATTTTATCATTAAGAAATTTGAAAGCATAGATGAACCCATAGCATTGTTTTATTAATTTTTGTATCCTTTTTACAAATGACAATGTAAGGAGGAAATGCGAGTATTGTTGCATCATCAGTTTCAGATCTTGTTTGAACTCTATGTAAGCTAGCAAATAAAAGCTATAAAATATAGCTGTTCCTTCTCTAAAATTATTTCTGTAGTGAAACTAAAATAAATTCTATCTTGGGGCAGATGGGGGTGACTCATGAATGATGCCCTAAATATGGAAGTGTACTTATTTTATGTGTTTCATTTCCCACAAGCACCAAACAATAAATATCTTAAATGTTTGCATAAAACAGATAAAACTACCTTTAAAAGTATGTGTCCTTGTATATATTCATAATCATTGAAAAACAGTAGCGAAAACTGATCACAACTAAACAGTGTATTCAAAATAACTGAATATTCTATATGAATACTTGCAATATTAATACTACCTCTTTGTCAAGTCTCAGCATAGTAGCTTATAAAACCATTACTGAATTGTTAGAGCATTTCAGATTGTTCCCCAATGGATCTGCTTTGAGAGATATGCCTGTGATAATATCAATCCATGCAAATGCCAGGTGAAAATGATACTTTTCTTTATTCCCACTTTCATTGATGTATTGTGCTTGAAAGTAAATATTCCCTGTGCATAAATTTCACCCACCTCTGGATCCATGCCTCTTAACTGCAATAACATATTGACTAGTTTGGGTGGAGACAGCTTGCATCTCATCTGAGAGATTCCTCCTCTAAACTGCTTTATTCTATTTAGCTATTCTATTGCGTATTCATTGAAAGTTTGGGAGGAAGAATATTCAAGATTCATACATCTTTTTATGCTTTTCCACTTTAGAATAACAAGCAAAGTATTCTGAAATCCTAAAAATAGATAAGTGGATATGTATGATTAATTTATATCTAACCATGGAAAATCTAACCTTTGGATTAAAAGAGGCAAAGAAGCAAAAATAAAGGCATGCAGACATGAAAAGTTTTGTAGTAAGAAATCTAAAATTTAAGACTCTTCACACCTGCCACCTTTGCCGTCCAGCTAAATAATGTCAATGGCAATTG
Source organism: Natrix helvetica (assembly GCF_964273705.1). Lineage (NCBI taxonomy): Eukaryota > Metazoa > Chordata > Lepidosauria > Squamata > Natricidae > Natrix > Natrix helvetica. Next base: position 48,959,540 of record NC_138552.1, read on the forward strand.
TCATTTTTAACTTGTCCTGTTGACAACTTAACAAAGCGCAATGTAGATGTTACTAAACTGAGGAAAAGGAGCCTGCTAACAGTGAAAACCTTGATTTACAGATGTCCCCCTTAGAACCCTGCTTCTCTGCAGAAATCCATGTTTTATAGAGATACTCCTTGACTTACAAGCACAAATGAGCTCAAAATTTATGTTGTTGAGATATTTGCCCCATTTTACGATCTTTATTGCAATAGTTATTAAGTGAATCACTGCAGTTGTTGCCTTAGTAACATGGCTGTTAAGTGAATCTGGCTTCCCCTTGATGTTACTTGTCAGAAAATCACAAAAAGGAATCACATAACCCCAGGAAACTGCAATGGTCATAAATATGAGTCAGATTCCAAGCATCCGAATTTGATCACGTGGTCACACCATAACAGTTGTAAGTGTGAAAAATGGTCAGAAGTCACATTTTTCAGTGCCGTTGTAACTTTGAATAGTCACTAAACAAACTGTAAGTTGCAGACTACCTGTATTTCTTATTTAGTATGGTCAAGTGTAGCATGTAGACATCTGCATATATAATTTATTATTTTAGATATCCAAGGAGGAACATGGTGCTTATTGGTTCATATGTGAAAGGTGACATGGATGTCTTGCAGAGCAATGTCATAGCCATATTGTGCAGCATCCAAGTATGCTTTATTTCAGGGCTGACAAAATCACGCTGTCACGGCATGGTCACATGACTTATTGCTTGATGCATCTGGCCCATGGGCTGTGAGTTTGACACCCCTGCTTTATTTCATTGAATACAAGATTAAAGAGAACAAAGGAATGACAGCTAGTACTGAAAATAATGTTCAGTAAAATGAATTAGTTTAGGTAACTTGGGAAGTCAGGGGATGCTGTGGGTCGAGAGCTTTGAATGTATGACTGAATGACTAATATAAATGAGAGTTACTGGAGAGCACTGGCTAGTATTGGACTAGAAGAAGGAAAACTCAGGTTCTAGTTCCTACTCAGGAATGTCTGCTACAGACATTTACTGAGTCATGTTGCCCTAGTTATTTTCTTTTGGTCCAGCCTAACCATAGAAATGTTGGTGTAAGTGAAAATAGAAGGAGCTAGTATTGACTATACTGTATTGAGTTCCTGAATGAAAGGTGATATGTAAATCTAATCAAAGCATTATATGGTGTAGCACAATCTCCCCTTTTGACTATTTCTTGCAATCTTCTGTTCAGGTTCCTTTAGAGGAGAAACCTGATTAAAATTGATGTTTCTTATTAAGTTAGAGCAACCAGATATAAAAGAAAGGATTGTATTCCTATGCATTGAATATAAATAGACATTGTCTTGAGGTGGCATAATCCTACTTCATTTGTTGGGGTTTCATTTTTTTACAATGCTGTTTTCGGATGCAACTGCACTTATTTTGTTTAGATTTGTCTGGGAATCCAATCACTTTCTTATAATATACGGATCCAAGTTTTTTGCGGTCTGCAATGTCTTTCTCTTTCCTGTCTTCTTTTGCTCTATACTTAAGATTGCATCAATACACTGGTTTAGTTATCCCTCAATATTGTTTTTGCTACATAGGCATATGCTGTGCTATTGCTGAAAAAGCAATTCATTAGCCTTGGGAATTACCAGTATTATATAAGAAAATACAGGAACTAGGTATTGTAGCGACAGCTTGACAGCGTGTAGTAAAGAGAGATAAAGCTTGTGTTTGTTTTTGACTTGGATATTTGTTTGCTTGGTTGCTTTGCGATTCTTTCTTTTTCACATACCGTCTATTATTTACTAATGTAAGCTATCTTGATTCCTTAGCTATAGATGCTTTCTTAGGGTGGAACTGCTTATTGTTGATCAGATTTCTTTGTCAAGAAATAATTTAATGTGCAATAATAAGAATAGCCTCAGTGAGTTCATTTTCCTCCTGTTATAGTCTTAGTTCATTTTAAGGCTTTACCATTACTCCCTCTAGAAAATTATTTGCTGATTTTAAGCATTTTCTGGAATGTTGTAACCTACATTAAAAACAGTTAAAAGAATATGGAAAAATTATATACTTTGCAACTAGGGAAGTTCAATTTTTATGAGTGTCTAATATGAATGCAAATGACTGGGTTATCTTTTCTACAAGTTACAAATGACTATTGAATACAAAATGCATCTGTATGACCCTATAATTGCTCTTCAATTATTTACAAGTGGAACATTTACTAAATTTGGAATAAAAACATGCATACTTTCTTGCAATGATGAATAACTGTGTTAATACACTGCAAAGAACAGTAACTACTGAAAAATTTCTTTTTACTCAGATCTTATTTTATGTGATGAAAACAGCATTCTTATTAAAGCTCCTGCAGTGGAACTGCGGCAGAAGATGGTACTTGCAATATTCAGTATCAAAAGTAGAAGGTTAGAAGGTTCAGACATTTTCTGGATGTGCCTCTAAAAAAACGATTTAAAATGAAATGAAAATCTACAAAATTATTAAGATTTTGTATTTTATTAAAGCTACCCTTCAGTATGGTAGCATTATTAGTAATGATAACAGTAGTAGCACCAAGCTTTGTTGTTTGTTTCAAAAAAGATCTCTTCAACTGCTTGTGGATCAAATCAGAGGTGGAATTCAGCAGGTTCTGACCAGTTCTGGAGAACCAGTAGCAGAAATTTTGAGTAGTTCGTAGAACTGGTATATATCACCTCTGACTGGCCATGCCATCATCTATTTTCTGCTCCTGAGTCCCAGCTGATTGGGAGAGAATGGGAATTTTGCAGTAACCTTCTCCTGGAGTGGGAGGGAATGGAGATTTTACAGTATCCTTCCCCTGCCATGCCCACCAAGCCACACCCACAGAACCTGTAGTAAAAAAAATGAATCCCACCTCTGCATTAAATGTGTTCATATTGTATAAGAAAACACTTGTAGACAGTTGGCATGAGTTTATGCAAGCTGGAGGAATATTGCTTTGACAATAATTTTTGGTTTTGAGTAGAAACCACTAAACCTACTTGATTTCAGCGTATACTGAAAGCCTGTAGATCTATAACAGGGCTATGCATTATTTTCTAGGATTTGGCTTCTGTACAGTATTCTCCAAATCAGGAAGGGAGAAAATGTTCTCACATAATACAATTGTTTTCTTTCATCAAGGAAATGTTACATCAACTGAAAATGAGGCTTTTCATATTTGCTGAGATTTAGATCATATGTTGGTAATATTCAGAGTGATTCTGGCTGCAGTTCAACAATTGATTAATATCAAGTTAGTGCTTGTCTCTCACTTGAAGGAAAGCTGCACATGCACACTTTAGAGATCAGATGAAATCCTGATCTGAATATTATGTTACATTTGTTTTTATTTTAGCTGAGAATTTCAAAAGTTCAAGACTGGGTTTGAGGCTGATTGGCTTTTTAATTTCAATTTCTGTTTATTGAACCTGAATCTGAGGTAAAAGAGAGTCACATGAAAGCTTCTTTAAAAGGTGAATTGTTTTGCAGATATGGATTATGGAATCCGTTTACTTAAAAAGATGGCATGTTTGAATCAGCAAAGTACTCACATATGTATGTATGCACATAAAAACAGAAATAACTTTGAGTGAATCATAAAATGCATGTGATGGGAAGAAGAGGATGAACTCCATAAGTTATCAGTTTTTTTTCCTGGTACAGTTCTATAAAATGTTCTGTTAATTGATGGCATAATGTGTGAAATGAAACTGGAGGCTGGGTTATTTTTTTGGGAAGTGGGTTAGTTGGTGAAAATTAATTAAAAGATGTGCTAAAATAGGAGGGAGTCGTTCAACAATTAGAACTGAGGATTAAGTGTATTTTACCATATGCCAGTCTTCAAGGTAGGTTAGGTAAGAAAACACAGGAACTATTGGAACTCTGTTTTATTATTAATTAGAAGAATTAATTAAATTAATTAAAAGAATCTTGAAAATCTGACAGACATTCTTTCTCCTACTTCTTATACCAGGGGTGTCCAAACTTGGGAACTTTAAGACTTGTGGACTTCAACTCCCAGAATTCCCCAGCCAGCCATGCATGGCTGGCTGGGGAATTCTGGGAGTTGAAGTCCACAAGTCTTAAAGTTCCCAAGTTTGGACACCCCTGTCTTATACCAAAGGCAGGACATTCCTTTTTTGAATTTCTTTTTCATTTTTTTCCTTCTTTCCAGAGGTAGGCTAGCATTTATTTACCTAAAAAAGGTAGTAGCTATTGAATTCCTTCTTCGATGCCATCTTCATGTTCCTCTACATCACATTATAATATTAGAAAACAGCCAAGAGGGAAGCCATGACTAAAATTTTGGCCAATATCCTGAGCTTGTAATGTTTGCTTCAGTTCTGTAACATCTTAAATGAATGCTTCAAAAAGCTAACTCTTACTTTAAAGTGTCCCGAAGCTGTAAGAATACCCAGATCACCCTTAAATGGATCAGGTAGATTTTAGATGTTTTCTTCAGTTGATTCAAGTATTATAATTATTTATAATTACCACCTAGAAGTAGTTGATGGTTGTCAGCTGTCATTTTGTAGCGAGCTCTTATCTCTTTCAGAATTGACTTTTAGCCTGATTTTTTTTAATTATTTTATTTAATGCATCACAGAACTGAATTGCAGTGTCCAGTGTATAGTTATCAAATATACAGTACTGTGTTTTTCTTAATGGCTAGTAGTTGGCAGCTCTAGATTTCATCTCATTACTTTTAAGTGGAGCCAAGCTTCAGAAATGTTCCTTAAAAGATACTCTGAATTTATTAACATGATAAACATGCAGTATTTCTTACAATAAGTGAAATCAGTAAATTCTATTCTGACACAATTTGGCTCACAATACATCAATATTCATCCTATAGTGGTACATAAACACTACTGATTCAACAATAAACACCCTTAGCAATGCTAAGAATCTTTAGTAAACTGTATTTTTATTTATAAACATCACTTATTCATTTACCAATTTTCTTTAATATAAGCAAATGAGAGAATTAACTTTTTTTTCTCTCTATTCCAGTTGAACTAATTGAATGAAATCAAACTAGTGACTTTAATATGTCTAATTACTGCAGACAAAGCACGTGAGAAAGCAAGCGTCCTTTCATTTAAAATTATCTACGGGGCCAAAGAATCTTTGGATAGAACTTAAGGATGCAATTATACAGTAGAGCATCATGTAAGAGATAATGTAACTGCTGTTAATAAAAGGAGACTACCATTAACATCATTTGTAGCTTTGTTCTACTTTGATGGCATAAGGAACATCAGCAATACATCAATAACTCATCTGCATGAGATAATAGCATAGCCATTTTTGACAGTATCACTTTTTTTAAAAAAAAGTGAAACAAATGTTTTCCTGCTTGAATGGAAACAAAATGTAAATAATTCTTTCCTGAGAAACTCATTAAAAATTAACCCTATACTTTGAACTTCCCCTACACCAAATGTACGTATCAATGTGTCAAAAAGGTGTTTGCAAATAATTTGTCACAGTGACTTTACATCTTAGTTTGGATTTACAGTACAATTATATTTATCTGTTTAAAAGTAATTTCCATGCACCATTACAAAGTAAATGTATATGAGATTTTAGACTTAATGAGTAAGTTGTTGCTTGTATTGAAACTGAATCTATGATCCAAACTTTTGTTATCCCTTTTAGAGAAAATTTATTCAAATTTTATCAAATAATACCGTGTTTCCCCCAAAATACGACCTGTGCTGAAACTAAAGCCTTGCCACATATTTCAGGTGGGTAAAAATATTAGCTCCCCTGAAAATAAGCCTCCTGGAATACCCCCACCTCCGGCCAGGCAGAGTACCGCTTGCCAACCTAGCAGTATCCCGAAGGCGCCAAGCTGTGGGAACGAGGTAGGGGGCAAAGGTGCTCACGGTGCTTGGTGCTTTCGGGGTACCACTAGGTCATCAACGGTGCTGTGCCCAGCTGAAGAGGGGGGTTTGCTGGGCAGCTGCTCTCTTGTGAGTGAGCTCCCAAAGAGCCGGACACAGCCTCAGGGTTGAATGGCTGTGTTGCACTGTCGCAGCAGCAACACAGCAGCAATGAGGTGACCATGCTCACGAGCAGCCACCCAGCAACCTCCCTTTCCAGCCTGGCACAGCACCGCTGACCGACCTAGCGGTACCCGGAAGACACCAAGCAACGCGAGCGCCTGTTTGCCGCCCTCCGCCTCCCGTGGCTCGCCGCCTTCGGAATGCTCCCAGGTGAGTGAAAGGGGCTCTGCATGGCTGGAGAGAGTAGCTACAACACACCTGACATAACAATAATTTAAAACAAAAAAGTATGGTTCATTGACATTGCAATACCTGGTGATGCACAAATTGAAAATAAACAGCAAGAAAAAAAATCACAAAATACTGGGACTTGCAAATTGAGGTTGAGCGACTGTGGAAAAAGAAATAATGTGTTGTCCCAATTGAAATTGGAGCCCTTGGAGCAATACCTAAAGGGCTACCTCGCTATGTGAAAATTCTAATTTTACCTGACTTGAACATTCTGACTCTACAAAAAACCACCCTACTTGGAACAACTTATATCCTCCAACGTAACCTTAACAGTTCCTAGGTCCTTGGTTAGGACTCAAGCTGTTGAGCTACCAACCAGCCCCAAAGGCTGTGAATCTCACCAAAGATTAACCACATAATAATAATAAATTTTAAATATTAAATTATAAATTCACTATATCTAAATTTTGTAATTAGGATATTTCTTTTATTTTCTTTGATAACCAAGCTTTTTGAGCCATTGAGTTTTAAATGCTGAAATAGTACCAAGTTCACTGATAGCTGTATGACATTTTTTCCAATCATAATGAGTCCTAGAAATACTAAAGAATGGAACACCAAGTCATGGTAAAGATAAATTGTGTGTCAAATGGGGATCAAGGAAAGTAATAATTTCAGTAGCAGATTCCTTTAATAAAAAGTGTCACATTGCTTACATTTTTCAAAAGAGTTAAAGATTTCTCAAGATCTACCAAAGACCTATTCCCATTAGAGGAAAATATATATTCAACCTGGTACCTGTTTGTGTCTATAATTCAATTATTATTGCAAGCTTTCTTCCTTTCTTCCCTTTATTAATTTGACAGTCAAGGGTTTCTGTGGATGATGGAGTGATATATGGAGAGCAAAAATATCAGTGCCCCTTCTTTTCCCATGATTTAAAATGTTTTAAGTATGTTTAATATATGTTAAGTCACTCTTAATCTATTTTTTTTTCTTTCTTTTCCTTTTTTCATTCAGAGAAAACCAGGGGGAGATGTCAATAATGGTTTACACACAAATGTCAGTGTTGCAATTGGGATTATCTAGCAATAACAAACTATTTTTCAACCTGTTTTTAGAATTGATGAGAACAGCCACTAATGCTCTTGGCGGATCTCAGAAAAGCCAAGAAGTGTTGGAGTTGTTAGTACTTATTGTCAGGCCCAAATAACCAGGAACATTCACTGAGTTCAAAGCACAGAAGAGTTTATTATTGATACCTCTATTCAAGAATCTAGTCAACTAATGGGCAAATGGGGTGTGGTGGTGGACTTAGGCCTCTTGTGGCAATACGATGATTCTAAGCTAATGTCATGCTTAACCCTGCCTTTCAGTTCAGCTTGCTTTTATCCTATACTTACTATAGACACCTTACCTCCCCCTCCTTCCCAGGACACCTTACATCATGGGGAAAAAAAACATTGGCATCTAACACATACTTTCCCTTGATATGCCTTGCCACAAGGCATCCAGATGGAGGAGGAGTATCAAATATAAAGTTTTGGGGAACGGGAGCATTTGTTTCTATTTAACATTAATCATAGAGAACTTTACCAGAAGCCATGAAGTATGCACAAAGCAAATATATGGGTAAATAGCTACTGTGAGTGTATCTTTTTTGTCAATATACAAGCAAATATTATCTCTGTGATACTGAGGCTGAAAATCTATGCATAGTTCTGTGGAAGTAAATTCATTTGAGCTCAATGGACTATTACAGTGTAGGCATGCATAAGATTGCACAGTTAAAAAAGAAAAAAAAACCATCAGGCTAAGATACTCTAGACTTAATTGCAAATATGATTTTGTAATACAGTAAAATATTCCTCCTCACAGAGGAATTAGATAGGCTTCTCTCCCATCCATTGACATTGTGTGTCCTTAAATGGATAAAACCTTTGCACAAGTCCTCTTTGTTTCTGTAAGCTATTTATTTTAATACAGCGAGCTTCTAAATTCCTAACTAAACAAGTAGAATTAAAAAAAGGGATTATGAAGACATAAAGCTTAGCAAGAATAAGTTCAAAACATGATCAGTAAAGACATTTCAGGCCTAAGATTTACTTAATAAATTTGAATAATGTTCAAACTGAGCTTCTTAAATCAGTTAATAAGCTTGTAAGTTAGAAAAGTGCAGTATTTTGTGCACTCCCTTGAAATGTTTAAAAACAGCATCTTTGTTCATTCATATGAATTTAGTGCTCATATATGAGAAATAGCTCTTTGGTTATGCTCTGTCTTTGAAAATAACTCATGTTCACCTCTATTTCCCAGATTTTGCTTTGGGTGACATTTGCTTTGCCATGTTCAATCAATATTAGAAACATGTACATTTTTGCTTTTTATAGGCATTTTTAAATATAAGCTAATGAGCAGAGTGCACCTTTGCCTGGGCTGTGAAAACTGACCATGTTCAAAGGTCACAAGGAGAGGATGGAGCACTGCACCCTACTGACAAAGTTTTGATGCAGATAAGACAACATTTCACTGAATATCTGAATCAGGCTAATGATTCTCTTTCAGGATCTATCCCACAAACTGTGAGTAGATATCTAGAACAAAGAGTTCTTCAATACAAACTGTACTCTTATGTTTTTGCCCCTTTTCACATCCATGATGCTTTATTGAACTGAAGAGCTGAGAAAAGTGTCTTTTGTCCCCATCTGTATGTTCCTATGAACACTAAAACTCTGGAAAAAATATGTGGATCCACAAAATATGGAATCATTTGTAGGAATTCTTCTTTGACTCTGATCTTAAGTAAACCTATTATGAATCAGTTCAGGGTGTCAAACTCACATTGTCATGGCATCACAATGTGGCCTATCATGACTTTTCCCTCCTTTGCTATACTGGGTGTGGGCGTGGCCAGCGCATGACACATCCAGTCTGCGGGCCGCGAGTTTCACACCCTGAATCAATTCAATTTGGTCGAAATTCATCTCTTGAGGAATTCATAGTTATTTACATTTATGAGGATGTCTAATCCCTTCTATTAATCCCTTCTATAAATGTTATTTATACTGTTGTTGCTGTTATTACCTCTATTTTTCTAAGTATTAATATAAAACTGGTAAATAAGTTTTATACAGTTTTGTCATATCATTATTCATTATATTAATTTCCATCATATGGACTTGTTAAATTTAGAACATGGGGATTTAAGATAGCTACTACATATGGAATCTGATTACTGTCTTTTACCTTAGAGAATTTTTTGTTGATTTTATCTTTTTATTATGTTTAGGATAGTCAATGTTAGCGTTATGAGCCACCCATAGAAGAATGTTGATATTGTGAATAAACACATTTCCATAATATAAGTTATTTTTGTTTTACATAATTGCATTTGTTTCTATGCAGCTTTCATCCACTCTCTTACTTGATCAGTCATAGTTTTTGCTAATGTTTTGCTAATTTAATGTTAATGTCTTTGCCACTGTGAAGATAATTTGGAACAGATTGTACAAATATTCTCCCGGAGGCATGCATGAAAAATTTATTTTTCATTTTTTTTCTTTCGACCTTCATTCATTGTTTGCTCATTTGTAAATGTTTATGCTAGTAGCTTTTAATACTTTCTAATAGTCAAGCTTTTTCTAAGGCGTCTGCAAAAGAGCAAGATGGCAGTGGAACTTGTAATCAAAACCTTGCTCTCTTTTTACAAAGATCCAATGACTGCTCAATTGCTAGAATCATATTGCCTATTTTCACCTTCCCAGTGAAACCCTGAATTCTAAGACAGTGAGGAGCAACCTGGTTTCCTAGGTTGTTTTTATAGACTTGGATTAAAGCTTCCCTTAGATATTGAAAATTTGTTGCCATGGCCTAGGATAATATAGATAAAAATTCTTAAATATGTTATTAGAAAGTAAACTTTTATTAATTATATTTCACTCCAATCAAATTTAATAGCAAGTGAAATATAGTAAGTGTTGTTTGGGCAGCACCTTTTTTTTTTTAATTTATAAACCGCACCCTTTCCTAAACAGGACTCGGGGCGGTGTACAGTCATGTTAAAACAGTATGAATACAAAATATAGATATACTTAAATATACAAATAGGTAAACAGAGGAGATAGAATATGCACTGTACAATATTTAAATTAAAATACAAATAAACATTAAAATTACCCTTAAAAACTACCCAATAAGATGTTTGCCAGGAGGTTAAAAGTGGGACTATAAATCAGTTAAGCCAGCTAATTGGAACAGGTGGGTCTTAAGCTTCTGTCGGAAGGAGCGGAGGTCGGTAGTAGTTCTAATATCGGGCGGGGGGAGGTCATTCCAGAGGGTTGGGCCCATCACAGAGAAGGTTCTGCTCCTGGGCACCACCCGTTGACACTGCTTAGTGGACGGCACCCGGAGGAGTCCCTCCCTGTGGGAGCGGATTGGTCGCAGGAATGTGTGAGGTGAGATGCGATCCCGCAGGTAACTAGGTCCTGTGCCATGGAGCACTTTGAAGATAGTAACCAACACCTTGAGACGCACCCGAAAAACCACAGGCAGCGAGTGCAGCTCGAGCAGGAGTGGTGTTATATGGGAGTATCTTGTCCTCCCCATGATAGCCCGCGCGGCCGCATTCTGAACTAGCTGTACTACCTATAATTTAAGAGCATAATCTCCTTTCAAACAAACCACTCACAGACCAACCTATTTACTGGAACAGGTTTTGCATCCATGGACAAAAGTTGGCAGCAGTCTAAAATGTCTTTGTATTTATTTTCTTCCTGGATTCAAAAGTCCTGGAAGCCTTGTCAACTTTCTTTCTAATTTGAGAGCTTGTAGTTAGCACATATCTAACATGCAGTTAGCATATGTCTTTGTCACATTGGAATGTAAACATATTTTCAACCTGAATAAATTTTGATCTAACCAAGCATTATATTTTTACCTGAAATGAAATATTTTTCATCTGATACAATTTATATTTAAAATAAAAAAAATATTGATTTATATTTGCCAAGAATTTAAGAAGACAAATGTGTTTTCTTGTCTGTGTTTCTACTTTATGTATTTAGGAACTTGTTTGTACTTTCAAGGTATGTACCAGTGGGGTTGTACCATTGCATGCATCTTATTTTTCTTCCCTCTATCCTCTGTTTAAAAATATGGTGATTAACTTGGCTTGTGTAATTTATGCACACACCATATAAGACCTGATCTTATTTCTTTATCTATCTATCTATCTATCTATCTATCTATCTATCTATCTATCTATCTATCTATCTATCATCTCTCTATCTATCATCAGTTAAAGATGATGAACTTGATAGCTGAAAAACTCATAGTTCAAGTTTGAGATCTGAGTGTCACACAATGGAGTGAACTCTCATTATTTGCCCCAGCTCCTGCGTACCCAGCAGTTTAAAGCATGCAAATGTAAGTAGATAAATAGGTATCACTTATTTAACAGCATTCCATGCACCTTGGTGTATAATCATGCTAGTCACATGACCACTGAAATGTCTTTGGAAAACACTGACTCCCTCGGCTAAGAAATCAGATGAACATCACTTCCTAGAGTTGGATATGACTTGACATATATGACATGACTTGCCATATATATCTGCATTTCAGTCTTGTGTGTGCTCCCCTGTTATCGAAATAAAAATAAAATGAAACAGAAATGTTAAATATTTCCAAGCATTTAAGTTCATGCTTAGTTTTATTTTAATAGATTTAAATATCTGGAATCCTATGGAGTTTTACACAAGCAGATTTCTTTTTAAAGCAAGTACTGAGATAGGTTTATTTTGTTAAATGTTGTAGAACTTTAATTGCTATGAAAGATGGAAAATAACATATATAAGCATCATCTAGTTTCAATTTATTAAAGCACTTTTTATAGAACTTTTTTAAAAAATTTAAGATTAACATGCATGTCCTAGTTTTATATTATTCATTGTTTTTTATTAAGTGATTGACATAAATTTACGTAGATTGTTTTAATACTCGTAATACATCATGATTCCGTAGAAATATTTTTAAAAGCATTTAAATGTTTCTTTCTCTCTGTACCAACCCATTCACCCCTTTATGTGCCAAAATTCATGAGTCACAACTGGTGAGATATAATAACTGTTTGACAAATTGAAGAGGCAACATGTTTTGGCAAACTGTTTTGCAGTAAAATTAAAATCGACTCTGCCAGTGTGCTCTGGATATTCATGATATGTGCAAATAAAAAGTTGGAAGTACACATATATCTTGCCATCTAATTCCCTTCCTACTACAGGAAGTTTATAGTGAACATATTTCTAACAGGTGCCTATCTTGCCTCTTTCATTTTTTCTAATATTGTTTGATATTGCAGCTGGAACTATTGTAAATCATTTGGGCTTTCATTTGCAAGCATCTGCAAAAGGGAGACAGGATGGAAACACTGGATAAATGAGAAACTTAATGTTATTAAAATTATATTTGGAAAGCTGTTAACTTTTTGTAAAGCTGAATTTTATGTATTATGAGTTAAGGATAGACATCTTGAAATATTGTCCCCACAGTCACACAACTCCAGGTTGAGAAAGAAAGAAAGAAAGAAAGAAAGAAAGAAAGAAAGAAAGAAAGAAAGAAAGAAAGAAAGAAAGACTAAAGATAGCCTATGATATTTTGCTGCCTGAAGACTAACAAATGCTCTATTGCCCCTTTAAGAAGTAAATTTGGATAATCCCTAAGATAATCAAGATATTGTAAGGCAGAAAACCATAGAGTTATTTCTTTCTCTGCCTTTAAAATAGAAGAGTATTGTCATTTTAACCACTTTGTAGAAATACAGGCCAATATCACCCACCCCATAATCATTCCATTATTCTGAAGAAAATGTGTGTTTTCTAGGTCCCCTCCCCCCAAGGAATGTGTTGTGAAGTGGGAGAGGCAACCACTTTTCACCCCTGGGAAGTGTTCCCATTCAAGGGTTCATGGAACAGAAGATTACTTTAAGTGTCTTCAGACATAATGGGCTTGGCAGGGACTCATTCTAAATATTATTCTTCCTCCCACCTTTTTTACAGAATGTTTTCCTGATGATAGCTCAGTGATATGATGTACTGGGTTGATTAAGTAATAATATTTACATCCCAAATTCAGTTCAGTTATAAGGGGTTTTATATTATCTGCATAACTGAAAGCCAATTTAGTATAGTATTAAGTGCTGGCCTACAAAGCAGAAGATTTTGAATTCTGAACCTCTGATTGGCATGAAACCTGGCTGAGTTGGTTACTTTTTGTGTGTCAGAAAAATTGGAAGAAAAGAAGGAAGGAATGAAGGAAGGAGGGAGGGAGTGAGGGAGGGAAGGAATAGAGGAAGGAGGAAGGAAGGAATTGTCCTCAGCCCAATTTAGATAAATCCCCATTTTCTCACTAGAGGAAAGGTTTACCAAGTTGGGAGCTCTAACTCAAAAGCTAATTTGACTTCTCCTCTCAGGCAACCTAAAACTTTATTATTAGAAACATGAAACTCATTTTAAAACCAAATCTTTAAGCAATGAATAGCACAATTTTGTTTGTAAAAGAAAACACAGGGTACCCTTCCCCAGAAAGTAATTACTGAGTTTTAGTCTATTTATGCAGGGGAGAAATGATAATTGGTTTGCCTCCCTTTCATGTAGTTGTTAATTGTCCAGGTCTTCTGAAAAGAAAGATGCACTCCGTATATAAACAAGTTTGAATTGTAATGTATGAAGTACCCAAAAGCAAAAACATATCTGAGCTTCAGGAAATGGCCACTGGATGGTGTTACCTAGTTATGTTTTATATTTCCGTTCAAAGCATCTATTTTCTCCATTTAAATTCTGTTCCGAATATATCTTTAACTCTGTTTAAATCATTTTCAAGGTATATCTTCTTTCTAGGCTTTAATCACACCTTCATCTGGAAGCTTTATAAAACATCATTAAAATTTATTATTCCAAAAGAATTTTATCAAGGTTTTTTTGAGAGGGAACATTTTAAAAGTGAAGGATTTTTGTCAAAATTCAGTTGAATAAACAAGGATAGGGAATTTCCATTATTGTAAAAGTTAATACAGTACGGGCCTCTATTCTCCATTTACAACTCCAGCTGGCTTCAGCTCTACTTCAGTGTGTGTGCCAAATCTTTGCTTCCAGTTGAAACATCACAGATCCATTTGTTGTGTACACAATTATGTAAATCTGAGAAAGAAACATAATGTTTGTTTTATTCAATACTTTGCTTTTGTATTCTCTCTTCCCAGTTTTCAGGCTGGAATTCTGGAAGTCATAAAATAAAATAAAATTGATGTTTAATTTGTCCAAGACTCTATTTGTTTGCCCCTTTTGTGAATCCTTATACCACTTTTTAACTGTGAAATCTATTTTAAAAGTCCAGCAGAGGTGAGGAGCAATGCTCTCTACATGGGGCTGCCCTTGAAGAGCACCCGGAGGCTTCAGCTGGTCCAGAATGCGGCTGCACGGGTTGTCATGGGGGTACCTAGGTGCTCCCATGTTACACCCCTTTTAGGCAGCCTGCACTGGTTGCCGGTTGTTTTCTGGGTGCGATTCAAGGTATTAATTATGACCTTTAAAGCGCTCCATGGCTTAGGCCCAGGGTACCTGCGAGACCACCTACTGCCACCAGTAGCCTCCCACCGTCCAGTACAATCCCGCAGAGTTGGCCTCCTCAGGGTGCCGTCGGCCAGACAGTTTTGGCTGGTGACCCCCAAGCGGAGAGCCTTCTCTGTGGGAGCGCCTTTCCTCTGGAATGAGATGCCCCCGGAGCTTCTCATAATCCCTGACCTCCGGTCCTTTCGACACACCCTAAAAAGTTGGCTTGGCCTGGCCTGGCCTGTTAACTTTAACTTATTTTAAATGTATCATCTTTTAAATTCGGTTGTTTTTTTGGATATGTATATTTTTTTTTTAACTTTTGGAATTTGTGTTTTTTTAATGTTGTACGCCTCCCTGAGTCCTTTTGGAGAAGGGCGGCATATAAATCCAAATAAACAGAAACAGAAACAGAAACAGGACAGTGGAAACTGAATACACTGGACACATTACTAAGTATGTATGTGTGTGTGTATGTGTTTGTGTGTATGAAAGAGAGAGAGAGAGAGAGAGAGAGAGAGAGAGAGAGAGAGAGAGAGAGAGGATGACTGACACCCATTTTTAATCTTTTTTACATCAGTCATTAAGGTAATAACATGGTCATCAAACAAATATAATTCATCCATTGATTTTACTTGACAGAAGTCAGCTGGGATGATCACAAATCAAGATTTAGTGATCCCAGGATTCTACAACTATTGTAAATACATGCTGGTTGCCAAATGCCAAACATGCTGCAAGGATGCTGCAACAGTTGTAAATGCAAGGTTTGGTTGGCAATCACTTTTTTTAGCATCATTGTACCTTTGAATGGTAGCTAAATAAATGGTTGTGAGTCAGGGACCACCTATAAGTCAATAGAGAGAGTACTCTTCAAGCAATAAAAGCCACCTGTTACTCAGAGTTGTGAATTTTGAAAGTGAGTTATATTTACATACTATTTTTCTCCATTGGAGCTGGGAGTTGTTTTTGCCTTTTTTTTGTTTATTTATGGATCACACTGGCCTTTGTTTCATGATGGTATCTTATAAATATCAATCCTTTGCCCTTTAGATATACTGAGACTGCAATTTCCATGCTTCCAAGATATAAAGGAGGGAAAACCTTTATCTTGGTAGACACTGCTGCCACCAGGGTTACCAGTATATTACCTCCTTCTCTTGAAGAAGACATTGAAGTAGTCCTTAACCAACAACAATGTGTGACCATTTAACATTATTTCATTTCTGGTGTTTTAACAAGGATTAGCAGAGAATCATTAGTTGATGAAGCAGTAGTTGATTTTTTTTTCTCTTGGTATTGCATGGGATAGTCCTTCCGTTTTCCTGGCAAAGATTTTTACAACAGTTTGCCATTGGCAACTTTCTAGGAATTCAGAATATAGGTCTTCTAACTATCAAGCAGGAGATCCTATACCATTTCAGGCAAGTGGATGTCCCATTTCTTTTTAAAAACCTCTAGTTATATAGACAAGCTTCTTCTGAAGCTTGTCTATATAACAAGTTCTGAAGACAAGCTTTTCAACTAGTTAATTGTTGTCACTGTTAAAAAGTTTCTTCTTAATTCTCTCCTTGATTAGTTTCCATCCATTATTTTTGCCCGCGCTCTGGTGCTTTGAAAAATAGGTTGACTGGAAAAGAGCTGACATGGTTCCCATCTTCAAAAAAGGGGAAAAAATAGATCCAGAAAACTTTAGACCTAACAACCTGACCTCAATACCAGGAATGATTCTGGAAAAGATAATCAAGCAACGAATTAGTGAACACCTAGAAGTAAACAAAGTAATAGCCAAAAGCCAAAATGGGTTCGTCAAAAACAGATCATGCAAGACTAATCTTATTGCATTCTTTGACAAAGTGACAAAATTAGTGGACCAGAGGAATGCCGTTAATATCGTTTACTTGGACTTCAGTAAGCCATTTGATAAGGTAGACCATAACCTACTACTATATAAAGTAGAAGAATGTGGGTTGGACAGCATCACCACTAGATGGATTCGTAACTGGCTGACCAACAACACTCAAAGTGTAGTCCTCAATGGAACTGCATCTACATGGAGGGAAGTGTGCAGTGGAGTACCCCAAGGCTCTGTTTTGGGCCCAGTACTCCTCAGCATCTTCATCAACGATTTGGATGAGGGAATAAATGGGGAACTCATCAAATTTGTAGATGACACCAAGCTGGCAGGAATAGCCAACACAAACTTGAACATTGGGCACTATCTAATAAAATGAAATTCAATGGTGAAAGAGTAAGGTTCTACATTTAGGCAACACAAATGAAATTCACAGGTACAGTATAGGTGATCACGTGAAGTGTTAATACCACTTTATAATGCCTTGGTAAGGCCACACTTGGACTACTGCATTCAGTTTTGGTCACCACAATGTAGAAAAGATGTGGAGACTCTAGAAAGAGTGCAGAGAAGAGCAACAAAGATGATTAGGGGACTGCACTAAAACATATGAAGAACGGTTGCAGGAACTGGGTATGTCTAGTTTAATGAAAAGGACTAGGGTAGACATGATAACAGTGTTCCAATATATCAGGGGTTGCCATAAAGAAGAGGGAGTCAAACTATTCTCCAAGGCACCTGAGGACAGAACAAGAAGCAATGGGTGGAAACTAATTAAGGAGAGAAGCAACTTAGAACTGAGGAGAAATTTCCTGACAGTTAGAACAATTAATCAGTGGAACAGCTTGCCTCCAGAAGTTGTGAAGGCCCCAACACTGGAAGTCTTTAAGAAGATGTTGGATAGCCATTTGTCTGGAATGGTATAGGGTTTCCTGCCTAGGCAGGGGGTTGGACTGGAAGATCTCCAAGGTTCCTTTCAACTCTCCTATTGCATTGTATTGTATCATTTCCTTCCTAGTCCTTATTTTCTCTAGACTATTCAAACCAAATCCTCCAACCATTCTTCATATGTTTTAGTCTCCAGGCCGTTGAACATCTCAGTTGCTTTTCTCTGCATTATTTCCAAAGTTTCAACACCTTTTTTTTGTAAATGTAGTGACCAAAACTAGATGCAAAGTTTTATGAAGTGGTACTAATATTTTATGTAATTTCAATTCAATGCCTCTGTTTATACAATCAAGGATTGTATTAGCTTTTTTGGCTGCTGCCATATATTGCTGGCTCATATTTAAATGATCATCGACTGGGACTCCAATGTCCCTCTCACATCTACTTTTTTTGAGCCAGGTTTTGCCTAATCTGTACTTTTACCATTTGTTTTTTTCTGCCTAAGTGTGAAATCTTGCTTTTTTCCAGATCAAATGTCATGTTGTTGTATAGGGCCCATTGTTCAAGTTTGTCAAGATCCTTTCAGATTCTGAACTTGTCTTTTGGGGTGTTGGCTATTCCTGCCAGTCTAGCATCATCTGCAATATAATATATAATTTTAAAATGCATTGCAGTTGAAGTGTCATTTTAGAATATTTAAGTATTTTTTTTAATGAATGTCTTTTAGCTAAGAACCTTGACTGCAATTATTATGTTTACTTTCAATCAGGCAAGCACTCATACCATAGAAGTGGTATCAACTAGATTTAAGAAAAAGTCCAACCTGACTGTTTTTTTTGTTTTTGTTTAAATGATCCTCACACTTCACCAGGTGTTATTCTTTTGAAATTGCAATGTATGATAGGTAGTTAGAAGCCTAGCAGTCAAATTCCAAAGTAATTGGAAAGTAATTGAAGCTTCCAAACCATATAACAAAATACTGTCATCAGATTTAAAGATTTTCAGAGTGGGGAATCCTGTGGTCAGGAAGATAGTAAAATGCCTACATCCATCTCACCCAAACTGGGGGTTTTCAAATGCACTGAGTCTAAAACTCACTTTTGGAGAAATGAAATTTATATTAACTAGTATCACATCCCTAGAATTTGGACAGGATTGTTTCTAGTTCTATCCAATTATCTGAGGTCTTGTTCTGACTCAGGCTCCTTTAGAAAGCAAGAAGCAAAGTCTTGGTCCCTGCAAATAATGTTTTATTTACACGACTGTGAATTCCTTTCATGCATAGTCACTAAGACTTCATAAACAGTCTTTCAGAGGAATGTTTATCTACAGGCACCTTATCTGTTTTGGACCACTGCCAGATAACTAGTTTCCAAACACAAGGCAAGGCAAACTTGGCACAGTCTCTTAAAATCACACACAAAACTTGCCACTCTTGAACCAACCAAATGAACTAATTGTTTCCTGCAAAAACCCTCTCCCCATTCGGTCCTTCTTTGTTTCTTATGGGAAAGCCAATCACATCAAAGGTGTGGCTTTACTCCTAAGTCGACCCTGCTTTCTTAGTTGTTCTTGTCTTTTTGCAGCTCTGTGCATGCACACACTGGGAACAAACTCCAGCTGTTCTTCTGCCTCACTGCTGTCTAACTCCATCTCTGCCTCCGGTGCATAGCCCTTGTCTGAGCTTTCCTCAACCACCAGGACTGGCCCATGTTCCTCCCCAACCTCCTCACTGTCTGACTCTGCTGCCAGCTCCACTGGCTGCCAGTGGGCCACAATAGGTCTCTGCAAGACAGTCAAAAAGAAAGCAAATGATAAATGTTTTTGGCATCATCCTGTGGCAAGTTCTGCCACTTTTGCATAAAACATTGCACAAAGAGTGGGGATAGCTTATGAAGTTACAACAGCAAAGCATTCATTTGGATGTACATGTTGTTTCTGAGAGATGTTTATACTTATCTTCTCAAAGATACAGCAGGAGGCTAGTGTATACCTATTATGGATTATATTATGGATTTTAAAATACAGTACCTTTTGACTAAATGTCTCTGTCTATCTAGTCTAGAACTGGTATCTTTTAATGCTTCCCTACCTAATAGTACTTGGTATGGCACTGTTTAGTTCTTTGAACTCTACCAAGGTTGGCCCATATTTTTTAAAAGTGGGAACAATTCTGGAAATAAATATATAAAATATTGCAGCTACCCAAACGTAGAAATATAGGCTTACCTAGTCTATAACATTAACCTTTTGAAAAATAATTTGCATCTACTTTATATAATGAAAGTTTCTTGTCAGCTCAAAGCATACCTTAAGAGGCTTATTGTGTTCTCTATGCTTGCAGTTTGTATTCAGTTCTTACTTCAAAAGAAGCAATAAATGTATTGCTTCTGGGTTTATAATGTGAATAGGAGTTATATGGCTGGGTTGTTCTAAAGAATCCAGGCCTACATTTCATATTGCAAACCTTAAAATAACTCAGTATGAAATAATAAATGTTACTCATGAATGCTTCCTGCTCCAATTCATGTGAGCTATGCTCTAGGAAATGATAACTTCATATAGAATTGTCAATTTATCAGTCTACTTCCATTCAATTAAGCCCTGTGCTCTGATGGGATTACTAGTCTACATATAATTCCTTTAATTCATGATAATGGATACAGCTGAGCATTAAGCATCTATATCAGCACTCCATTGTCAGAGTGCCTTTTATTCTTTAATGAAATAAAATATTATAAATTAAGACTGCTAACAGAAAAACGAGGAGCAGCTAAAAAAAAACCTTAGAATAAACCTCAATTTTTAGAATAAAGTTCAATTTTTAAAAAGAATGGTAGAATTGCAGCATGTAAACAAAATAAAATAAATAATTTGGCATTATTTTTTTAAAAAAACCTTGTATTTTTTCAGATGGTGTGTGTGTGCGTGCGTACACACACACACACACACACACACACACACACACAGAGGTATTTCAAGTAAATATTTGGCATTGTACCAGTTAGTCTCACCTTAATATTTTTATATAAATTCTAACTTAGTTTACTTCTGAATAAAGAATAGCAATAAGTTCAGGAGCACATGTGCTGCTGCCATTTCTATGTCTTTAAATGTCCTTATCCTGATCTGAATTTGTCATTAAGCAAAAAAATCTGAAGGTAGCTTCTACAGTATTTATCTGCATAATCCCTATGGTGAACTTTTTCCCAAGTTAATTGATCTGAATTTATATGCTTCCCATCTTATATCAATTATTATGGGCGACTAGCAAGGCTAAAACTAAAATCAGTTCATAATATATGTACTGTATATACATACATACATACATACATACATACATACATACACATACATACACACAGAGAGACACACACACTCTCATGAAATCAATCTGCTCATCTATTTTAAGCCACTCTGTTGCTGTCTAGATCAACAATAATGTCTTTAATAACTCTATAATCAATTAGAGTAGTATTATACCAATAACAGGGAATAAATTCCATCAGAGGCTTATCTCCCAGGAACAATGCATGTTCTTCAAAAGAATTATTCTACCATGACTTGTCAGGATTACAATAACATTTGTGTTATAAATTATTATTCAAAATTGAATAATTTCTTATTTAACTCTCTTTTTGTTTAGGATTTCAAATTTCATGTGCAAAGGAAATAAATAAATAATATATGCTGATATATTTAGGGCAGAAACATCTAAACAGGTTAACTTCTTTGATTCAGGTTGTGTGCAAAATATTCCATCTATTCAGGAGATCTGATGGATTGTTCAATGCAGTCTCATGCTTAGAGCATGAACTAGCAAAGGAGTCCCAGTAAATTTCAATATGTCTCCGTTGCCTTTCTTTGAATTCTTTAATTGATTGTATTAAATGAAAACCCCAGGTGCTAAAACAAGACCTAGGTTCTGTTTCTTACATTGCGTTAAGGCCTGCGTGTCATAGGCATTTTTAGAAAATAGGCTGATTCTTCCAGCAGCTGCCAATCTGAGGCCTGAGACATTTAACACAGATGGCTTGGACTGTATAACATCAGGCTTGAAATGCTTTCCAGGAAGGGAGATGATGAGCCATATTTTTGATACAGCTGGATACTGTGCGAATAGGGAGTGGAATAGGAATTTGGGTATCTATTAGGCTTGCCCAGAAGATATTTTCCTTGCTATACCCTGTGTCAGAAGCACTGACATTTTTTGAGGTATTCTGCAGAATGCAATCCTTTGCAGTTGAGTGGAGGTGACAGCTAGACAAAACTTGGCTAAGGCTACCATATCTGCAGAAATCCAGATGACTACTAAACTGCATCAAAATGATGGAATAAAACATCTAACTTTCCACTGTTATTTAGTTATCATTCCAGGGGTTTTTTTCCAGGTCAGATAAGATAAACGTATATTACTCCATTTCAGTAGCAGGAGGTTTGGGGACTATTGAAGAATGGACAACGCTAAAAGGTATGTTTAAAGTGAAGAGAGGATTCAAACCAGGTTTTCTCTATCACAGATGGCAGATGACACTACAGATTTAGGATGGCATTAATGTTAATGTTAAGGACAAACCTTTGGCAAACTCTTTAAGGACCAGCCATAATCACTTTATTAGCTAACATTACAAGACCCCAAGACTTTCATTGGTTGCACATAATGAATAAAAGAGTAGCTGTAATTTGCCCAAACATCTATTGCTACTTCTTAATATTATTTGGAGTTCTTTTTTATTCAAAGAAAGGATTATTTTCTGTAATGTTTTATGTATCTTTATTACACCAATCCTCAAATTATGGATATGGCCCACCAATGCAAAGTATCCAGACTGCGGAGTGGTGGAATTTAGCTTCGCCCCTCACCCTGCCCCTCACTATCAGCCTTATCTTCCAGCAAACATCCACTTAAGCTGCACTTCTGATTAGTTATTTCACTAGTTGAGATCACACTGCTGCTGCTGAAGGTAAGGCCGAAGGTTGCAGGAGAGGGCCAGCTGACTGAGTGATGATCTCTGCAGTGCAGCCACTTGATCCAGGGCTGGTGGGTGAGTAGGGGAGAGACTGCTGCTGGCTTGAAAAGCAGCTCTGCTGCCAACTTGTAAAGTAATGCTTTAAAAGTCTTTAAAAATGCTTTAAAAACAGCCTTCCAGGGTTGGTAGGTGAGTAGGGGAGAGGCAAGCACAGCAAGAACAAAGGCAATGGACTGCTAAATTGGCCACTTCTACCCAGTCACTTGATCCCCTAGCCACACCCACCTAGTCACATGACCACCTAACCATGCCTACCCACCCAGTCCAACCCCCCAACAGTCTGGGGGACCTTGAATTGCCCCCCTGTTTTAAAAGTTTGAGGAGCCCCGCTTTATTATAACACATCTTACCACAAACATCTTATGAAATTCTGATACATGAGATAACCGTAATATAATTTTGAATCCCATAGGAGCTCTAAGTTGGAATAGAAAGCCTTCTGGTGCTTCTGTGAGATTGGATTAAAGATAAAAACTGCTAGATTCCCCCAACCCATTCATTATTGAAATTCCTACATGGAACTCAGCCATCAAAAATATATGGCTAATGTGGCTGCATTTTAAAAGAAATTGCCCTCAAGTTGAGCAATCACTGTCGTTGGTTACTTCAGCACAGTTTTCTGGCAGTCTTTCTCTAATTCATTGTGTTTACTTTTTGTTTTCAACTTTCTAAGCTAGAATTTGCACCGGGGATTTTCAAAGTGGTTCTTTGGCAAAAACTAATCTGCTACAACATACTAAAATGTGTACATCAGCAGTCTCTTTAACTGCCCCCATGTTAATCCTAGGTACCTACATACTTCTATATGTCAGTCTACCAATGCCCGCTTAAATATCCATATTTTTTTCATTAACTTTCTAAACATTGTCAAAGTTGATCCTCATATATTCCACAAAGGGAAGATCTAGCCAAGAATGTTCATTTCTGAGTTTGCTGTATCTTATAGTAGATGGTAACCATTAGCACAGTTTCTTTGTCATTATCTTGGATATATATTTTGTATATGTCCGTTCTAGTAGCTCTACAAGTCTGATGAAGTAGATCAAAACAAGGCCTCTTCCTAGCAGTGTTATTTTTGGTGCAATTGCACCCCTGCCAGTGTTCTTACATGTTGATATTCTTCTGCTTTATTCACTAATCTCTATGACATCAAACACTGGCAATAATATTGTCTTGAAAAAGTTGTCTCTAGCAATCTAGGGAATAGTTCTGGACTTGATCCTAGAAAAATAATATATAAATATACAGCAGCTAGATATTTATATAATATTTCAATGGTTTGTGTGTGTGTGTGTGTGTGTGTGTGTGTGTACATATTTATATAGTCTGTATATATAAATATACAGAATCATACATACACACATATACAATCAGTATATGTATATATGATTCAAAATGTCCTCCACTATTGCTGTATATTCTCAAACAAATTCCTAGATGTGTAGAATATGTTGCCAAATATCAACTTGTAATGCACAAAACAACGGCTATACTTGATAATTCTCTTAACATGTGTTATAGTATCTAGCTCTCAGGTATACTCTCTATCATCCTTTCAATAATCACTTAATCACTTAAATCACTTAAACCATTTTTCTATCTCTTGCCAACAGATTATTTTTTCTTCAGCAAAGGAATAATCTGCAGTTGTTATTTTCTCCAATCATTATAAGATCATCTTGGCCAATTAAAACTTTGTACATATACACTGCAAGATTCAAATTAGAGATGAAGAGAAATCTCATCACAAATTACAGTTTTCATTGATGTAATTCACCCGTTCATTTCTTCTTCATTGGCCAAGGATAGTTTGTTCTGGGAAACATATGTGGTGACTGAAAAATAGCTTTGCATTATACTTGAGTTATTGGTCCTATAGTCTCAGCATGATTCATCATATCAAATCATCCAGTCTTTCTTATAATAGTTGTGTCTTACTGTAATCTTCCATTGATTCATGAGGTCTACTTGAGGACTCACCATCTGCACAGTTTAGCTTTCTAGTTTTCAACGAATGTCAAAGCCACATGAAGCAACAATTACAACCATTTCTGTGAAGTTTAAACTGGATACTGCATCAAAGAGTACATAAAAAGGTTCTTCCAGTTGTGTATAGAACATATTTTAGTTTGATCACTCTACAGTCTACACTAACTATAACACAATTTTCTTCTTCTAGCACATGGTACAAACTATACTGAATGCTATAGATAAGGTGCAAGTTAATTTTCACCTGTCTATATGTTTAAATTAATTCTATCCCCAAACTTATCATATAAAAAGGTATGATATCACTTATCTATTTTTAGTAGCTTTGAAACATATTCAATGCCCAGTTTATTTTATTTTTTAATAGTTGTGTAAGCATAGTGAGCAACAGCTGAAAAGATTGTTCATGAGGACTTTCCTCCATGTTGAATTTTTATGGGGTTTTTTTTATACTCACTTAAGCAATGCTAAAATATAAGCTTGATTTCCTAGAGCTACTATCCATCACTCTTCCAGATTATTGGAATTGCAGTGCTTTCCCCCCAAATATGAATATATGTTTAGCTTCACACAACACCAGTGCTAATTTATATTATTGTTTTAAATATGCTGACAATGTTCTAATCATATTTCGATGATTGCAATAAGATCATTTCAATTCTGCAGCACATGAAAATAATAATAGTCTATTCAACCTAAGAATGCTTTGGGTACAAATTATATTTTACGTTTACAATAATATGTTTGCATCATAGTTACTACATAATATAGCACACATACATGTTAATAGAATATTATACAGACATAAAGTTATTAAGCATAACACTGAATTCAAATTGTGTATGTGTGTGTGTGTGTGTGTGAGAGAGAGAGAGAGAGAGAGAGAGAGAGAGAGAGAGAGAGAGAGAGAGAGAGACCCCAGCCCAATATTTTTAAAGCACACAAATGTAAGTGGGTTTTTATCTTGTAAATTACCTAAAAATTTAAAAAGTCCAATAATTAGCACTGCATAAATTATAGATGTTAATCAGTGCAATCAATTTGCTTTTAGACAAATTTAACAAATTTCAAATAGCAGAAAACCAATTAATGTGTCAAATTTATTTTTTCTACAGGAAGTACCCCACCGTTTTATTTCTAAGTTCAACTGCTGCTCATTCATTTTCTTGTTCTGTTTAAAAGAAGGTAACTGGTGCTATACTTGCAGAAAACTGTTAACTTCCTCATTATGTATTTTGTAGACCTCTTGTAGCAAAAACATTTATTGTAAAACATTAAATCAAACTATTTTCTCTAATAATTCCAAAGTTTTTGAGTTTTGCCTTATGGCAATTTCTTCCTATTTCCCCAGTGGAAGAACCAGTCTCTCTCAAAAAAAATTGTAGATTACATACACAATAAAAGTTGTCACCTCCTATATCCTCCTATGGCACGCGTGCCGTGGGTGGCACGGGGAACCATTTGTCAGGACATGCGAGGCATTGCCCTGTCAGCTGGCCATTGAGCATGGGCATGCTGGCCAGCTGACTTTGGCCTTCTTTTGAGGCTGTTTTTCGCCCTCCGGAGGCTTCCCTGAAGCCTCCAAAAGCAAAAAAACGTGCCCTACAGGCAAACCGGAGGTTCGGGAATGGACTGCCGGTTTGCTTATAGGACCATTTTTCACTTTCTGGAGCCTGCTCCGGAGGGCGAAAAACGCCCTACAGACAAACCAGAAGTCACTTCCTGTTTGCTCATAGGGGCATTTTTCACCCTCCGGAGCTTCAGGGAAGCATCCTGAAGGCTCCTGAAGGCTCCAGAGGTCAAAAATCAGCCATACGATGTCAGGAATGGTGACTTCATCTTTGTCCACAGTTGATTTTCAACCCCCGGAGCCTTCAGGGGCCTTCAGGAGACTTCCCTGAAGCCTACGGAGGACAAAAACCAGCCCTACGAGGAAACCGGAAGTCACCATTCCTGAACTTCCAGGTTCCCTGTAGGTCCATTTTTTTGCCCTCTGAAGGCTTTAAGGAAGCTCCTGAGGCCTCTGAAGGGCGTCCATGGGTGGGGGGAGGCTGTTTCCCCCCCCCCAGAAAGAGGCCCCTAGAAAGCCTCTGGAGACTGGGGAGGGTGAAAAAAACCATGGCAAAAGTAGGGGGAAGTAGCTGATCGTGCACATGTGCATGTGCTGGGGAGCATGCATGCATAGCATTATGGGTGTGGCACACCAGCACACGATCTCCCTGTGCTTCCTCTCCTGCTTTTGGCACAGCAGCCAACAAAGGTCCATCTCACCCACCTTCCCCGTTAAAGCCTCTTTTTCTCTAATTTTATCTGAATGGACTCCAAGTGGCAAATAATTGTGGTCATATAAGGCAAGGACTTGTGTAGAAAAGTATATAAATGATTGGTTTGCAACTGTAAATGGGTTCTTACAGCTGGGATATCCATGGGGATAGGGTTTTTAAAAAGTTAAGATGACAATTGTAACAGCATATAAGGTACAACAACTTCTTTTACATATGACAGCATTGATGAAATCTGATTACATAAACAGTGCTATAATCTTGTCTTTTTGATTCTGAGAGATATTGCCACTTAAAGCATTGCAAATATATAGAAGGCCACAACTTTTATTGTATATATAATATACATTTTTTTCCTTCTGTCTTTCTTTTGCTATCACTAGAAATGCTCACCTACTCTCTGTCAGTTTGGCAATATCTGATTATAAAGTTTGTGCCATTGTACAATTGTTGCTCTAGCTAATTTTCTGTTTTAATCAAGTTCTTGTTTCTGCTTCTTTTTAACTCTTTTTAACTCTTCCTGGACTTTTTTAAAAAAAAACTGAGTAGAACTTTTTTATTGCTTTTTAAATAGACTTAAATGTTGTTTTAGTGCATAACCTGATAACTGAACTTATTATTTTGCAAAAAAAACTCATGGAAAACTACATGTTGTGTATCATGTACAAGTAAACTTTGACTGAACATATAAAAAAGGGGGGGGGGACCCCAAACCCACTCAAAGCTTAAAAATGCATATTTTAAATCCCGTCATTCCTATTTTTCTAAATTACAGCCAATTTCACAGAATAGTCTGCAATGTTTGCAAACTTCATCCAGTTCTGCTAAATTTTAACTAAGATTTAACTCGTGTTAAAAATACTACCCTGTTTCCCCCAAAATAAGACCTCCATGGATAATAAGCCCAATTGGGCTTTTGAGTGCATGCACTAATGTAAGCCCACCTTCGAAAATAAGTCCTCCCTGAAAATATTGCAACACAACAGAAGCTATGAGGTGATCACACTCACCGCCTCCTGCACCTCAAACATAATAAGACCTCCCCAAAAATAAGGCCAAGTGCTTATTTTGGGGGTCAAAAGAAAACAAGACCCTGTATTATTTTGGAGAAAACACGGTATAGATGGTGCACTATTATTATTATTATTATTATTATTATTATTATTATTAATTTCTTTAGATTTCTAAACCGCCCCCTCTCCCAAAAAGGGACTATGGTATATATGTTAGAAAAATAATTTGGGGTTCCAACTGAAGCTGGGTTTTCCCAAGAATAAATAAAAATGAACTCTAGATAGCTGTGAAAAAGAAATATTTATTCCTAAAAGCAAAACAGTTTGCTTTTAGGGGCAGGCTGAAGAGAAATGGGGTATAGCAGAAAATTTCTATAAGGGGAGCTTTTCTGAATGTGGAAGTGGTTACGTGTGAGGGGAATCTGTGTGTGTGTGTTTGTGTGTTTGTGTGTATTCTTGTGAACATACATTTTTTGCTGGGAGACTTATTTAATTAACTCTTTTGTGTTTGCAGACCTTATCTTTTGATATGTGGATTACATGTGGGTAACTAATTTTGGGATTTGAGGAAGTTTTGCTAATTTGATAAATTTGGAGACATTGATTTTCAGACCATTGTGGATTCTGTTAATATTTTAAGGGAAGATTGAAATATATTTGGATATAAAACTTCTCATATATATTTGTGGAATTTCTCTTATTGTAGATGAGGAAAATTTCAGACAGTTCAGAAATGATGCCAAGGTTGATGTCAAAGAAAAACAGAGATTCTTCTTTTCCAAGCCAAAAGGATAGATCCAATTTAATAGAAAGAGAAAAAATATACAATAACCATTTTAGTCACGACTACAAACAATGTCATATTTATGTATTGGATAATATTTTTTTTTCTTTTGTAATGCATCCTTCAAGCAATGTTCATTCTTTTTCTTTCACTTTTTTCCTGATTATAAGATCATTATACTTGGCATAAACCAATTTAATTTTGTGTTAGAAACAATTGGTGATAGTTTTTGACCCCAGAACCTCAGGTTAATGAGAGGTTCTTCTGTGTAATTGCTGTATCTTATAATGGCCCTGTGCTGTTTAATCTTCATGACTATAAAATGACATTTAAAGTTTGTTTTACATGAGCAAGTAGAAGTACTTTGGCTGTGAGCAATAGTCATCTGTGTCTTGGCTGAAAATATATGCCAGGGATAAATTGTATTCTTCTAGTAGCCTTTGTTTGTATGACAAGTTAATTAAAATAGGAATGTTAAAATAATATGTGCCCCCACTGGGTGTGATAGAGTAGTATTGTTTTCCAAGGAAACATTCTGTGCAAACATTCTTTCATTTTGACTGTATAGATATGGAAGAACACAAGCAAGGATAGAACTTACATACGGCAAAAATGTTTGAGAGAGAGAGAGAGAGAGAGAGAGAGAGAGGGAGGGAGAGAGAGAGGGAGAGAGAGAGAGAAACATTTTCAAAAGAAAGGACTATGCTCCATTTGGGAATTCCAGAATGTTTAACAAAAAGAAAAGAGTAACTGGATGGGAAGAATAAGGAAGTGTAATTGCAAATTTGGCAAATCTTTTCCACACGTCCTGAGACTGGATGCAGTTGGGTCCTTTTGGGATAAGCTAGTTTAGAAGTGATTTACTTGAGCTATTTTGGATAGTCTAAATCTAATTTAAAATAATATTTGATAGTCAGAAAAGAGCCAATGGAGTTGTGTTCTGCTCCTCTTCTTTTCCCTCCTTTGTCTTCAGATTAAACTTGAGAAGTGGGAAATCTCTGCTTTAGGATATCCGTATAATTGGAACTTTAATTTCAAATTGCGCGGAGGAGTTCCACGTATAGAAAAAAACCTTCCTACTCTTTAGGAAGTGATTCTATTAGTTGCTTTCGAAACTAATTTATTCTCCCTCACTTTAGATGAAAAAATAAATTGGAAAATGCACTGCAATCCATTTTATTTGAGTTGCTTATGTTTAATGTAGTTGTAATAATAAATTTGCTAAATTGTTTTTATGCCGGTGGTCCCCTGGGGCAGACCGTGGTCCCTTTAGGCAGGTAAGAAACGTTAAAGAAGTGGTTTAATATATTCAGTGATATTTCCATTTTATGCATAGGGTACAGCATTTTGTTTTATTAACTCCACTCAAAAGGACCCACTGGACTATCCTAAATAGACCAGGAATTTGAATAAGGAAAGTATTTGCTAATTTAGCTTGCATTTGTCTGCTTAAAAATGGTATGGAAAGCCATATTACTTCCTTACAAATTGATTAATTGACAGAATCATACATACATAAATGCTTATTATTCTGTGATCATTTTTGTACATCAATATTATTCTATAGTCTAATTATTTTTTATTAGTGACTTTTATTAATAAAACAGTACAGATCTATTACATTTCCTCCACACTCCATAAGACACATTTCCTCCCCCCCTCCACCAAGTGGGTGGAAATGTCTCTGCATCTTTGGTGAATATCAGTCAGGCCGTGGCGATGGGATCCCTTTACAGTGCTGAACCCCATCTCTTCTGTGTTTGTCATTATCTGCTTCTTCTTTCTCTTTTCCACAGTGCAAGGGTCAATAGGCAGAGCCTGCAGACGAGAGGACACCTATCTGTGGTCCTCTCAGGCTCCACCTAAATTTTTTTTGTCTTGTTTTCCTCCTCAAAACCTAGGTGCATCTTATGGTCAGGTGTTTTCTTATGGAGCGAAAAATATGGTAATTCATTTACTCTTCAGTGCAATCTATTTTGCTTTAGCAACAGATGACTACTGATAAACTTTTATTATATAAATCATTCTTTAGCAAACATAAGGCTATATGCAAGGATGAATATTTTGGAGATCAGGTTTATGATAACTTGCTATAAAATGATGCATACAATAGTACTGAATGTAATGTGGATAAGATCCAATGTAGAAATGACTACAGGTTACAAAGAAAAGTAAATTTATAAAGTTATCGTAAAACTAATTTATAGCAGCATTCTGGCAATTAAGTATACATCTTTTTACTTCAGTTTTTTAAACAAATAGGACTTTTAAATTATATTCTTGTTCAATATGTATATATATATATATCACCAATGAAAGTAGACCCTAAAGACATTTTTTTTTGAAATCAACAATTTACTTATTTATGAATTCAAGATCCTTTACAACAAACCTGCAAGTCTCTGTATAATTAAAATAATCATTCCCATTCACCTCTGTTAGCCTAGAGGAAGAAGAAAAAAAAGGCTTCCATTTATTAGACTAGGCAGCTATTTCCGCTTTAACAGAATAGTTGATGCACTGTTGCACCATCACACATTATTAAAGTGTTGAACATTAGAGATCTTAGACGAAGCCGCATTCTGAGCTTTATTATACAGTTGCTACTTCTTTCTTATCAAAAACATAATAATAAACAATGTTTTTCTTTCCTTCTATTTAACATTTGAAAAAAGGAAACAAATTACCAACACACACACACAATCACAAAACAGAAGAAAAGAGAAAAAAGAAGATAAATAGATGAAATGTCAACCAATAAACAGAGAGTATACAATTGTCATGAAATTTAAAGTTCATTTTTCTATTGATGGATTTAGATGAATATACATATACCTTCTATTCCCAAATACTCTATCAGGGCTGTCAAACTTTGGCCCACAAGCTGGATGTGTCATGCGCTGGCCATGCCCATGCCTAGTTTAGTGAAAGAAGAAAAGACCCAATACATCACATGACACGTGAAATTTTATTCTTCTCTATAAGGTAAGTGTATTTAATGAGTTAAGAGGAGGAGAAATACCTGGCACTGTTTTTGATTTCCAACCTGTATATCTCATTTATTTAGAATGAGTGAGGTGTAATGTCTATTTCTATAAATAGTATATTCCTTTAACTGTGAACGTAAGAAAAAGCACTTTTTTTTTTTGCCAAAAATTCCTTTTAGGGAAATTCAGTACATATAGGAGAAACATTTCATATTCTTCATTCTTCATATTTCAAAAGTCTGTATCAAGTAGCAAAATTTCTTTAATATTTTAAACATTTTGTACTTTGTTGTGGTTTAAAAAAAGCTATTATGGATTATCTTTAAAAACCAAAACCTTCCATGTGACTTTATGAAGAATAAGCATTGGGATAAGAAGATATTTTTTTAAAAAAAAACTTGTGTAGTAGAATGCTAAATTTCTCTTAGCAGTGAGACTATGCAGATCAGCAAGCAAAGATGGCCATGAAAGATTCAACAATATTAAAAATCAGCACTATGGAATTAAAGAGGAAGTGTGCAAGATGTAATTACAGAAACACAATATAAAATTGGTCTGGGTTAACCTTAATTCAGGTAAAGGAATGCTATATCCAAGTGACAATTTGGCCAGGGTACACTTAGATAATTACATCCAATCAAAGCTGGGATTCTTTTAGAATTTGAGCTTTTATGTAAAGCTGATTGTACTTTTTGGAATAATGTATGAATGATCTATTGAATTTAAGTTTTCCAAATGTTGTGATACAATTCTTGGCTCATAAAATAAACTGAATGTCCAATCAAATGTGAATTTGGGGATTAAAAAATAAAGAAATCTATTTCAATGCAACATACATTTGAAATTAACATATTTAAGAATGTATTTAATTGAAAACTTTTATGCAGATGTTTTGGAGGCAGGCTGGCTTTATGAATGCAACAGCAACAGAATAGAAATTGATTGCTTGTCCATATCTAACATTTTATCTTTAACACATTATATATTGTTGTAATGGACTTTTTAGAGGTTGGAAAGAATGGCAATTTGCAAAACATTGCAAGTTTGTAAAATATGCACATTCCTTTATTAACAGGAAAAATGGTAGCAACTTCCCTACTATATTATCCAGGTGGTTTACAAGATGATCAAAGTATTCCTACTGAAAAAACTTAAAAAAATAAATGTTATGCTTGAGTAGACACATTCAATTGTCCAGATTTCTATAATGAAACTTTCCCCTCTTAATAAAGCTGGTTAAGAAAACACTATGAGAATCTAAAGTGATAAACATCTGTTCAGAGAATGACCTTTAAATTCATTGCCACTGGATGAACTGATTGATATATTCCTGGAGTATAAAGGTGGTGCCCATTAATGTGTCTGCACTGGTTATTTTTAAGAATGTTTCTGCCCATGGCATATCGCATGGACATTTTTACAGTGAATGGGTGCAGCCAAATATATGGTTTGAAAATATGGCCAAGCATAAAGGGGGAGGGAGACAAAATTGAAAGTGAAACATGACAGTCTTGATATAACTAATCATGGTCAACTTACACAAGCTTGTCTAAATTGAATTATCATCTTGTTTTTAATGACTTTTTTTACATACCTGATGATTAACTTTGGTGGATATTTTCACCAATAATATTTAACACAAATGTTACATATGTGACTGACACTGATTTTCCCTAATTTATCTAATATTCCAATTTCAAGTGACACATGGGGAAAAAAGAATGATCTTTAATATGACTAATTGA
Source organism: Natrix helvetica (assembly GCF_964273705.1). Taxonomy (NCBI): domain Eukaryota; kingdom Metazoa; phylum Chordata; class Lepidosauria; order Squamata; family Natricidae; genus Natrix; species Natrix helvetica. The sequence goes on from NC_138552.1 coordinate 48,992,974, forward strand.
AACATAGTAAAAGTCTTGATTTTCTATTGCACAATTAAGTTTCTATCGATATGGCTGGCTTTTTTGAACACCAAAATAGCTCCTAATTAGGTTCCTTGAGAGCAATAATTTAATTACTTTGCACAATATGATGGAGAGGCTACTAAACTAATAAAGAAATTTGCCACTTGTTTTCTTTGTATTGAAAAAAAAATCAAACTGAAAGTCCAAATATAAAAGAAGGGATAAAAGGATTCAGTGTTTTCCCATCTTATGTACAGTCAGATTTTAAAATATTGGTAGCACCAAGACATTTCTTTATTAGACTCTTTATGTCACAGATGGACTCTTGCCTATTATTATCAAGTATTTTCAGTCTACCTTGAAGGATGTTATACATTGATTTTCAACTTTCTCAAATGAATTGCATTAGCTAGTTCATTTCTCTAGTTTCACATAAACAATGCCAGCATATTCTGCTAAACATAATGACAACATTTAGAATGTATTCTCAAATGGCTTTAAGTGAATCTCTTCTGAAGAAAAGTAGACCTCATGGTTGCATTCATTTCTGTAGAAAACATATAAACTTAGAAATGAAAACTATATACAGTAGAAGTCCAAACTACATTTCCTTTTAAAAAAAGTAAAATCACCAGATTTTCAAACCAGGCATTAAAGTTGCAACTTTAACTTTAAAAAATCCTCTTCAACAGTGCATGATTATTTAAGTTTCAAGGAAGGAAGCCTACAATATGGCACTGGGAAGTGATACAATATAATGTATTTTCTGTTTATGGTAAAAAAAAACTAAAATGAAATTTCAAAGAAAAATGGTTTACAGATCTTGTTTCTCGGTGGAAGTTTGCATTATTATTTGGCATGACTTCTTTTTATTAAAAAGATAATATAATGTGTAATTTTCTCCAATTAGCATTTCTGGAATTTTGATTGATATTTTAAACAAAAGAATCAGAGAAAATTGGAATTGTATGCTGTAAACCAAACAGGGTATATAAAGCGAACTTTGAGACACCATCTGATTTTTAGATTATAACAGGATAGCATATAAAAGAGTTTTCCAGGGAGATAATAAAGACTTCTTATATTAGTTTTAATAGCCTTGGTAACACAGAGAGCATTAGGTTTGCTGTAGTAAAATGAAAAGAATGAAATAAAATATAATCAAAGGAATCAAATCAAATAAAAATTTTCACTTAGAAAATTTCAGTGGAATATTTTGTGTGGGCTGTGTACAATGTTCCCTCTAAGGTGCATGGCTGCGCGGCCGCGCACGTGGCAAGAAAACACTGTGCAGCAGTTTTCAACTGCCGCGCAGTGATTTCTATTGCCACAGGCTCCAGAAGCTGGGAAGGTCCTTTGCAGGCAGGTAGAATGGGCCGCCCGCAAAGGACTTCCCCGGACTTGCTTTGATGAGCACGGGGCGACTGAGGGTAGTTGTGAAGCCCCAAAGACCCGCCACCACTGGAATAACTGCTGCCACCTCCTCCTCCTCTAACAGCACTGCCGGATTTGCTGCCCGGCGCTGCGGCTGAAGTGAAGCCGCCAAAGTTCCAGCTGGCATCCCCGCATGTGGCAGTGGCACCTCCCCTCTGCTCGGAGCACCTGAGCTCAGCGCCACGTTACCCCTGCCCCCTCCTCCTCCTCCACCGTGCTTTTGAGGAGCCATGAGGCTGTGGGAGCCAGTAGGAAGGCAGGGGGGTGGGAGCAGGGAAAAAAAAGCCTCATGGCTCCTCAAAAGCACGGCGGAGGAGGAGGGGGCAGGGGTAACGTGGCGCTCAGCTCAGGTGCAAATGTGGTGGTGCTGATGGAGGAGGAGGAGGTAGCAGCAGTTATTCTGGTGGCAGCTCGTCGGCATCTTCAGCAGCAGCCCTGCCCACGATGAAGAAACCAAAGATGGAACAGATCCATGCAGATGACGTCGCTGCAACATGACTGGAGGAGGAATTCTGGGAGTTGAAGTCCACAAGTCTTAAAGCTGTCAGGTTTGAAGACCTCTGCGTTTTTTTTCTAAAGGGTTAGGGGTGCAAGGGTCTTGTAACTTGACAGCTTTAAGACTTGCACACTTTAAATGCCAGAGTTCCTGAGCCAACATGACTGGAGGAGGAATTCTGGGAGTTGAAGTCCACAAGTCTTAAAGCTGTCAGGTTTGAAGGCCCCTGGGTTTTTTTTTCTAAAGGGTTAGGGGTGCAAGGGTCTTGTAACTTGACAGCTTTAAGACTTGCGTGCTTCAATGCCAGAGTTCCTGAGCCAACATGACTGGAGGAGGAATTCTGGGAGTTGAAGTCCACAAGTCTTAAAGCTGTCAGGTTTGAAGACCCCTGGTTTTTTTTCTAAAGGGTTAGGGGTGCAAGAGTCTTGTAACTTGACAGCTTTAAGACTTGCGTGCTTCAAATGCCAGAGTTTCTGAGCCAACATTTTGGTTGCTAAGCAGGAGCGTTGTTAAGTGATACTGATATTATATAACACTTTTAATTAAGCGGGTACCTTGAAGAAACATAACTTTGAGTTTCAAATAATACTGATTTCATTGTTGTCTTAGGTGACATCTGTGAAAAAAATTCAGGTGCTCAGGCATGAAAATGTGCCGCTCAAACACTATACTTTTCTGCTCACATTAGAAAAAAAATTAGAGGGAACATTGGTTGTGTACTGATGTGTCAAGTTTGCATTCAGGCCCTTACCATAAAATTCTCTCCAGGAGATCCAACATCCTCTATGGACTTTTTAGAGCAAGATGAGATGAGGTGACAACAAATAATAAATGTTATTTCTTATATAATTAACCTTAATATACATATATAAAATCTAAAGATCTAGTTCTTTATTTAGGCAGGTCCCAAGGTTCACTTTTAAACCTTTACCTACTCTTTTTTTTTTCAGATTTGTTCATTATGGCTTAGAAGGACAGATTAATAGAGTTGGAAGGTACCTTATAGGTCATATAGTCCAACCCTCCACTCAAGCAGGAGATCTTACACCATTTCTCACAAATGACAGTCCAATCTGTTCTTGAAAGTCTCAAGTGATAAAGCCCCCACAACCTCCGAGGGCAAGCTGTTCCATTGGTTGATTGTTTTCAATGTTAGAAAGTATACCTCCTTATTTCTAGGTTGAATCTCTCCTTGGTCAATTTCCATCCTTTATTCCTTGTCTGGCATTCAGGTGCTTTGGAAAATAGCCTGACCCCTCCTCTCTGTGGCAGCCCCTCAAATATTGGAACACTGTTATCATGTCTCCCCTGGTTTTCCTCTTCACTAGACTAGCCATGCACAGTTCCTCAAATGTTTTAGCTTCCTACAAACTATTTTCAGTTCAGCCCTCCATGTTTCTGCCTTGCTGGCTTCCTCCTTGATGAAATGGAACAAAATATTAAATATTTTGAGTGTTCTATTATTTGGAACAATGGAAAAGAGTAAGTCCCTTTTGTCTCACTGTCACAAAACGCCTCCTATCATCAACATGCAGTAAACAGGGCGAAATAAAGCAAATATTATTGCAGGAAATAATGGAAACAGAACTTTGACTAATAAGAAAGCAATTGCAGTGAATTTATTTCAGTGCAAACTGTGAACAAATAAGAACAGTAACAATGTTTTTCTCTGGCTCCTGGCTTCCTATTCTCCATTTTCCACCCTGACACATGCAGAGTGCAAGTTTTTGGGAACCAGCAAACTGTTGGCAAGGCTCAGCAAATGATGCCATAGTGACTAGCATTCATGTCAGCTATGACTATTGTACTTACACATTCAGAAGAACAACATTCTTGAATCCAACAATATTAAATACTCAGGGTTTTTTCTCATTCTTTCTGTTCAGTTATAATATAGACACAAATTAATAGGGAAATGTAAGGAAGTTACAATTTTGATAGTCTTCTAAGGAAGGCTTATGCTTATTCTCTTACCATTGTGATACTTAATTTTGGGGTTTTGTTACCAGTCTCTGAATTGTTAAACTCTATGAGCTTTTTTATTTTAACTTTTCTGCTTATTCATTATGTATGTATAACTTGTATTGTTTAAGTCTACAGAGATTTAGGGAGCAATATCAATAGGATCTGTAGCTGTGTTCTTGATATCAAAGATTGCCATCAATAACTAATTACTGTCACCTTGCTATTAGTAGGGGTAACTGGAGGAAGATGATTAAGGTAGTGTGAACTGCATCAAAGTCAATTGATTAACTTGCTTCCACAAGATATATTGGATAAGTAAGCCAATACTGCAATGTTCTAATGCCAATACCAGCTTGATTGTCCAACAATGTTTTTAAAGAAGCTCTTTTTAAAAGTTGTATGATAAGAGTCTTTTATCATACAAATATATATAAAATACATATAAATATATTAAACAGCAAGCAATATCAATACCTTTCCATTTGCAAATTACAATCAAAGCAATAACACTTGAAAGACAAAAAAGTTAAGTATAAAAAGTGGAAAGAGGGGGACATAACTAAGGCAGAATATCAGCAAATAGCCTGAGCCTATAAATATGAAGTAAGGAAAGTTAAGGCTCACAATGAAGACAGGCTTGCCACAAAAGTAAAAAATAACAAAAAAAGCTTCTTCCAACATGTTAAAAACAATAAAAAGGTTAAGAAAACAATTGGTCCATTGCTCGGAGAAAGTGGCAAGAAGGTGACAAGCAACTGGGAGAAAGCAGAACTATTTAACTCATTTTTTGCATCTGTCTTTACGCAAATGGATAAAACAGTCCACCCTATCAAAAACAGAACCACAAAAATCAGATTAGGAACACAAATTGAAATAGGGAAGAAAATGGTAAGTGAGCATCTGTCTACCCTAGACGAGTTCAAATCACCAGGACTGGACAGATTACACCCCAGGGTTCTGAAGGAACTGGCAGAAGAGATCTCAGAACGACTGAACTATATCTTTCAGAGATCCTGGAGCACCGGGGAACTGCCAGAGGACTGGAAAAGAGCTGTTGCGGTTCCCATCTTCAAAAAAGGGGAAAAAATAGATCCAGGAAACTTTAAACCTATCAGCCTGACCTCAATACCAGGAAAGATTGTGGAAAAGATAATCAAGCAACGAATTAGTGAACACCTAGAAATAAACAAAGTAATAGCCAAAAGCCAACATGGGTTTGTCAAAAACAGATCATGCCAGACTAATCTTATTGCATTCTTTGACAAATTGACAAAATTAGTGGACAAGAGGAATGGGGTTGATATAGTTTGTGGACTTCAGTAAGGCATTTGATAAGGTAGACCATAACCTACTACTAGATAAAGTAGAAGAATGTGAGTTGGACAGCATCACCACTAGATGGATTCGTAACTGGCTGACCAACAACACTCAACGTGTAGTCCTCAATGGAACTGCATCTACATGGAGGGAAGTATGCAGTAGACTACCCCAAGGCTCTGTTTTAGGCCCAGTATTCTTCAACATCTTCATCAATTATTTGGATGAGGGAATAAATGGGGAACTCATCAAATTTGCAGATGACACCTGGCAGGAATCACCAACACTCCAGAAGATATGCTTAAGATACAGAAGGATCTTGACAAACTTGAACATTAGGCACTATATAATAAAATGAAATGCAATGGTGAAAAGAGTAAGGTTCTACATTTAGGCAAGAAAAATGAAATGCACAGGTACAGAATAGGTGGTACCTTGCTCAATAGTAGTAACTGTGAGAGGGATCTTGGAGTCCTAGTGGACAATCATTTAAATATGAGCCAGCAGTGTGCAGCAGCTGCCAAAAAAGCCAACACAGTTCTAGGGTACATAAACAGAGGAATAGAATCAAGATCATGTGAAGTGGAGAGAGGACTTCTGGTTTCCGAAGGCGACGGACGTTGGTCAGCTATTCGCTTCTCCGGTGGGCTCCTTTCAGGAGCGGTTTATAAATTTAATAAACTCAAACTCAACTCAAACTCTTGGAGGGACCACCTGCCGTAGGGCGGCTTGCTGGAACCCCCCCCCCCGGATAGGCGGCAGCCATGGGGTGGGGTCTTCAGTTTCGCCTTAGGAGCCAGGGAATGGAGGGGTGCATAACAGCACCTTCGCTGAATGTATTCTGGAAGGAAAGAGTTAACTACATGCAGCAGCTGAAGTGCTAGAGGTGAGAAACTTGCTCCAATCTCCTTAATTGCTTTCAACTGACGAGTAGTGGCTGTTTTTACAAGTTGTGGATTCAATCTGTTTGAAGTATGAAAATTGGAGGGGGGTTGTTTTTTTCTTTTTCTACCCTTCTCAGGCAAAATGGTATTTGGACTATCTCTCAATCTCGGAATGGAGATAGAGAGCTAAAATTGAATTAGCCATTTGAACTAAATATGTGAAAAGATTTATATCATAACTGCAAGAGCTGATTGTTGAGTTATTTTAAAAGTTTTATGGAAATTTTTTATGTTCTGCTCCTCGTCCCGGGGTGGAGCCAAGATGGCCTTCTTCCTTCTTCTTCTTCACACTTATAAATGAAGTCTGCCTTTTGAAACTACGTTTGAAGAAAGTCTGGCTTTATATTATCCCCCCTGAAGGACTCTTGGGGCCTCTCCTACTACGTGGTCTTTCTGGATTTGGACTATTTGATCTCCTTTTTTTTCTGAGTGACTTCCTGGCTTGGAATTGTGACATAGGGTTAATTTTCACTTTTGGATTTGCCTGTCTTCTCGGACTCATTCGGCTGCGCGCTTCACAGATGCCATTTCTTTTTCAAAAGATCTTTACTCTTTCTGAACTTAGACAATGGGGCCCAAAAAAACCACCTACAGTCAAAGCAGCCTCAGCACCAACTTCTACTATATCTAGTCCAACGATTCAACAGACAAAAATTTCATCATTTTTACAAGAAAAGACTGGAGAATGTTCAAAGGATTTATCTGTTACTCAAACGTTTCAAGCTATTATAAAGGGTCAAAATGAGTTGAAAAAGGAAGCAGCAGATTTTAGAGATGAGCTTAAAAATGTGCAGAAACAAATAACAGAAAAAAACCAGAGAATTGGGGTGCTAGAGGACGGCACAGCTGGGCTGGGGGAGGAGGTTAAGGCAGTCCAGAAGGGGAATATAGAATTGGAAAATTTTATGGCAAAAATAGAACTTGAAAGAATGTCCTTCTTTCTCAGATTCCAGAACCTACCGGAGACAGAAGATGAAGATCTTAAGGATATTATGAGTACAATTTTAGCAATATATTAAAAGAGATAAAGAACAGTTGTGGTGGGATATGGATCTGGTTTATAGGATTAATTCAGCATATGATGTTCCAAGGGAAGTACATGTTAAATTTCTTAGGAAGACCACGAGGGATGAGATTCTAAAGGCTCAGACGGGGGGGGGGGGGAACCATTAAAATAAAAAGACAAAGAAATTGCCATTCTTAAGCAAATTCCAAAAAAAAATAAGAGATAAGAGGAGGAAGTATTCCTCCTTATCAAAGAAATTATATAACAAGCGAATTTGGTTTAGATGGTTATTGCCAGAAGGAATGCTGATCTTCTGGGAGGGAAACAGAATTAGAATTAACACAGTCATGGAGGCAGAGGCCTTCATTAAAAAACATAGTGCCCTCCTAGAGGACGGAAATATAAGAAGTAGTGAAAAAGGTGACAAAACACAAGAAGCAGGGAGGGGCTGCAGCTCCTCCTGGGGACAAGGGGAAGGGAACATTAACAGAAAGACTCAGGTCACAAAAATAAATATATCTGGAATATCATTTTAATTGTTCATATATAAGTGGCAAAAGAGATGATTGAACACATGGTTGATACAATGTATAATAAGATGCTGTTTCTGCTTATCTTTTATCTTTTTTTCTTCTGTAAAAAGTTGTGAGAATTGGAGAGATTCCTACCTCTGCACGATGGAGCTGCCCCCCAAAATTCTTTCGTATATCCACCTACCCTTTTCCCCAAAAAACTTTAAAAACCAATAACATTCTTTTGGAACAAGATCACATGAAGGGTTAATACCACTTTATAATGCCTTGGTAAGGCCACACTTGGAATACTGCATTCAGGTTTGGTCGCCACGATGTAGAAAAGATGTGGAGACTCTAGAAAGAGTACAGAGGAGAGCAACAAATATTATTAGGAGACTGGAGGCTGAAACATATGAAGAATGGTTGCAGGAACTGGGTATGTCTAGTTTAATGAAAAGGACTAGGGGTGACATGATAGCACTGTTCCAATATCTCAGGGGTTGCCACAAAGAAGAGGGAGTGAAGCTGTTCTCCAAGGCACCTGAGGACAGAACAAGAAGCAATGGGTGGAAACTAATTAAGGAGAGAAGCAACTTAGAACTGAGGAGAAATTTCCTGACAGTTAGAACAATTAATCAGTGGAACAGCTTGCCTCTAGAAGTTGTGAATGCCCCAACATTGGAAGACTTTAAGAAGATGTTGGATAGCCATTTGTCTGGAACGGTATAGGGTTTCCTGCCTAGGCAGGGGGTTGGACTAGAAGACCTCCAAGGTCCCTTCCGACTGCTATTGTATTGTATTGTATTACTTATTCCATTATATTTTCCACTTCATTTTTTTCATGCTTACACTTATGGTTCCAGGACTTACCTATGATATTAGAAACACATTATGGAACAGTGCTTAGAGTAGAGCAGAAATATCTGGTATGTCTCTATTCAAAATTCATTCTTAAAATTTCTTAGATAAATTTTGGCAGGCAATAATCTTGCATTGTAATTTATTTTATATGATAATAGGCATTAATCTGAAACTGTTTGTCTGAATCCAATGTTTTCAGATGATTTGGAATAATTCTATGAGATCTGAAGTCCAAAACCTCTTGAGAACAGGAGGAGGGAGAGATGAACTTTAATGTTTCTAATTGTTGTGGACCAAACTTTGAAAAAGGACACTTAGAAAACTATTAATAAACCATAAATTTGAATTGTTCCAAAGACTGAACATAGTATAAGAAGATAGCAATTGGAAATAGAAAATGGCCTATTTTTGAGTTAGAGGAGTCGTTGTGTTCCAATTCTAGGTTCACATCTATAGGAGCAAGTTTCAAAGAACATAGCAGTGTTGTATAAGATTAAATTATCAATATAAACATAGGCATTCACAATATCTGATGGAAGCATGTAAGCATGCTTGTGTATAACTGCCTATCTCACCAAATGTGACTCTGACTGGTGCACTACAAATGGACAAAGCATTTATATATATATAGAAAAATAAAAAATAAAAAAACACACATTAACAGTAAATATTATAAAAACTGAAACATAAACTCTGGTGAAGAGGGAATAAAAATAGCCAGCTCAACAATGGTGCTACCTAAGCATATCTTCAGTTCTCTGGGATCCACAGTCATGATAATCTAACCAGGTCTTGAAGATCTTTCAGAGTACCAAAAGAGATGAAGCTATGGTAATCTAATTTCAGAGAGAAGAATGTTTAATAAGGCAGGGGTCATGGCAGAGAAGGCACAATGTAGGTCCCTAAATGATGATACCCACAACATGCTTTTTCTACCAGAACTAGTGGATTGGGCTAGTGTAACTGGAGAGAGACAGTGTCTGTTAGCCTAATATTTACAGGGCTTTATAGATCAAAACCAGTCCCTTGAATTTGACTCAAAAGCAAATTGGCAATGAATGTAGCTCACAAACCAGAGATGTAGCATGTACTATTCACATAAATACACATAAATACTTGCATTGCTGCAGCATATACTAACTGAAGCTTCTGGGTACTGTTGAAATCTAGTCCAATATACAGTGCATTGCAATAGTCCAATCTGGATGTGATTAGGTCATGACTGATTGTGAACAGGGCCTGCTAATGCAGGAATCAACTGATAAATGAAAAGCTGTGCAAAGCGTGCTCCCCCCCCAACCCCTTTACTATCACTTGCTTATCCAACAGAAATTGTGAGTCTAGGAGGACCTCAAGTTCTGTACTAAGTCTATCTGGGGCAATGTAACCCCATCCAGCACCAAATATAGTCCAGCATAGTAATAGAACCAGTCAGTCCCAAAATTCAGAGCCACTCAGTTGAAGATAGTTGAGCCACTCAAAGATAGTTGAAGTTTGTATCCTAGACAAAAACAAGTGTGCTGTTGTTGTACTTTCTAGGTTATTTCCCTGGAATACAAGGGAACATTCCCATCCATCCTTAATATCTCTCTTTTTTTTATAAAAGAATCCATCTCTCTTTTTCCCCCCTTATTCTTCTAACAAAATTGTCAAGTATCTATATATTGATCATGGAAGTCTTTCTCAATTTTTTTTGCTTTAATAATAAGTCAAGTATGCTTCAGTGTATCCATTGGATTGTCCAGATAATGAGTACCTATTCTTCAGTTGGCCTACTTCATTCCTTTCTATTAGCAACCACAATACAAGGAATGAGAATAGTTAGAAGAAAGCCCTTTTTATTTGTCAAGTTATCTCTTCATACTGATAATATATTGAAATAATTTGGCTTAGATCATTTCTTAAATTACATCCTCAGTAGGATGACCTAGATGTAGCTATTGTATGGCTTAATTTTTTCCCAATAAGATCTATAGTTCATACAGCTGTATTTTTCACATTTGTTGTTCAGCCAAATTTAGTAGTTTAAGACTTGATTTATAACATAAAACAGATATGCTAGAAATTATATCTTTTAGTAAGAGAAGAAAAAAATGTTACTTTTTCAAAAGAAATAAATGTGTGCAGGTTGGTGTCCACTGACCCAACTACCACTATTTATTAAACTTCTTAACAGCCATAATGGAGTTATGGAGCAGATATCCTGAGGATAAATGGCTTCAATTATTTTATTGTGTGGAACAATGAGAGTCATGGTGATGATGTTACTACAATGAAAACAATGGCATTATTTTCATACTTTAGACAGAATCAGATATATTGGAAAATCTTACACTCTCATTACAAATGAGGAAACTTCTATCTATGAACTAAAGGACTTTGATAATAGAGCACAAATGCATATTTGTATAGGAATAGTGAAAGAGGGAGCTGCAACTTCCTTCTGCAATTCATTCATAGAATCATAGAATTGACCTTTCAATCCATTTCCTTTAGTTAGTGCAAGAATAGAAATTAAACATCCCAGTTTGATAGCTGTCTAAACTACATCCAATAAAGGAGAACTTATTACTTTTTTGAGGAAAATTTTCTGCGAATAAATTGCTGTTAGGAAGTTTTTTTTAGAGTCAATTAAATTCTGCCTTCCTGTAAATTAAATCCATGATTCTTAACGCTGCACCTAGAATATAAGAAAATAGGTTTTGACTTTTTTCTACATGACATCATTTTAACTCTTTGAAGAGCTATAATGTCCTTGCTTCTTTGGCTCCAATTGATTGGCAAAGAAATAGGACAGCTGACTTTTTGGAAGGACTGAGGTGAGTTGAACATAATATCTGTTAAGGTACTCTAAATCCTTTAGCTGATATATCATCAGCTAAAGCTGATTAGTAGAGGACTGATTTCTTTAATATTGATTAATATTAATTCAAGGATATTTGGTTGTTCTTTACTATGTAGGAAAAAATGAGTGAGATAAGTCAGGAATTTCTAGAAAGTGCCATATTTGACAAATTTGATTTTTGTGAAATATTTGTCAAGGCAATTAATGTCTCCTGTAAGTAACTCTTCAAACCACTTTGAAAGATGTACAATTCATTTTAGAATGCATCACAATATCTTTTTCTAAATAGGCAGACTGACAATAGGCGTTAATGACAACATTGCCTTTATTTATTCTTTTATCTGCTTTAACACAAATAGTCTCTCAACATGTCTTAGAATTTGTTCTGAATTGTCCCTGATCCAGTTCAATTGTTCCATTTAGTCCAATAATTTCAATTCCATGTAGCAGTAATCGAGACTTGTTGTCTTTTACAGGACACAGCTAAGTCTTCTTGGCCCTGAAGGGATCCACTATTCTGTCTCCCATTTTGTAAAATCTTTTCCCTTCTCTCTGAACACTTAGAACCTGTCTCCCTTGCAGGAATCTGAAAATTATTTCTTAGTTTATGCAATATAGAATATTTATTACAGCAATTATAGTTGTTACTGTCATCCACTGTGCTTGCTCCTCTGTTTATGTCTTCCTAATGGAGAATTGCTTCCACTTTCTGCTCCTGTTGTGTTTTTTTCCCCCAATTGATAACTGCTACCTCTTTTCTATCAAATGAAGGTTATCCATTTAAAGCTCCCATCTTTTGACTTTTATTCAAGGACTGCAACAAAGTTGCATTGACTGCAAATATATGCCAGTTTCCCCAACACCCAGGGAGGAAGACAAATATGCACAAGCACTGTAAACTATAGTTACAGTTATAGTTATAGTCCTTTTTAAAAAATGCTGGAGCACTTTTCTTTATAGCTCTGGTCATCCTGTATTTTGTTCCCCAATATGTTGATGAAACAGAACCGTTAACCTGGTGAGGGCAGGGGGCAGGAGAAGAGGGTCTAAGAGATCTTCATGGAAAAGAAAGAATCTTATTTTGTAGAGGGAAAGGCCACTTAATGTTCTAGGGCTCAGAGAAGCCAACTGCTAAACCTGCTTAGATTCACAACAGAGGTGGTATTCAGCAGGTTCTGATCAGTTCTAGAGAACCAGTAGCAGAAACTTTAATTAGTTTGGAGAACCGGTAAATACCACCTCTGACTTGCCCCATTCCCATCTATTCTCTGCCTCTCAAGTCCCAGCTGATTGGGAGGAAATGGGGATTTTATAGTAATCTTTTCCTGGAGTAAGGAGAGAATGGAGATTTTACAGTATCCTTCCCCTGGAGTAGGGAGGGAATGGAGATTTTACAGTATCCTTCCCCTGGAGTAGGGAGGGAATGGACATTGTACAGTATCCTTCCCCTGCTGCGCCCACCAAGCCATGCCCTCAAAGCTATGCTAAGCTTGCCAAGCCATGCCCACAGAACCAGTAGTAAAAAAAAAATGAAACCCACCACTGATTCATAGCCTAGTAGAATGTATGAAACCCATAAACAATTCCTCATTTGTCTAAAGTGGGTTACATAAGTGTTATTACCTACAGTACATTAACAGAGTTTTGCAAGTGCAAACCTCTCCCTATTTCTTTTAAAGCTAGGAAAAATTAGGATGCATCTTTTCTAAGCTTCTTGCCTTGTTCACTATCTAGCTGCAGGCTACGCCTTTTCTGGTTGAACTGTTCCCTAGGCAGCATCTCTTCTGTCTGTCTCACAAAATCTTACCCAAATACCATTGCAAAAAAATAAGAATTATGCAAATTCTCTCATTTGCTACCTTAAGAAGATTTGTTTATACTCTTAGTGCTCATCAAGATATCCTAAAAAAAAATAAAGGATTTGCTGTTTTAGAATTTCCCAAATTTAGAATTTCCCAAATTTCAGGGTTTTTTACAAGAATATTACTGTAAAAAATGGATGAATTATTATTTTCAAAACATAAAATATTATGTTTATTTTATATATCTTCTTTTCAGAGTTCAGCTAATACATTTCATTGTGGATCAAATATCACCTTCTATACCACAAATATATGCTGCAATCTGAAAAATTGATTTTTTTTAAATAAAGGCATGTAATAAATGATGAATAAATAGATGAAAAAAAAAGAAAACTACTTACTGAGATTTTGCAGCAAAATTTCAATCACTCAATTTAGACACAATGATGTGTGGTGGGATTATAGAAAAGAGAATTTAACAGTATTATACAAGGTGAATGATTTTCTTCAATGCATTAAGTAAAAATGACAGGAGTTAAAATATATAACATGAAGGGAGGGTATAATGGATGTCAGTTAAATTTCCATAGTGGCATTTTTTATGGGAAGAATTTCCATTTTTTAAAAATAAAAAAATAAAGTAGGTCAGTTACTTTAGGATGAAATATGTGCTTTTTCTAGTCCTGGCTCCATATTTACAAGAGAAAAAGAATTATAGGGCCATTATATTGCATATCTCCTTTCTAAAAATATAGATATAAAAACATCTCCAACTGCAATAATAAAAATAGTGTCTCCAATAAATTAAGACACAAAAGACAAGGGCAGATCTCATTGTTCAATATTTTAAACCTAGCTGGGTTATTGACATGTTTATGAGTTTGTTGATTGATGGATATATATCAGATCAGATATATTGGAAGGGAGCAGTCCAGAGAATAAACATTTTGACACTTCTAACAGAGAGAGCTTTAATCAACATATCTGTTCATATGGCAGGTTATTTGAGTTGTGTATAGCAAACAGATTCTTTGACACTTCACATTCATTCTTGATTTAATTTAGGGGCATACATTAAGTAAGAGACATAAAATTGTCATTGGCTCATTTCTTTGTTTAAAAAATAAAGTGCATATATATGTCAGCCAAGTAATAAAATGTTTTTACTTATTCAAATGAAAATGTTTAATAATAATAAAAAAATTAAGTTATCCCAGTTATTTGATTAATCTGACTACTACTTTCTTTCTTGCCTAATGGCAATAGAGCATTAAACAACTGGATCAGAACTATAAATACATTTTTCCTTTGAGATGAATCTTTGATTTTACACTATTATTTCAGAATAATAAATTTCTAGGTGCTAAAAGCTACAATGAATATTGCCTGTGAGTCAGCAAGTCCTATCCTCACAGTATAGCGCAGTGATGGCGAACCTATGGCACCCGTGTATAGCAAACAGATTCTTTGACACTTCACATTCATTCTTGATTTAATTTAGAGGCATATATTAAGTAAGAGACATAAAATTGTCATTGGCTCATTTCTTTGTTTAAAAAATAACGTACATATATATTTCAGCCAAGTATTAAAATGTTTTTACAATGAATATTGCCTATGAGTCAGCAAGTCCTATCCTTCACAGTATAGTGCAGTGATGGCGAACCTATGGCACGCGTGCCACAGGTGGCACACGGGTCATTTGTCAGGGCACGCGAGGCGCTGCCCTGTCAGCTGGCCAGCACACATGCGTGCGCTGGCCAGCTGAGTTCACCCTTTTTTAAAGCCATTTTTCACCCTCACCAGGCTCCAGAGGCTTTAGAGGAGCCTGAGGAGGGTGAAAAGAGCCTCCCCTGCCCCCCAGAGACAGTCCGGCAGTTTCATGAGGTTCCCTGACGCCTTCGCTCAAAATGACCCTGCAAGCAAACCGTAAGTCACTTCCTGTTTGCTTGGGAGATCGTTTTGAGCACTCTGAAGGCGTCAATGACAGTCCCTGAAGCCTTCAGAACGCTTAAAATGACCCTCCAAGCAAACCGGAAGTTCTGGTTTGCTCAGAGGGTCATTTTGAGTGCTCCGAAGGCATCAGGGAAGCCTCCGGACGGTCCCTGAAGCCTTCAGAGCGCTCAAAAAGACCCTCCGAGCAAACCGGAAGTACGCTCAAAACGATCCTCTGAGCAAACCGGAAGTGACTTACGGTTTTCTCGGAGGGTCGTTTTGAGCACTCCGAAGGCTTCAGGGACCATCCAGAGGCTTCCCTGATGCCTCCAGAGGGCATCCGGGGGAGGCTGTTTTCGTCCTCCCCAGGCTCCTATAAAGCCTCTGGAGCCTGGGGAAGGCGAAAAAAAGCATTTAAAAATGGGGGGGAGCACCTATAGTGCACGCATGTGCACTGGTGGGTCATGCATTGCATTATGGGTGCAGCACGCACACACACGACCCCCCTGCACTCCCCCCACTTATGGCACGTGAGCCAAAAAAGGTTCGCCATCACTGGTATAGTGTATATTTGTTCCTTACATTAACACTTAAGCTAACAATACATTTATTACTAAATAATTTCATGGGACTAAAATCTCGAAGTACATGTATATTTAAAATAGCAAAAAGCAATTGCAAGTTTCAGATTTTACTGCTTTATGGTCTCAGAAGGATATATCTTTAGAAAACATTAACTTTAATGCATATCCTTTTAGGTTTCTATAGAAGCCTGTGGGGAGGGGGAAATGAAGAATCAGGAATAATGGAGATATGGTGTGCTTATCAGGATCTAAAGCACTTATTTGTTTACATATCCAAGATTCATATCCTCAAAAAAATGTAATTCAACTCACCAAATATTTTAGAATCTAGTATAAAGGATGCATATTATCTGCTCAAAATTACATAGGCCCTGTTCAAATTCAGCTAATAGATGTGGCATTTTCTTGAACAAGTATTTAGAAAAACTCCACTGATCCAGAATGTGGCAGCTGTAGAGGTAACCATGAAAATAACCGGGCAAGCTTTCCTACATAGATATTGGCACCTAACTAGCAATTATGAATTCTGAAAAGAAGCTGGATGCAATGAATCAAAACTATGACTTATCAGGTAAAGCTGAATCCTTAGGAAACAAGGTAAGCTTTGTGAATGAATCAACACTTTGCATCAATACATCTATGTAGGGGTGTGTGTATGTAAAACTTTGAAAAATATGATTCACAAGCAACAGAAACAAATGAATAAATATTTTACTTAATAGTAACAAATGTAATTATCGTATTTTTCAGACTGTAAGATGCTCCGGAATATAACATGCACCTAGCTTTTGGGTAGGAAAATAAGAAAAAAAATCTGCCTCTGCCTCTGCCTGCCAGCAATTTGCCTTCTTACAGCAAACAGCCTGGTCAGCTTCAGCACAACCTGATTTAGCACTAGCAGCTAATTGGTTAGATCTGCCTCCCAGAATGCCACCTATCAGCTGTTCTAGGCTGTGGGGATTGCCACCGCCCATCACCACCATCACTGCCCATCACTGCTGCCACCTATTACCGCCTCCGTGTGCCCCATCTTCGGCCTCCGCATGTCCTGTTTCAACCTCCGTGCACCCCGTTTTCGGCCTCTGCATGCCCAATTTTTGTCCTGTTCCAGGTGACAGGGATAGGTAGCAGCACTGTGTAAGGAGGTCTAGATCAGAGCTATGTAGGGTGGTCTAGATCAAGCTAGTCACATGGAGAAAGTTAGGTGGCATTCTTAGTTCAATAACAGACAAGGGCTGAAAGTGAGGCCTGGGTTAGGGGCAGGAGTGTTGAAGGCCCCATGCTTCTATTTCAGTCCCAGCCCTAGTACTGCTGCCAAGTCCTTTGTGCAAAATGGCTTAGGTTGGGGGGAAGGTGTGGTGGAGGATTTGCAGAGGTTCTAAGTTTGGCTTGGCTGTCATGTGTCCAAATTTCTTATCACGCAGTATCATTGCCATGGCTATAACTTCTGTCATGCGTCAGAAGTGTTGTAGCCTTGAATGAGGAGACGGAGACGGAATACAAGTCAACGTATTTATTTAACTAAGAACTGACTGGAACACAAACTAGTCGTCTGACAGCTATTTATACCATGAGCTGTCAGACGACGAACCAATTGGAACGAAGGATTTCTCCCGCCGGCTGGCCGGCGCGCCTGGGCCAATCAGAGGGCTCCTCCTCTCAACTGCCCTCTGCTGGCCAGGCTCGCCGGTATACAACACCCCTTTCCCCTGGATTGCGCAGGCATAATCGTCCAAGTACAACGGACACCTGCGCACGCGCTGGGAGTGTCTCAGTGAAGATGGCGCCCCGCCAGAGGAGGGAGGAGTGTCGGCTCCGCTCTTGTGGCGAACAGGCCTGGCAGCGTCCTGGATGGGTCTCACTCCCGGTAATGCACCGACGGGCGATGGTAAGTTAGCCAGCGCACCGGGAGGGGCTGTTGCGAGGTCGGAGCTAGCGGCGTGTGGACGGTCGAGCCAGCAGGTGGCGTCGTTAGGGCCTAGTTGATTTTTTGCAGTTGTACTGGGTTCAGGTCCCTCTGGTCGCCGACGCATCTGGCTTATGTGCCGCCGCCAATGTCTCCCATCATCGAGGAGGACCCTGTAAGAACAGGGCCCCGTGATGTCAGTCACTCTGCCAGGTAGCCACTTCGGCTCGCCGGTGTAATTGCGAGCAAATACCCCCTCACCCACCAGAAAAGACCTGGGGGGGGGCGGAACAACAGGGGAGGAAGGGTGGTAGAGGGGGTGGAAATGGTCGAGAAGGGAACGGAGACGTCTGCCTAACAATAGTTCTGCGGGGCTTTTGCCCGTGGTGGGGCAAGGGGTGGAGTGCTGGGAGCGGAGGTAGGTGGAGATGCGGGATGGCCAGGGGAGGGTGGTCCGTTATCGGAAACGATAACGTCCGGAAGGCCATGGGTGTTAAATAAAGATTCTAAGACGTGGATAGTGGCCGAAGAGGTTGAGCTGGGCATGGGAAACAGCTCAACCCACTTCGACCAGGCATCCACCAGGAGGAAGAAGACACGGCCGTCTATGGGCCCCATGAAATCGATGTGGAGTCGGCTCCATGGGCCCATAGGGAGCTCCCACTCCCTGGGAGGGGAAGAAGGTGGCGCAGCGCGCACCTGCTGGCAAGGGGGACAGCGTTGGACGTAGGCAGCGATGTCCGCGTCCATGGACGGCCACCAGACATAGCCGCGGCTGAGGCTCTTCATGCGGACTATGCCGGGGTGGCCGTCATGGAGGCGAGACAGGACAGCGGGCCGCAAGGAAGATGGGACAACCACGCGGTTTCCCCAAAGGAGGCAATCCTGCATGACGGAAAGCTCCAGGCGGCGGCGGAAGAAGGGGGAGAGTTGGGGGTCAGAGGAGGCCGCGGACCAGCCCCGAGTGACAGCAGCCATGGCGCGTTGAAGGATGGGGTCAGTTCGGGAGGCCTGTGCAATGTCCGAGACGGACATCGGTAGGCTGAGGTCGGCCAGGAGGCAGATAGATTGGACAGGGCTGGATCAGTGACGGGAAGAGGCAGAGAGCAACAGCTCAAGGCATCAGCGTGAGCGATGTGGCCGCCAGGCTTGTAGGATAGGGTGTAGGAGTAGGAAGACAGGAATTCTGCCCAACGGGACATGCGTGGTGAAAGAATGGGGGGAGTGGGATGGTCCCCCGCAATAATGCCCAACAAGGGCTTGTGGTCGCTGACCAGGGAGAATGGGCGGCTGTAGAGGTAGTAATGAAAACGTTTTAGTCCAGCAAAGGCAGCAAGGGCCTCCTTATCCAGCTGGCTGTAATTTCGCTCAGTTCTGGATAAGGTGCGGGAGTAAAAGGCTATGGGCGCTTCAGAGCCATCAGGGTAGGAATGGCTAAGAACAGCCCCGACGCCAAAGGGGGAAGCGTCACAAGCCAAGGTAAGCGGGAAACGCTCGTCATACTGGGCGAGGACTGGAGGGGCAGTGAGTGAGCGCTTGACACCCAGGGAGAGGATGAGTCTAGCAGGCAGTGAAGGGGTTCGGCCAGGGAAGCTTTGTGGGGGATAAATGAGGAATAGAAATTAAGGAGGCCAAGGAAGGCTTGGAGCTCCACTTTGTTGGAAGGGGTGGGGGCGGAGAGAATGGCTTCGACCTTTGAGGGGTCAGGGTGGATGCCGTTGGCATCGATCAGGAAGCCAAGGAAGGTGACAGAGGGCACGCCGAGTTGGCACTTAGAGGGTTTGAGGTGCAGGCCGGCGGCACGGAACTGTCGCAGGACCAGGCGTAGAATTTTGATGAGTTCTAATTGATTGGGGGCAGCAATTAGAACATCATCAAAATAGGGTGTGACCCCGGGGATGCCATGGAGCAAACGCTCCATGAGCCCCTGGAAAATGCCTGGGGCCACGCTGACGCCAAACTGGAGGTGGCGGCATTTGAATGCGCCGCGGTGTGTAACGATCGTCTGCGCAAGCGCAGTGGCGTCGTCGACAGGCAGTTGCTGGTACGCCTGCGCGAGGTCCAGCTTAGCGAAAATGCGACCCTGGCCCAGAGTGTGCAGGACGTGCTGCACAACGGGCACAGGGTAGGGGTGTGATTGGAGGGCCTTGTTGAGAGTGGATTTGAAGTCCGCGCAGATCCTAATAGATCTGTCGGACTTCAAAGGCACGACTATGGGCATCTCCCAGGGGGAGAAATCGACGGGTTCCAAGACGCCCTGACTAATTAGTTTGTCCAGCTCCGCGTCGACTTTTGCTTTTAAAGCAAAGGGCAGCCGGCGGGCCTTTAGGCGGATGGGCGGAACGGAGGGGTCGAGGTTCAGGGAGATAGGTGAGCCCGTGTAGCAGCCTAAGGAGGGAGCGAAAACATCAGAGAATTCGGAAAGGAGGGAGGGGATGGAAGGAAGGGAATCAGGAGGGAGGGGGGAAAGAGAGTGAACCCCAGCGATAGACAGGCCCAGGGCATTAAACCAATCTAGCCCAAGGAGGGAGGCGAGGGGTTTTTTAACAATAAGTAAAGGAAGTTTTGCCTTGCGAGAGCCAAAAGTAACGTGAAAGGGTCTGCAGCCCATCAGGTCAATTACGTTGCCCTGGTAATCGCGCAGCCGGCAGTCAGGGGGCTTCAGATGGTGGGGCCTGACCCAGGGCAGTAAGGAGCGAAGGGTGGCCCACGACATTACGGATCAGGCCGACCCTGTGTCCACCTCCATAGGGCAGGGAACCCCCTCAATAGAGATTTGGAGGTGCAGCTTACCCCGGCCCTCCAAAGTTGAGGAGGCCGAGTCTACAAGCCACTCTGGGAAGGCCTCAGCTGGGTCCCCCACGGAGAGGGAGTGCTGACGGCGGGAAGGCATGGAAGCCAGATGACGGGGAGGAGGAGGCTGAGGAAGCGGGCTGCGGTGATCCTGAGGCGCGGAACGGCAGACGGCAGCGAGGTGGCCCTTTCTGCCGCATTGGTGGCAGAGGGCTTGCCGGAACCTGCATTGCGAGCGTTGGTGGCGGCCGCCACAACTGAGGCACTGGTGTCCATCCCTGGTGGAGAGGGTCTGGAGGCGGTCGGCGGTCTGGTCGACCTCAGTGCGGAAAGAGGCAGCAGTAGATGGAGCGTAGGATGAGGAAGGCGCCGCGTAGGGAGAAGGCGGCACGTAGGCAGCATGTGGGTGCTGGCTGAGGTGGCTGAAATCCGGGGTGGATTGATCAGCCATCTCGTATGCCCTGGCATCATCAACCGCTATTTTCAAAGTTAATTCAGGTCTAGCCAGGATACGGCGATGGAGTTTAACGTCCCGTAGACCGTAGATGAACTGCTCCAGCAGCGCGTCTTCCAGGTCGCTGAATTCGCACAAGCTTGCCTCAGCGCGGAGAGCAGCAACGTATTGGGCAATGGTTTGGCCCTCTTTTTGAATGCACCGACGGAAATATTGCCGCCGGGCAAAACGGGATGGCGCGGGCTCGTAATGGTGCTTGAGGCAAGCCAGGAGTTCGTCCCAGGGCAGCGAATGGGCAGGTTCAGGAGCAGTGAGAGCCCTCGCGGTGGCAAACATCTCTGCCCCGCAGTAATTAAGGAAGATGCCATGCTTTCGCTCTTGGGAGAGGCTGACGAGATCATGGGCTATGAGGAAGCACTCGAATCTTTCGAGAAACGCTTCCCAAGCCTCAGCCTCTGGCCTGAACGGCGAAAAGGCAGCGTGAGAAGCCATTGGAGGCATGGTGTAGGGTTCCACGTCGCCCGTCCTCGTCGCCAGTGTTGTAGCCTCGAATGAGGAGACGGAGACGGAATACAAGTCAACGTATTTATTTAACTAAGAACTGACTGGAACACAACTAGTCGTCTGACAGCTATTTATACCATGAGCTGTCAGACGACGAACCAATTGGAACGAAGGATTTCTCCCGCCGGCTGGCCGGCGCGCCTGGGCCAATCAGAGGGCTCCTCCTCTCGACTGCCCTCTGCTGGCCAGGCTCGTCGGTATACAACACCAAGTCCCTTCATACAGCACCATTGTAATTTTGAATGATTGTTGAACAAATGCCTGTAACTCAAAGACTGCATGTATTTTTAAGGAGTTTTGTTTTATGAAAAAAAACTTTGCAGATAGAGAAATCTGGATTGTATTCTTTCTTCCTACAGGTTATTTTTTCTTCCTTTAAAACAAAACCTGTTTCAAGTTACTTAGGCATCGGCCACTAATTTTATATAATTTAAATTCTTTTTCAAATACTTTTCAGTTTCTGTTTGAAAGTCTAGTGATACTTGCTGAAAAAGTTTTACATATTTTTATTATTATTATTATTTTATCCTTTTACAGTTCTATACATTTTCAGACCAGTGACTCAGAACCGCAAACAAACTGAAAAAGAGAAGACTGACAGCACTGCTTTTTACTGTCATAAATTTGATCCCCTTAGGCATTTTATGCTGAAAAGACAATGTTAAATGTTGATCTCCTCAGCTGCTCTGGTATAAAGTTGCTGTAGCATGGCAAAGTAGATAGATTTTAAATCCTTTTAAAAAAGTATTTATTAACATTTGTGCACTTTCCTGATTGCATATACATATATTTCATAAATCAGCCAGGCTGGATTCATTCAAATTTCCATCCTGGGTACTGGTAGATGTGAAGTTTTGTTACAGTTTTTGAATTTGAATGTAAAGGCATAAATGAATTGGTATATTCAGATTGTAGTTTTGTAGAGGAAAAAAAGTTGTTATGTCATTGAATTGCATTCATAGCAGAGAGGTAGGACTAAACAACATTTGCCAGCATTTTGGCATTATGTTTCAGTCTTGTGAAGCTACCAATTATGAAGGCAGAAAAAGTGTCTATTTCCTCCAGCAAGCACTCTTTGGGCCTGGATCCATGGCCTCTGAGTCAGCAGCAGCTGCCTTGTTCTTCTGGACCCTCCGTCTTCTGGATCCTCACTCCTCTGGATACCCCACCCTCCCAGTGTGAGATCATCCCAACAGCCAGCACCCAATTGTGCACCAACCCATGCACCTCCTTTCCCCTCCACGATTGTGGCAACTCCGAAATGGCATATTGTAGCAACTTTGAATAGCTGTCTCTGATATTGACATTGGGTAGGTGCTACAGAATATATGGGAGACACAAAAGTGGCAGGAGTGGGAGTGACTTCCAATTTTGTGCAAAGTTTCCCATTGACTTTGCTTGTAGGATGCCATCAGGGAATGTCAGAAATCATGATCCCATAGCCATGGCTAACCATGACATTGTAATCACTGAGTGCTCAGATTGTGATTGTGACTCTGTGGACCCTGCAGCAGCCAGAACTCTGAGGATCAATTATTAAACTCCCCTCATTCAGCACCATTGTAACTTTGAATGGTTCCTGGACCATAAGGATCATAAGACGATGACTACCTGTAATCTCTCTTGCTGCACATAGTGCCACTTTGCTTTGGGGGGTGGGGGTGGAAAAAATGTGTATAAATATTCAGCAAAGTGAAAATAGGTCTCTGAAGACCAGCAAAATCATTATAGGATATTGTATAAAGAATATGTAACAAATAAAGGAGCTTTGTAGAACCATAAAAGCTCCCACACTTCATATTGCATTTTTGTGAATTGTCTCTCTACATAGGGTCATGCCCTACTGCACTTTACACTGGACCACCTGATCAATATCTATATAAAAGAGGAAAAATACAGAAATTCAATTTCAGAAATGGCAGCATTCAAAATCCAGCAGGGAATTTCCCCAGCACATTCTACTCTGGCACTTTGACAACAAGTTATAAAGACCATTTTCAGTGCAAAAAACAGTGAAGTTAAAATACATCAGAAAATTGCAGAGTGTTTCCTTAGGATTAACAAAGACCTAGTCTCCTTATGTTTGAATATATTGACTAGGTTATTGTGATTGTGCATGTTGTTATCATGACAGGTAAGTTTTATAGCCTCGCAGTTCTTTTACTATTTACTTCCATTTCTACTGGAACTTTTTTCTCTCTCCTCAAACAAGTCTGTGTATAGAATACTTTCTCAGAATTTTAGTAAATGCCTTTGTTGAATTAGACCATGATTCATGAAAGCAAGTAAGTTAACATATCTTAAACATCTTCATTGTTTTAGAATCTTTTTTTTAAATAATTTTATTAGTTTTTAAACATTTATGGGAAAAGGTAAAGGGGTGCATAGAAAATGTTGGCAGCTCCCACACTAATGATAGAAATCCCTCCAAATCTCACAATTTTTACAATATTAAAAACAAGATATAAAAGATAAGCAAAAAACAGAATCTTGTTCTACATTGTATCAACCATGTGTTCAATCATTTTTCCTTTGTCACTTTCTAGTATATCAACGATTACAAATATTTCAAATACTTTTATTTTTGTGACCTAAGCCTTTTCGATATTGCTCCTTCCTCCCTGTCCCCAGGTGGAGCAACAGCCCCCCCTCCTTCATATCTTGTGCCTTGCTACCCTTTTCCCTACCTTCCCTGTGTTCGTCCTCTAGGAGAGATACATGTTTTTTAATGAAGGCTTCAGCCTCCTGCACTGTATTAATTCTAATCCTATTTCCCTCCCAAAAGATCAACATTCCCTCTGGCAATAACCATCTAAACCAAACTCCTTTATTGTATAATTTCTTTGATAAGGAGTAATAATTCCTCCTTCTTTCTCTTATCTTTTTTGGAATCTGCTTAAGAATGGTGATTTCTTCATCTTTATATTTTAGTGGTCCCTCCCTTTGGGCCCCAAGCACCTCATCCCTTGTGGTCCTCCTGAGAAATTTAACATGTACCTCCCTTGGAACATTGTGACTTCTAGCATATGCTGAGTTAATCCTATAAACCAGGTCCATATCCCCCCACAACTGTTCTTTGTCTCTCTTAATATATTCTGCAAAAATTGTACTCATAATATCCTTAAGATCTTCATTTTCTGTCTCTGGTAGGTTCTGGAATCTGAAAAAAAAGGACATTCTTTCAAATTCTATTTTTGCCATGAAGTTCTCCAATTCTACATTTCCCTTCTGGACTGATTTAACCTCCTCCCCTAGCCCAGCTGTCCCCTCCTCCAACACCATAATTCTCTGTTTGTTTTCTGAAATATGATGTTGAACACCTCTGAGTTCATCTTTAAGATCTGTCACCTCTTTTTTCAACTCATTTTGACCCCTCATAATTTCTTGAAACATTTGGGTAACAGATAGCTCTTTCGGGTTCTCTCCAGACCCTTCTTGTTGTAACAATGAGGTAGTTTTCGTTTGCTGCATGCTTGGACTGGAGGTGGTAGACGGAGGAGCCGAAAATGACTTGCCCATTGGTGGGTTCTTAGGCCCCATTTGTCTAAGTTCAGAGGTGTATATAAGTCTTTACAACGAAAATGGCGTTGGCGGATTGCGCAGCTGTACCAGTCCAAGGAGGCAGGCAAATGCGAAAGTGAAGAGTTAATTCTCCTTCACCGTTCCAAGACACCGAGGCATGGCAGAAAGGGGAAAGTCAAATAATCAAGGTCCAGGTAGACCATGTAACAGGAGAGATCCCGGTCTCCCACAGAGATGGTCACTCATGCGCTGGTGACGTCTCGCTTGGACTACTGTAACGCTCTCTACATGGGGCTTCCCTTGAAATGCACCCGGAGGCTACAGTTGGTCCAGAACGCAGCCGCGCGGGTAATTATGGGGAGTACTAGGTACTCCCATGTGACACCGTTCCTGCGCGAGCTGCACTGGCTTCCTGTGGTCTATCGGGTGCGTTTCAAGGTTTTGATAACAATCTTTAAAGCGCTCCATGGCTCAGGACCTAGTTACTTGCGGGATCGTATTCTGCCCTGCGACCAATCCGCTCGCACAGAGAGGGCCTCCTCCAGGTGCCGTCCACCAGACAGTGTCGAGGGGCGGCGCCTAGGAGTAGAGCCTTCTCTGTGGCGGGCCCAGCCCTGTGGAATGACCTCCCTCCGGATATTAGGAATACCTCTGACCTCCGCTCCTTTCGTATAAAGCTCAAGACCCACCTATTCCAAGTAGCTGGCCTGGCTCAACTTTGATCTAACTATATCGCTCCTGACGGGTTTTTATTTGGGTATTTTAATTGTATTCAATTATTTAGGGGTTTTTAAACATTGTATTTTAATTGTTTTTATTCATTAGCTGACCTCCTCCTTGTACATGTCTTGGTATATGTCTTTGTTATATGTATGTCTTGTCTATATATTTATTTCATATGTTTTATTGTACGCCGCCCCGAGTCCTTCGGGAGAGGGTGCGGCTAAGAAATAAATATATTATTATTATTATTATTATTATTATTATTATTATTATTATTATTATTATTATTATTATTATTGTAATAAAACAATACCAGAGGGGTTTTCATTGTTTTAGAATCTTTTAATATCACTAATGATGTAAGACCACCAAAGTGGGAGAAAAAAAATAAAGAGTGTTAAACAGATGGATACTTTTTATATATTCAGCATTGCTAAACAGGCTTGATTTCAAGTCCATAATGGCAAAGAGTGATTTGAAAGCCATCATTATCTGACACTTGTAATGAAAATGTGAAATGCCTGGATTGTTGTTGGTTTTTTTTTTTCATTTGGAGTTATAATGTACAGCAAGGTAATTGGTACCCTGATGTAAAACAAAAATAAAAACAGCAGGCGGGCATAGGCTCATGTACATTTTAAAATAAAGGCACAAGTGTGTATGTTGGGCAGCATAAAACAAAGTTTTTATTTGACTTTTTAATGACATATATCTAACATGTTGATTTAAATACTGCCAAATAGTTTAATCACATTATATCATTATATGTAATATAATGAATTATATTATAATTATATTTTACTACTGTTAGTAATAAGAATTATTGGAGAAGTCTTCTACATTTGACTCTTCTGCCAATGGCTAGATGACAATAAGAAAATCACACAATATATTCATCAATAGTGGCAGATACCATGTGGTGATTGTTGGTCTCTAAATAGCTTTCTTCTTGCAGATAGCAGATCGTCACATGACTACCGAGCCATGCTCTAATAACCAACTGGTCATTAGGGCAGAGAACAGATTGTTCAATTATTTGAATCCCACCATTAGCTGAGTTGTGACAAACAATATTTACCTTTGGTTGATCACTCCTCATGGATTTCTAGACAACTGAAAGACAGGCATTCCTTGAAGATCAGAATATTCATATTTATAGATGTAGTTCATATCTGTTTTTTTAAAAAAAAAACAAAAAATCATTTTAAGAAAGAACAAGCTTTAAAGAAGACATTTAAGTGTATCATATTATGCTTTCTAATGGATTTCAGAACTTTGAAGCCCTTTAATTAACTTTACTAAGGAAAAGTAAACAGCAATAAACATGAGAATATACAACCTTCTTTACATTTGAATTCAGTTCATATTCAGAGACCACATTTTGAAGACCATAGAATTTTTTCCTCCCTCAATATGATTTCACATTATTCATTTATTTACATTATTGTCAGGATTCGGCTGTCTGACATTTGTCATTTTTAGTAACATTCAGGGCAATTGAAATGCAACCCAAAGGACAAAATTCCACTTTGTTTTTGGAATATAAAATGAGGTGTATGCATGCATGGAGACACAAACACATGCCTTGTTAATGGAGAAATCATAGTACTATAGAAAGCAATGACGATGATAAAACAGTCAGGCTGTATATAGTAACATCTCTGTTGGTGTAATAGTATGTGGAAATGACCTTAGGAGATAGAGAAGAGAGGCTGCCTACAAATTGGTCAGTTAAGAAAAGCTATAGGCCACAGCTGTATAACAGCAGAGAAAGAAAGTAAGACAGGAACCTCCCTAACATATAAGCCTGGAAAAGAGATGGCACAGGATTTGCACTATTAGACTTGCAAGATTATGTTAAGGCAATCTCACAATAAACTAGAATTAGCTAATCTGGTCACATTTCCTGTCTTTCCTCCCTGGGATAGCTGACACTGCTTATCTCTGTGTATAAGTGGTTATTGGATGAATGAATCAACAACATTTCAGGGACGAGAAACAATTATTTAAAAGCAAAAAAGGGAGAGTTGGAAAGAGACCATTTCCATATGAAAAAAGGTAAGAGGTACTAAATATGAGAGAATCATTTGCCCAAGTTGAATTTGAAAGGAGAAGTCAAGTAGCAACTAATGGCCCTAAATTGGTTTTTACAAATATTATCAGTATATACTGAAAAGAAAATTTACCTAGGGATAGAATTCAAAAGATGGGCAATTGGAAGATGATACTCAATCATCTTTCAGATTAATAGTGTTTTTAAATGCCCAAAGCTTGATATATTATTTACGGCAGTGGTTGAGAACTTTCTATTGGCAACAGTTTACATTGTTATTGTTATTTAGTCATAGTATCCAAATGCATGTGGCAGTAATTTGATCCCATTCGAGTGTGTGGAGACAAATTTTTGATTGATTTTTTTTTCCAGTTTAGAATCTTTTTAAATATTTCTTTAGAATTAGAATTTTCTTTCTATGTTAAAAATGTGGTAAATTTGGTTAAAGTTGTTAAAAATATGCAAAAAAAAATGTGCATTGCTATTTATCAGAATATTGCCCCTTAAATAAGACTTGGGGCATTCTGGGAGTGCACCAATAAATAGCCCTGCAGGTTCTCATGAAACTTCTACGTTATCTTCTCTTCATCATTACCTCTCTCTTTTTTCCCTGCCAATACATATTTAGGATTCTTTTTTTAAAGTTATTGAAGATACTGACTAGGCATATGTTCCATGACCATAATAACTAGGCATTGTCCGATCAATTTAAAAGAAATGTATTTTCATTAAGAGGTTGCAAAACTCTACCAAGAATCACTGCCTTTTCTGATATTTCTGAACTAAACAAAGAATCTGTCAGTATTCTACTGGTCCAGAAAGTATAAAGGTAAAAGTAAAGGTTCCTCTCGCACATATGTCCTAGTCATTCCTGATTCTAGGGGGTGGTGTTCATCTCCATTTCAAAGCCGAAGAACCAGCGCTGTCCAGAGACGTCTCCGTGGTCATGTGGCTGGCATGACTAAATGCCAAAGGTGCACAGAACGCTATTACCAAAGGTGATCCCAATTTTTCTACTTGCATTTATTACATGCTTTCAAACTTCTATGTTGGCAGAAGCTGGGACAAGTAACAGCAGCTCACACCGTTGCACGGTACTAGGGATTTTATAAATTAGTCATGTTAGTACACCATAATGATAGGTAGATTTAAATACCTAGGAGTATGGCAGCCATACCATCTCCAGGCTGCAATTTATTGCTCACAGCAATAAAAAATAAGGGAAAGGTATTTGGCAAAATTTCAAAAGTAATTGCATTTGGAACTATATATCTAAAAAGCCAAGAATGCTTTCCCACCCATTGAAAGTTTATCCTTCCCATTTCCATTTCCCTTTTTATTTTTCAATTCATACTCTTTTATATGCTAACACTTTACCAGCCGTCAAATTATGGATCAGTCAGTGTTGCATGTGGTCTCATGCTGTTCTATTATTCATTTAAAAACAAACAAACAAACAAAAATACTTAGAGCAACTATGAGTGTAGGAGTCTGTCCATTGATTTTATTTATGCCACAGAAAAGGTCAGTCTGGTAAATCAAAGAATTTTTATGTAAAACAAATCTACAATTGTGTGGATTTCTTTTGTGTGTGTCCCTCTCTCTCCCCCTCTCCCTCCCTCCCTTTCACTTGTCATTGTAGGATCCCAACAATCTTAAAATGTTAGCTAACAAAATTTAAAATTCCGTTTTTCTATAGTTTTGCACTCATGTTGAAAGGCTGGTTCATTTGGCTACCTCTATGGGCAATTCTCCTTAAAAAGTGATTCAAGACTTTTAAAGGTTATTTTATGAATATTCTATTTTACCATTTCCTTCCTTCCTCAGTATATTAAAAGGCAAGGCAGATAATACATAGCTCGAGCACAAAGACCAGAATTATAATCAATAACATTATAAAAAAAGAGAGATCCGTTAAAAAATAATGTAAGGGGGAAAAAAACCCTCCAAAATGCAGCTGAATAAATGAAAAAAGGTAGTTAAGCCATACATGTTGCTTATCATAAAGAAGGCTTTGTTTGTTACAGCAATCATAGATAAATATGGGGGGGGGAAAGGTCTCAACAATTTTGTCTGCAAAATTCACTGTAGAAATATGAGTCACTCTAGAAATGTGGCTCCGTTTTCTTGGAATCAGCCCTGGCATTTCTTTTCTCAAAGTGTGATTATCAAGTAATAGTGCTTTTGTGTTGTTTATAATGCAAATAACACCACTTCTTTGCTTCTGTGCCTTCTTTTTCTATTCAGCTTAAAAGAAAGCATTTAAGTGTACATTAGGGTTCTTCTCCCCCTCTCCCCCCCTGTTTTCTCCAATCAACTCAGTGAATGATTGTTGATCTTCAAAGCCAGAGAAACACCTGCTTCAGTGAGTTTTGGTAAAAAGAAGGAGGAGGGAATATAAGACAGAAGCCTCTCAGTGAAAGAAGATACTCACAATCCCTTAACGTAAATTAGCTAAACCTTAATGCTTTCTGCTATATGCACAGCAAAGACCAATTTTGCAATGTTCTAGTTCCACAGTTAGTTCGCTCGCAACATCCATGAACAAAAGACCATGCAGTGCAGATATTATACTATGACAAATTTCATGCTACCATTGTTTCTATCTTGGAAGTTATTGACACACAGCAATTGAAAACAGTCATGCTTTTCAAACAGGTTTATATTTCGTGAGCACTGCCATGATAATAGGGTTTATGGTCAAGCTGATGCACTTGCCATGTCTTGAGAAAGAATATTTTTGGTCAGAATTATAACAAAGAGTAGTGAAATAATACTTTCCTCCACTGAATGTTTGTTAATAAATGAATCAGAATCTAATTCAAGAGAAATGTTAATTGGTATGAATAGATGAAATACAGACAAATAATATGAACAGAGTCTTTGTCCTCTTAAATAATGCTGCCATATAATGAAATATACAGAGTCTGATCAAATCCATTGGATATGCACAGAGATTTTCTAACCATTAATCTATATAGATAGACCACAATTAATGGTGGGTTATTGTTTTTAGGACAGAACAGTGCCCCATCCTCACTTCATAGGTTACAAATATTTGGCTACAATGAAGTCATGAATCCATATGCTAGGAATGCAATTTTGTATTCTCCCATTACACTAATTTATCCTGTTGATACTATTGTGCATCTATAGCTTTATGTCATATTGGTACATGAGGCTCCTTTTCTGATAAGGTAAAGGTAAAGGATCCCCTCGCACATATTCTGACTTTAGGGGAGGTGCTCATCTCCCTTTCACAGCCAAAGAGCCAGCACTGTCTGAAGACATCTCCATGGTCATGTGGCCAGCATGACTGAACATTGAAGGCACACAGAATGCTGTTACCTTCTCACCAAAGGTGGCTCCTATTTTTTATACTTGCATTTTTACATGCTTTCGAACTGCTAGGTTGGTAAAAGCTGGGACAAGTCAGGGAGCTCACTCTGTTATGAGGCATTAGGGATTCAAACTGCCGAACTACTGACCTTTCTCATTGATAAGCTCAGTGTCTTATCCACTAAGCCACCACATCATACTGCACTGGGAATAGTGTCACCTATTCTTCAAAAATGACAATTAGAGACAAGAGCTTTTGAAAATATCATTATTTTGTTTTGCTTAGTGGGGAAATGGATGTCCAGAGAGTGGTTTTGTGTAATCTAGCCTTTCAGATGGAATCCAAACTATGAAATTGATATATGTAATCAAATTGAACAGGATTGAAACCCATTTGAAAACTGCCTTCACTAATTCTACAGGAATTAATCTCCCTCCCCTTACATTTTGCCTTGCTTCAAGTGCATAATAACTTGGGTAATTTTGGAAATGGACACTGGAGTCCAGTGGCTGGATATTCTGTTATACCTGAGACAAAGCACTGGAATATAATTGGAATTGATACTAACATTCTATTGATTCTATAGTGATCATTCCAATGCTATGAAAGAATGGTATCAGAAGAAGGAATATGACTGAAGATGCCAGGCATTGCATGGGGCAAAACAGGAACACATTATTTTCTTTGATGGTTTGGGTGATTTTATGTCAACTTTTTCTTGGCTAGTATGAACTTTTCACCCTCTAATAATAGTCCTGACGAACATTGGAGTTTTTTTTAAAATATCACTAAACCTGTCTCAGGGAATTAATGGACTCTATCTAGTTTCCTAAGAAATATAGTATTTTTCCTTAAGATCTGGTACACAATTTGATGGGAGGTTTGGAATGAGCATGTTGCAGATCCTGGACAAGAAACTGTAAAAAAAATGAAGTAATACAAGAAACACAAAGAGTGAAGCCACTGGAGAATAGACAAAAGCCTTAGGACGTACCTTATGGAAATAAAGAAAGTAAAGTTAACCTACTTTTCCACTTGTATTGCTTCTAAACATAGAAGGCGAATGGTTCTAGTTTGGGTTATCAGGCCTCTCCTGCACAAGGAAGGGATGGGAGAGCTTTTTCATGGGCGCTGTGAGGAATATCTTCAGCATCTGCTGGTCAAAGTTGCTGAACTTCATTTGGATTAAGACGCTACCAGGACAAGTTCTTTGGAAGTGATTGAGACATGTTTGAATTATGTTTTATGGGAGAGTTTAAACCAACCAATCCTCTGAGCTCAGGAATTAGACTTATCGTGTTTAGTCAAAGCCTCCCAGTGGGTGGCATATGGTTGGGTCTAAGAGGTGATTAATATCTCTTTAAAAAAAGGGAAGATAGCACCTGTTTGGGGCACCTGTCAAGACGCTGTCCTAGGACTCATCAGTGTTTAATAACTTGTCAAATCTTCACTTTTCTAGGAAAGTTTTTTAAAGAATGGATGGAACTTATCTACATAATATTATCCTAATCTTTTTCCATCTGATTTCAGGCCAGATTACAGTACTGAAACAACATTGAATCTGTTTGTTTAAAATATCTGGATGGTTTTGGACAGAGGTAGTGCAAACATCTGGCCTTTCTGGAACTCTTGTGCTTTTTGACATCATTGACTATGATATCCTTTTAATTCTGACTTAAGATCTGTGGCATTTACACACATTTTATTTTAATTGGCTGGATGCTTAGAGACAAAATAGCTGTACCTTTGACCCATATTTGCTTAAGGACTTAATTTCCATCCCAAAAATTTAAAGTTTGGCACATTAGGCAGTCCATTTGGCACATGCAAATTTGTCTAATATGTCTTGTCCAACATAAAGAAGAACTTTAGCCAGATTCAGTGTCCTATCATTAGCCCTCTTGGAAGAGGGAATCAATAGTATACTACACTAAAACTGTCATGTCCGAAAAATAATTTTAATCAGTCACTAACATTCTGATCCGTTATCCTTTTTATTCCAGCTGGGCACAAAAATTCCAGGTATTTATAAATTAGATGATCTTACTCTCTTTTAGTATATATTTCAGAAAATTATATCCAGGAAAGTATTAAATTTTGTTATAATGGGAGGGAACAAAGGCAACATTAAAAATATGATTTCTGCCTGGATGGTCTCCTGGAGTGAGCCAAAGGTCAGAAAGGGGAAGCAGTGTGTTCCCTCCCATATTTGGGCATATCAGGGGTTGTGACACAATACATACCTATTTCCCTGGCTTAGCCGATAAAGGAGGAGAGCCTGTGGCTTAGTGGCTAACACATCTGCCTAATATGTAATACAGCCCAGGTTCAAATCCCAGTAAGGGTATGGCTAGCTGATGAGAACTAAATAGCTTGAAATAGATCTATACTAGTCTCCCTTTATTTATCAGCACAAATACAACATACATACCTACATACCTACATACATATATAGTTTCAGTTTTACAATATAATGCAATATAATATAATATATTATAAGATGATGAAATATGTTATGATACTCAAACCCTTGGGTTATCTTTTAAAAAGCTTAAAAACTTTAATAGCCAGTAAAGCAGAATTTAGGTATTTTCAAAATTCTAGAAATTTCTTTTTTATCTATATTTTTATACCAAATTATTTTCTATCTTTTCTTTTACCTTTTGAAATTGTGTGTTTGTGTGTGTGTATGTAATTGAACAAAATGACCTAATACATAATTTTATTTTATTTGGTTCCATTATTTTTAGAATAGTACATAGTTTCAGGTCACTGACTACAAAAAACATTTGATTTGACTTGATATGAATTGATTTGATTTTCTGAAGCAGCAATAAAAGAAAAACTTTTGTGAAATTGGGTAGGTAACCATAAGGTTTTTTCAGTGAACATTTCATACCATTCATAACTTTTCTTTCAGTTCAAATAATTTCATGAGCAGTTATTTAGCATGGTTGCAAAGACCCTAGATTCACTGAATCGCAACTCATTTAAGTTTGATTTCCCATCATTCTTTTAATAATAGTAAAGCTTTGGCACTTGAAATTATCTTTGAGGCAAGACCCAGCTCTTTCTTCTAAACAGATGGAAGCAGATGGTTTTTAGAACATTACCTGGTATCTGGGACTCTTATTTTTGACATGAACAACAATGACTCTTTCTGGATTTTATTACTGTGCACATCAAGGTCCACTTGAATGAAAAGGCTTTTTCTTCTCTTCCTTGGCCCACTGTGTCCTCTACAGGATAATTTTTATGCATGTGGAACAAGGGTCAATGTCCTAGCAGAAGAGCTTCATTAGATTTCACACACTTATTACAATGTTGTTTCAGTTTAAGCTCAGTGACACAGCACTGTGGTGATGCTTCCAACTTTCACTGTGCCATTTTACTTTTTCCTCCATATGATGATTTAATGGCCTGTCATCTCCCTGAATGCCACTGGCTAATCCCTATGTACTGCAGACAATCATGTAAAAATATACAGAGATAATTCTGATCATTCGTCTTTTGACAAATAGCAACCATCAGTGTCATTAAGATCCTAAATATTACTTCTGGAGTAATTTACTGCAATGTTTTTGATTTACTGCATCAGGTTTATGGTAAGGACTTTTTCTGATTCACTATCTCTTCAGCTGAATTTATTCTGAAAGCCTGTATACTAAATGCAATTGAATTGATCAAATTAGATGAAAGGAAAATGGTTGAGTTCTTCTTATTGTGGAGCTTATTATAAACCATAGCAAGTTGGACATCACTTCATGAAAACTAATAACATGATGTGAAGAAAATAGAAGAAATATACTAAAATATTGCAGCATTTCTACATTCAAAGGGAATTATTGCTGACCTCGAAATAATAATGCAAAAGACTCCTTTTTCATTCTGAAATGAGATCCTGGTATAATTGATAAAACTGACTGAAATGGTTTCTATCACAAAGATTCCAATAACTAAATTAAAATATATTGAAAGATGAATGTCATGGCACTAAAGCAGTAAAAATGCATTCTTCCTTGGAATCAGATAAAGCAGGAAGAGTTTTACTGAAAGTGTTACAGCAGAAAAACGAAGAGTGATATAAAAACTAGATGAGATAAATCATTGTAGCTGTTTTGGTACAGATGTTGACTGCAGAAATCACTTTTCATACATCTACCATTTATTATACTGGATTTTATTAACCATTATGAAGGCTATACATATAGCATTCTTTGGTTAAATTACTTTTAGAGAATTCCAAAGTAAAAGAAAATAAAAATCACCTGAACTGCATCTTTGATGTATTTTTTTAATGCTGTAAATGAAGATACATGAACTGCTAGTATGAATATGCCCCCCTGTGATCCAATCACAGAACTCATAAACATATCCATTACTGCTGCTCTCTTCATTTAGGTTCCATAGCATTGTTACTAACATTATTCTTAAAATTACTGTTCCATTTGTTAGGGCCCCTTGCATCCTCAGCCTTTTTATACATGAACTAAATAAAATGCATGCACCCACACAAACACAAAAACCAATTTCTTTTGGAGTGAACAGCAACAAGGCATAAGTCATTGCAGGTATGCTCATCATTAATAAGTTTTATTTGCTATGATAACTAGTGTTTTTATTTAGAGCAATGGTGATCAGTGGTTAGAAAGCAGTATTGAAGGTTAATTCTGCCGACTGCCAGCAGTTTGATCCTGACTGGCTCAAGGTTGATTCAGCTTTCCGTCCTTCCAAGGTTGGTAAAATGAGGACCCTGTTATGGTCTGCAGATCTGGCAGCAGAGTCGGACAGTGAGGAGGTTGGGGAAGAACATGGGCCAGTCCTGGAGTCTGGGGAAGGCTAGGATGAGGGCTCTACATCAGAGGCAGAATGGGGGCCAGGGCCATCGAAGAGTTATGTGCTGCCTCCGGAGCCTCCAGAGTCCTACAGCAGTGAGGCAGAGGAAGAGGTTCCCCCTCTTCCCAGTGTGCACATGCACAGAGCTGCCAGAAGGCAAGAACAGTTAAAACAGAAGGGACAACTGAGGAGTAAGGTTTGAAGGTGATTGGCCCCTTTCATAGGACATAAAGGAGGAGCAAAGGCACATGAACCTTTGCAGGAAGCAACTTGGTTCATGCTGGTCAGTTTACCTTCTGAAACTTCATTTGGACTCTTTGCTCCTTTTGGCCTTGCCAAGCTAATTGCTAATTAAGTCTTCGGCAGCATTTTCAAAGAAGATAAAAGTGGGTACTTATCAGCCTTATCCCAAAGGACTTTGGCAGCCTACTATGGAACTCTTTCCAACTATTTGGGACTCATTACCAGCTGTGAATGAACATAATTCACAGCCTTTGAAATAAAAAGAGGATTTTTGGACCTAATTGTGTGCTTTTTATTGTATCAGGACGCCTAGGTCAGAACAGACCCAGCGTGTTATGGACAAAATGTTGTCTCTGTAAACTGCTTAAAAAGAAGGGGCTATAAAACACTGTGAACTGGTATATAACACTAATTGCTAGTGTTATATGTATTTGACTAAATTAGTATGATGAAATATAGTAAGGAAAGAGAGGGAGCACACTCTAGAAGAGTAAAAGGTAACTCAATCTGGCTCTTTCATCTGAGAGAGGGTGACGATAGCCCTTCTCTAATAGTTTACAGATTATATTACAGATACAGAGTCCTCAATCTGGCAATATGTTGTCTATAGGTGTGAAAACAATGAAGAACTGCTTTTGGAAGAACTTATCTGTGTGTTCAGAATGAAATAACTTAAATGAAATTCAATAGTCTATGCAGGATTAGGGTTTCTGGTTATTTTTGGCCTGCTTATGATAAATAATAGTAATAGTTCTAATAATAATAATAACATGATCAGTTTGCTCTGAATAAAGAAAAGCTGCTTCTGATGCCATTAATAGGATTCAACCAATTTATTTTGTTCAAAGATCTATAAAGAAACAAAGAGGAATAAAGTAACTTAAATATCAGATAAAAATTGCTTAAAGAAAGCTATTGGACACTTTTCCGGCAATACAGTAGAAGCCATTTTAAGGCACAACAGGTTGTGTCTTAACAGAATACACACCCCGAGGAATTTTAGGGGTGCCTTAGCCCCACAGTATTTGTTTCCAGAGAGTAAGTCATCTGTGAACCAAGTTTCGTTGAAGTTGCTCAAGGCGTTCCAGAGTTATGCTGAAACGTACACACACAGAGCCGGATATATAGGTAGGTAGGTAGGTAGGTAGCTAGGTAGATGTAGATGTAGATGTAGATGTAGATGTAGATGTAGATGTAGATATAAATAGATATACACACACATACATACACATACACACAACAAACATATACACGTATACATGCATACATTGAAATTATCATAACATGTTTTCTGACACAATGCAAAATTTCATAAAACATTTCCTGTGAATAACTCCTGGTGTTTGACTGTGCTGTATATTTCAACATGAGCTACTTTGAAAGCAGATACACCTCTAAATATCTCCCTAAATTTTAAAGAATTTTTAAAGTACATTAGCAGTTCTGCCATCGTTGAA
Source organism: Natrix helvetica (assembly GCF_964273705.1). Lineage (NCBI taxonomy): Eukaryota > Metazoa > Chordata > Lepidosauria > Squamata > Natricidae > Natrix > Natrix helvetica. The sequence continues at coordinate 49,030,572 of NC_138552.1, forward strand.
GGTACTTTGATAAGGAAATGTCTCTGAAAGGATGACCCATGAGTCACAGTTCTCTGGTGTGTAATAAAAAGATTCATATCTGAGGATATAAATTCAGCATGAATTCATCCAACTGAACATCAAACATGTGACGATGGATTGATTTAAGTATGCTGAAATCACAAGGCTATGTAAGAGATGTAATATTACAGTTAGATACTATCTAAAATGTTCTATTTATTCTCTAATATATTTAAGGACCAAACTAGTTTCATTCTGGCATCAAATAGTTTCAAAGCTGCAGGAATACATTTTCCACCTTTCATACAGAAGGGAAAGTATCATGAACATTTATAGAATTGTATATTTATGGGAATAAATGCCACACAAGGAATTTATCCATTAAAATTAAATATCATTACAAGGGCCACTGATGTTTTTGTATTTCTCTTTTACTATTTTTTCCTACATAGTAATTAATTGGTTCATAATCTAAGGCTTGTGTTAATGAAGTACCTTTAGAGCCTTTTGAGAGTGTGTTGAGTGATGTAGGAATCCCTAAAGGCCTGTCCTCCACTTAGCTGTACAGAATCTTTAATTATGTCTAATTTTGCTGGTATAAGCCAGTCCTCACAGAGATGAACTTTCTTTGATAACAGGTAATTTATTTATGCTGCACTTCATATTTAACAGACTATTTAACTATAGGTATTTTTTTGTTCCTGAGGACACACAACCAATTCATTTTGTGTTCCTTCATTTACATTCAATCCGTTGGAAATATCAACAATATGTCCTCTAGAAATACATGGCACCTGCAATTGATGATACCAGCATGACATCTAATGGACCATCATGACATCTAATAGGAGGCAAATGGACGGGTCAGTCCCACCATGATGTCAGTTCTTACTAATTTTGTCTGCCTTTATCCAACTAGAGTGCACAGACATGCAGAAACAGATATGCATATATTAACCTGATGAACACTAATGATTGGGAACTTCACTTGCCTCAATTAGAAATGGGCTTGGTATTTATAAGGCACTCAGATAATCTTCAAGCCAAAAAGAAGCTTCTTTTCCTGGGAGGTTTTTATTGCCCCAGCAGATAAGAGATGTATCACTCAGCATCTTATTTGAGGGAGATAGATTGCTATATAAATTTGATTGTTAGACAGACAAAAGGACAGCCAGGCAGGCAGATAGTCAGACAGAAAAACATAGTTGATAAACTTTTAATGTGCCCTAGTTTTTTTTCTTTCTTTCACATATTACCAATGATGAAGACTGTCTTGGAAATTTGTTTTTCTCCATAAAGAAATATATATGGGAACAAGTAGTGGTTTGCAAAAAAAACTTTTTTTCCTGAAATGTAAGAATTACTAACTTAATCAAAGACTGCTTGATTGGGTATTGTTTTCACATAGTTTTGTCATACTTTGAATCAACTAGAATTTCGACCATTCTTTTTTCTACCAGAAAAGTCATTACAAAAAAATAGACTAAGGATATATCTTTCTAACTGTCAATGGAAGTTCCTTGAGAGTGAAAAATTACATTTATTTTAAAAGAAATAAATCTTGTGTATCCTTTTAAATAAAATCCAATTTTTTCACCACCTGGCCTATCTTCAAAGCATTCCCAGTATACTCCAAGTCCAATATACCTATCCTTCCATTTGTCCTTACTGCCAACAGATTCATATTCTGAATTTATATGAATCATATAAACAGAGGTGGTATTCAGCCAGTTCAGACCAGTTCAAGTGAACCAGTAGTGGAAATTTTGAGTAGTTTGGAGAACGGGCAAATACCACCTCTGGTTGGCCCCGCCCTCCTGCAACCATCATTCCCTGTTCTATATTCCCTTGTTTTTTTAACTCAGTTATTGTCAGCGGAAAAACACCCTGAAGAAAAATGAGGTCTATCGATCGGGCTGATTTCCAACAGCATATGCATTAAGATGTTAAGAAAAGAAAATAGTCTTGAGAAGCATATTCTAATTAATAAACAAACTTTAATACGAAAATAATAAAAGTAAATAAAACAGAAGCTAACTAATTGTTACATTTTGATAATAAATGTTCCGTCTGCCAGCATGGCAGCCGGACAAAAGTTCAGCAGTAACTTTCTCTTTCTCCTTCGTCTCTCTCTCTGGAATGTGTGAAGACATGCGCAATAAATCACTTTCAGATAACTTTTATGACCTGCGCAATAACTCTTTCTCAGTTTAACTCTTTAGTGTCAGTTTCAGTCAGTTCATATCTAGCAAACTTTTTAACATCGTGACAGTTATTTTCATATGGCAGAGCGGATGGTCGTGCCTCAACTGAGCTAAAAAAAAAAAGCTCAGTTCACCAGTGCTGACACGGAGGGTGATCTTTGAGTGCTGTGCGCATGCGAAGCACACTCTCATACAACCAGTAGGAAAAGATTTGGAATCCCACCACTGCATATAAATAGTACAGGCCAGTTTCTTGGCTGGTGGATTGGGAAGAAATGTGATGTCAAAGAAGCCATTTTGGTCTAATGGTTTAAGGCATCAGGCTGAAAACCAGGAGACTCTGAGTTTCAGTCTCACATTAGGCATGAAAGCTGGATGACTTTCAGGCAATAATACCTTCTCAGTCCAACTCATCTCATGGGTTGATAGTCTGGAGAAATAGTGGGAGGAAGGATGATTAAGTATGTTCAAAGTCTCAAGTTATTACAAAAATAACAAAGGCAATATTTTTTTTAAAAAAATTACTCATAGTTATCATAATCACAGACTATCAGGTAAAAGAACAAAAATAATTGCATTACTTAAGTAAACATGAATCAATTTCAGCAATCTGAGATATCTCAACATTGCTTTACACTAGATGTTGTATGAGCAAAGAGTATATTGCTAATACCAGACCTGTTTTTTTTTCTTGCATTTGAAAAAACTCATGAAATGATGCCTTTGTAAATGAACATGGAAACAAACCCAAAATAAACATGCACACCCAATGTGGAACCTGTAATATACCATCTGAGCACTGCACAATTATATTCTGAGCTACTTAGTTTCACCCTGTGATCAGGAACCAGAATCATCTGACAGTCATTGGAAAATTAGCTATCACATTAACTGTATGGTCAAGACAAGGAAAGATTGGCTACCTTTCATGATTTCTTCTTTGTCTTCCATACTAAAGAGCCTAACTGGTGTGTATCTGTATTTGGATTAGAGCCTGAATGCTGAACATTCAGTATGGATCCAAAAAAACAAGTACCAGGAGTTGGCCTTCAGGATACAAAAATTAGAGGGCAAACTCATTATAAAGAAATAAGCCAGATGGTGTATTAAAGGAACAAGCCAAAATATGATCAAACCATGAAGGCTATTAGGTGATGAACAAATATTTAAAAAGGTAAGCCCTTTTGTAATGTTTCTTACCCATACCCAATAGTGCTTAAAAACTGACAGGGATAAGCAGGACCAATAGTGCTTAAAAACTGACAGGGATAAGCAGGACTGACAGGGATAAGCAGCAAGACAAGGTTCCAAGGTAGATACCCCAAATCCAGCATGAACTGAAATGCTAGAGAATGGTCTTCTTGTGAAGACTTGAAGATTCTCGTTCTAAACCTAACTTTCTTCATGTCTTCATATGAATGCATAGAGAAATGCACACAAATCAGCTAGTGATATGCTCATCTTATCATCAACTTTTCCTTTCTCTGACCTTTATACATTTAACTGAGGGTTTGGAACAGATCTGTACTTGCTACTCAAATTACTTTCTAATTTACTAGATTCTAGAGTGCACAAGGATCTGTACTTCACTTCATACCCAGTGAGCCATCTTTTGGATCAGCAGATGAATACTGAATGATGGGAGAAAGCAAGGGCTTTCATCCATAGTCCTGATTTTTTCCCTACTTAGAAACCCCACATGCAATATGAGAAGGATTAATATTGCTCTCAGATGTGCCCATTACTTTGTTTTGTAAAGTCTTCTAACCCATAAATGTACTATTGTGTACATTTAATTAATTTATTTAAATTATTAAGAAAATTTACATGGCCAGCCAACTCATGGTGGGCAGCTTACAGAAGTAAAGGGAAATCAATCAATAAATAAATAAAAATTGCTTGTATTTGTAGTATTTTGTTGAGCTAAATGTACAAGGACAAATGTAACGTTTTTATTTTGACTCTAGCCCACACTACTGTCATTCTGTTCTGCTAACAGAAATATTATATTTATTTATACCACCAAAGCTGTAGAATGGTAGTGCCTATTTGCCAGCTGCAAGTTGAACTAATGCTCAGACTTTAACTGCCAAAAATGTAATAGCAAGAGAAAATCTGAGTTTCACAGGAGAAGTCAAACACTAAGGAGTTATTAATATGTATTGCTGGGGCAATTTATTTTGCCATTTTATTTTTCCTCTGCTGTCATTGTAGGAGCACTAGGTATCAATTTAGATTGAAGGTTAGTGCAGGAAGAAGAAGAGAGAGATAATCCTATCAGCCTTCCTCATTCTGCTTTACTGAATGAAGGGATCAACTTGCTTAAAGTCAAATAACTTTATCCTATCAGTGTGGCAAGAGACTGTAAGGATGAAAGTGCCTGATGATATTGTAAGGTTTCCTGAAAACTCAACCTTACTATTCCAATAGCTAAACTTTGAAGATGTTGAGTTCTTTTCTGTAAGTAAGCTTACAGAAGAATGTTATTGTAAAAGTTAGTCTATTTCCCAGGGATTTGCAAAGTCTAGATTTTCATTTTTTTAAAAAATGGCAAGTTGAATATATGCTGAAGTATTAATTAAATATTTAATTAAAAAGCAGTGGAAGAATCAAACAATTGCTGGTGCAAACTATAAACATGTTATTACCTTTTCTACTAACATATATAGGAGTGAAACAAAAGACAATTTAATTATTTCATTGGTTACATACTGTAACTGGTGATTAAATTTAACTGGGAGGTCACTAGTTGTGCAGATGTGGCAAAGACAAAAACCCCTATATCGTGCTTTCTTCTGTTTCAATTTTAACATTTTCTTTCTTGATAGTCCTATTGTCTAAAATGAAAATACTGAATTTTACGAAGGATGGCTATATATTTTTGGCTATATATTTTTTCTGAAGTCTGGCTCATGTTCATTCCAAAGTAAAGTTTAATTTAAACTTTAAAGATCAGTTTAAGCACAATAAGCTATTACGCTATTATCTTTGGGATCTCACTTTTCTTTACTCACAATCCTTTCATTCACTCTCACTTCTATGTCTCTTACTGAATTTCCAGGTCAATTACTGTATTTACTATACTGAAGTTATAAAAACTCCTTAAAGAAATATTCATTCATCCTAAAGGAATAAAAAAATTATAGCATCTATCCTTTCTGGCAATGTTCTTCTGCTCAAAAGTTCAGACCAAATAAATAAATAAATATAGAAATATCAAGAAATACTGTGGATGTTTTAGATGTTATCTATATGTTTCCACGCATTCTAGAGCACCTTTTCCCTTTACTACAAAACATTCTGCATCCTTACTTGTCAATTTACTGGACATAGGCATTTGGAATCTAAAGTGGTCCTCTGATTTTATATATTGCATTACTCTATGCAGACTTACAAAGACCTGTATGCATATATGGAATTTTTAGCATGCTTTGTCAGGAAAAAAAAATGCCCTGGGAAATATGAGATCAATGGACCGTGGCTGATTCCCTTCCGCATATCTTTTGAGATATTGAGAAAAAATAAAAGTCTTTTAAGTATTCTAATTAATAAACAAACTTTAATAATAAAATAATAAAAGTAAATGAAACAGAAATAACTAATTGGTTACATTTTGATAATGAAAGCTACGTCTGCCAAAGTTGGCTGCCGAACAAAGAAGAGGAAGAATTTTGGAATGTGTAACGCGTGCGCAATAAATCACTTTCAGATAACATTTTGTTTTATGACCTGCGCAATAAAGCTTTCTTAGTTTAACTCTTGAATGTCAGTTCAGGCAGTTCAGGCCTAGCAAACTTTTTAACATCGTGACACCCCTTCTTTTGCTAGTCTGGGCTGACGTCATCAAATCATCAATTAAGGCACATCTTCTTTCGCAGATATTCGTGTTGATTTGCGGCAAGTGGTTTGTTAAGCATGTCTGCGATCTGATCATGTGTAGAAACATATTGCAATTTAACAAAACCTTGCTTAACTAATTGCTTTGTGTTTTGATAACGAATGTCAATGTGTCTGGACCTAGAACCTGTAAAATGTGACTCAGAAATATAAACCACAGATACATTATCTTCTATCACGGTGATTGGTCGAATCGGACGTGTCCAGATATCTGTGATCAAAGCATCAAACCACGTTAGAGAATTACAAGCATCTGAAACACAAGCATATTCAGCTTCAGTAGATGAACATGAAACAAAACTCTGTTTTCTCACTTGCCAGTAAACAGGACAACCATTTAGGAACATCATGTAACCAGAAGTGCTTTTGCGTGACTTCTTGTCGCTCGCCCAGTCAGAATCAACAAAACAAATCAACTTTGGTTGATCAGTGTGTGTTGGTTCTAGCAATAACTTCATGTGTTTAGTGTGTTTCAGGTATTTCAACAACTTCTTAATGCATGACCAATGAAATTGTGTTGCCTTACCTACGTGTCGTGATAAAAGATTAACACTAAGTGCGATGTCAGGTCTGGTCCAACTACTAATGTATAATAGTGAACCAATGACTGAACGATAGAGTGTTTGATCCTCGAACTCAGGACTTGGTTCATGTGTTAAGTTGTGAAAATCTGTTTGCATGGGTGTCTTTGTTGTGCTAGCATCTTTCATGTTGCAATGATGTAGAATGTGGTCAATTTTCTCTTCTTGTGAAAGACTAAACCCCTTCTGTGTCTTTTCAATTTGAACACCTAAATAAGTGCTAATGTGTCCTAAAGATTTTAGTGTGAAGTATCTCTGCAAACTTTTGGCAAAAATCTCACTCATTTTCTTATTTGGACCAATATAAACAATATCATCAACATAAACAAGAATTATCTCATATGCATTGTTAGATCTTTTTGTGAACACGCATTCATCAGTTTCGGACTTAATAAAGCCCATTGAATTTAGTTTGTCAGTAAGACATAAATACCACATTAAACCTGACTGTTTCAGACCATAAAGACTTTTGTTCAGGAACCAGGTATCCCCTTCTTGCTTTCGGAATCCCGGAGGGCTTCTCACGTAGATCTCTTCATCTAGGTCTGCATGTAGATAAGCTGTGTCCACATCAAATTGGAAAACTTCTAAACCAAGAATAGTTGCAGTGGTTAAAGCAATTTTTACACTTTCAGTTCTGACTGTTGGTGAGTAAGTGTTTGTGTAGTCCTCAGGATAACGTTGAGCGAAACCCTGAGCTACCAGTCTGGCTTTGTATAAAGACTCACCATTCGGTTTCTTCTTGATTCTGTAGACCCATCGGGTGCCAATGACTTTCTTGTTTGCTGGAGGTTTTGCAGGTGTGAATACATTAAGTTTCTTCAAACTGTCCATTTCATCCTGCATTGCATCATACCACTTGTCTTGTTCTGAATCAGGAAGCTGTTTGATTTGTGTGAATGTCTCTGGAGGAAGAGTAACGTTGCAAATCAAAGGTACTGGTGTTTTTGTCAGTTGCCATGAATAACGTTGTGGAGGGATTCCTTTTGTGGCCCTCTTGGAGCATCTAGGAGCAACAGACCAGTCTTCTTCTTCTTCTTCTTCTTCATCATCCTCATCCTCACGTTCATCGCTAGCATCAGCATCTGTGGCTTGCGAAGACGGAACATCAGGTTGTGAAGAACTGGTAGAAGGAACATCTGCCTGCAAATTGTCATCAGGCTGCGTGGCATCTGGAACACCATCTCTAGGAAAATAAACTTCAGGATCATTGGAATGAATCCTGGACCAGTCAATGTCTTCCTCAAAATTAGCAGATTGTGAAATGACAATCACATGTTTAGTATCAATGAATTTGTACCATTTTGAATTATCATCAATACCCATAAATCTCAGTCTCTTTGCTACTGTACCTCCCTTTCTTCTTTGACTTAAGGGAGTGTTCACCATAGCATATGAACCAAAAATATGGAGGTTCTTGAGATCAGGCTTGTAGCCATACAGCATGTAGAAAGGAGTTTGATTGATTACACTGCTCCAAGTACGGTTGACAATGTAATTTGCATATTTGATTGCTTCACCCCAGTATGCGTTACTGAGATTGGCATCTTCTAGAAGACAACGCATCATGGTTTGTAGAACCCCTTGTCTTCTTTCTACGACTCCGTTATGAGCCGGTGTATATGGAGCAGATGTCTGATGAAGAATTCCATTCTTACGCATCCAGTCCTGGAAATGCTGAGACATGAATTCTGCACCACGGTCACTCTGGATTCTGGCGATGCGAACTTGGTATTGTGTAGAAACAAACGCTGCAAAGTCTTTAAAGATCTGAAAGGTCTCAGATTTCTCTCTCATAGGATATACAAATCCATATCTAGAATGATTATCTACAATTGTTAAAAAATACTTTCTGCCACCAAGTGTTGGTGGGAAAGGACCCACTATGTCAGTGTGTACCAAATCAAAAATGCGTGTTGACCGGCGTGTAGCGTGTTTGGGAATTGCAGCCGCCTTGGATTTAGCCTTTTTGCAAACCGCACAATCCAAAAACACCCTACACCCCTTTAGATCCAAACCTTTTGCGAACTCCGGCATCTTTCTAAGAACACGGAAACTGGCATGCCCCAATCTTTTGTGCCACTTATGAATACACCTGGAATGCAAAGGTTTACCAGTTAGTGAATTCTCAACATTAACAGTTTCATGAGGACCCTCAGGCTTGCTCTGAGCAATCTGTTTCTGTTTTCTTTGTTTGTTGGCTTTAGGAGCCTTTGGCACAGTAACGTTTTCTCTCTCTGGGACAACTCTCTCTGGGTTCACGTTGTGCCTTTTTGGAGTTTGCATACTTGCCTGTGCTTGCCCTTTAGGCTTTGGCTTTAAGTAATAAACACCACCAATCAGCATGGTTTCAGCAACAATATCACCATCTTTAACTAAGTAACTTGCTTTTTCGAGGTGGTGAACCTGGAACTTTAAATCTCTAGACAAGTGACTTTGACTAAGCAAATTACTGGTTGCTGAAGGTATGTAATAAACATCAGGGATGTGTGTATCGAGTTCTTCAATGTAAACAGTTCCTTTTCCCATGACCTTGCAAGTGTGGTTGGTGAAGGAATACAGTTCTCGATACTCGGGCTCTGGTTCGCCCATCTCTTTGAAAAGTTCCCTTCTGTGGGTAACGTGCACAGCTGCTCCACTATCTAAAGTCCACAAAAGACGTCTGTCGAACTTTGGATCAGGTTGTGGAACGTTGGTTATGGCCAGTGTCACAAGTGGAGCTTGTGAATCACGCCTTGGACCACGACAGCCTTGTCTTCCGCCTCTACCTCTGCCTCTGGAATCTGTTCCTCTGGGCTGGTACGTGACGGGAGCTGGAACTCGTTGGGGACAATCCCGGGTGTCATGTCCCACAAGGTTGCAGGTGTAGCATTTTGGCATCCTTGGAGCGTAGCCTCTTCCTCGGAAGGGACGTCTGGCTGGAGCCTTTGATGCTGGAGGCCGTTGCAGATGTGGGGTAGCTAACCTGATAGCTTCGTCTTCCACTAAAAGTCTGCAAACGTGGTTAACTGTGCGTTGAGCAATAGGCACGTAGTTAATCTTTGCAACAGCATCTTTCCATTCATAATTCAATGAGTTAATGATGATGCTAATCATTTGGATATCATCGATTACATGGCCATTTTGTCTCAATTCACTTCTCATTCTTTTCAGTTTGGTCAAATGTCCACCAATTCGTTCACCAGGTTTCAACTTCGAACCATGGAACTCAGACATGAGCAAACATGAGGATTCAATTGAAACGGGCCTGTAGCAATCTTCCAAAATAGCCCATATTTCTTGGGCAGTTGCATCAGGTGGAAAGATACCTTGGATCTCAATTTCCATTGACATGAGTAAAGTCGTGATTGCTCTGTTTTCGAGGTCTCTTATTGCAGGCGTCCACGGTGGAGGAGGAGGATTAAAAATCATGGAATGTGTGCCTTCTCTTCGAAGTAAGAGCGCAATTTCACTGACTCAGGCTTTATAATTCTCTCCTGACTCCTTCAATTTGGACTCACCAGTCAAGGGGGTGACTGTGAATACCTGCTGAGGAACAATTTGTTGCTCTGGTTGCAAAGCTGGTTGTTGAACCAGGGGATGCTGGGGTTGCATCATTGGCCTTTGCGTGGCAACATCAAATTGGCTTCCTCGAATTCGCCTTTGGCTTTGCCTTTTTCCATCTAGGGAGGATTCAACGCCTTCAGGGGGTGTTGAAGACTTAACCTTTGAGGGCAAAGTTTGGGCTTCTGTAAAACTCATAGCTAATTCTTTAAACCTCATCATCTTTTGCTGTAATGATTTTTCTCCGCCAGCAGATGGCAGTGCAGCTTCACTTCTTGGCTGCAGCCCTCTATACATGGCCGGAAGTTCAATGGGCTCAAAGGGACCACGTGACCTCGGTGACGTGTACATATCTCTTTGTTCTAATTGACCAATGAACTCTGTGGGGTGTGTCTTAGGCTGTTGTTTTGAAGACAAGATGGCGTCCTCAGACATTTTGGGAGTGGGGGAGCTTCTCCTACTTCGACTTATCTCTTCAAAACACGCTCTCGCCTCCCTAGCATATTTTTCAAACAGCTTTATTTGATCAAGATAGCTTTGCATTTCTTGCTCATCATCTGGGGAGATTTCATAAACTTTGCTTTCTGCGTGGGAGGATTTTTTCTCTGCCGGCAGTTGCCGTTTAGACTTTTGCCGTTCGTTAATTGTATCTTGATAATGAGGAAGATTTACTGACCTCAGTCCATAGATCTTGCCTTCTGTAACTCCTTCCCCCACATCTGGCTCAGCACCTGAAGAATCTTGCTCCTCTGTGTCTGAGGGAATGGATTCTTTCGAGCGCTTTCCATGTCCGTGTTTTTTTCTTTTCTTTCTCTTCTTTGACATGGCTAATTAGCCTTAGTTGGTTATCTTTAGATGAAGGGAAAATACAGCCATAAATTGTAGCCATCTCAGCTACAACCATCCTCTGCTACCAAGTTGTCAGGGGAAAAAAAATGCCCTGGGAAATCTGAGATCAATGGACCGTGGCTGATTCCCTTCCGCATATCTTTTGAGATATTGAGAAAAAATAAAAGTCTTTTAAGTATTCTAATTAATAAACAAACTTTAATAATAAAATAATAAAAGTAAATGAAACAGAAATAACTAATTGGTTACATTTTGATAATGAAAGCTACGTCTGCCAAAGTTGGCTGCCGAACAAAGAAGAGGAAGAATTTTGGAATGTGTAACGCGTGTGCAATAAATCACTTTCAGATAACATTTTGTTTTATGACCTGCGCAATAAAGCTTTCTTAGTTTAACTCTTGAATGTCAGTTCAGGCAGTTCAGGCCTAGCAAACTTTTTAACATCGTGACATGCTTATTCTTCTTCATATTGTTTTGAATTATCACTATATTAACCCAGCTATGTTCATGCCTGCTGCTGCCAAGATTGAATAATCAAGGAGGGTTGAAGTAAGACCATGAAAAAACCTTGTCAAGAATATTTTTAAATGGAGGAGGAGCCAACGTCATGACGATACGGACGTACGGTCTCAAAGCTCCGAGACCGCAGCCCAATGGGACCTAAACCGTCCCGCAGAGATGGTGAACAGGAAGAATATGTCTTGCTGATCTCAGGGACATCACAAAGTCCCTGATAGATCCAAGAGAAGTTCTTCAAGCCGGTGACCAAAAGTCCAGCCACCAGGCTGATGAAGTCAGGGCGGCTCCGAAACGGAAGGATACGGAAAGAGAAAGTGTTTCCAGCTGGTGAGGAATGTTTACCGTTTTAAAAGAGACTGCCTATAAAAAACTTAAAGTTAATTTAAATTTGAGAACAGAAGAAATAAGCTGCGGAATTAAGCTTTGAATGGTTTTGGACAGTGGGTTTTCTTACTTTTTCTTACTTACTTATTTTCATGGATGGAATTTATGCAAGCCTTTTATAACGAATGGATTAAGCTTTCTTCTTCTTTTTTCATTATTATTTTTTGCAACCTATGAACTAAAATTCTTCTTCTTCATTACTGCGTGTGTTTTTCCCCTTTTCGTCTCTAGTTCATTCAAGAATTTGACTTTTTTTAAAACTTGGAATAAAAAAGATACAAAAAGCAACAAAGAAAATTGTAACAACAGAGGAAAAGGTGACACTGCTACTCGGAGGCTGGAGGTTTGTGTAGTGGGAAAAACACTTTTACTTTCTTCACTGATTATTCTGGCTTGGCACTTCAAGGTCTCACTGTTTTGTCTATAGAGAGTGATAAGAAGAAAATCATACAGATGTTCCTTTGGAGTATATCTTTAATCAGAGAAAAGTGAAAATAAGACCTTATTGTGAATTTATGCTTAATCTTGTAAAAACCTTCTAAGCCAGAGCAGCAGTGTTTGTTAGCTGGAGATAATGGCACAATCTCAACAGCAGAGAGAAACTTTAACTTTGCAAAAGATATTGTTAGAAATTCAGAAATCATCAAACACATTTGAGAGGACAGAGAAGAAGTTGGAAAATCTAGAGCATCTCACAGTAAAATATGATAAAGAAGTTGGAGATGTTTATCAAGTGGAAAAAGTGGAAGATAGAGTCCAAGAAACCAAAGAGAAAAATCACCACAAAGAAATTAATCCGCTGATATCTATGGTGATTGGTTTGTGTCTGGAAAGAGTGGAATACAGAAAGAGGAATTAAATAGAGGGGAACACTACCCCAGATGGCAAGATACAGAAGAAGAAAAAATAAAAGAATTTATGGATTTAAAGAGAGAAATTTTGTTAGCAACATCATTGAAAACACCACTGACAATTAAAGATAAGCTGGTTAAGGAAACAGAAGAAGGACAACGAAATTACATGAGAGACTTAATAAGCAATGAGTTGCAAAGAGGAGTCCATACAAATTTGATTAAGGAGATGATAAGAGGTACCACAAATGGCAGAAGACATGAGATTGTTTTGTTACTGGAAAGATACAGGTTGATAAATGAAAGGGTATAATCTAAAACTAGTTAAACTTAGTGAAATTTGGTGACAACAGATATAGTTAAATAAATAATTGATAATGATAATAATGTATACATATGTATTGCTTTGATAAGTAATAATTGGATATGAATATTGAATGGTACCTATGAAAGGAAGGAAAGGAAGATTATATTTTTGGGGGGTTATATATAAAAGTTAATAAAAAGGAATTAAGTTAAATTTAGTTAAGTTTTGTTTATTAGGGGAAAATGTTATGATAAAGGTCACAGTCAAATAAAGGAGGGATAATGATAACAACATACAACCAGGCAGAAAACCATACTTTAATTTTTAATGTTGCCTTTTTATATTTGTGTTGTATTAGTGCTGATAAATTTATTTATTTTTATTTATAAAATAAATTTTATTTTATACATACATATATATATATATATATATATATATATATATATATATATATATATATATATATATATATACATACATACATACATACATACATACATACATACACATACACATACACATACACATACACATACACATACACATACACATACACATACACATACACATACACATACACATACACATACACATACACATACACATACACATACACATACACATACACATACACATACACATACACATACACATACACATACACATACACATACACATACACATACACATACACATACACATACACATACACATACACATACACATACACATACACATACACATACACATATATATATATATATATATATATATATATATATATATATATATATATATATCCCTTTATTTATTTATCAGCACAAATACAACACACACACACACACACACACACACACACACACATAAGGAAAGTGGATGTAAACTGTAAACAGTGATTTGGAAAGGAGGATTAGAAATTTTTGTTACTAAATATTATGAATGTTTAGCCAGAATAGGCCATAAGGATTACTTGTTTTTGGAGTATATTAAAAATAGCAAATGAAATGCCAGTATGTGGTTATGTTTTAAATGTTGATATATTTTATGATGAAGGACATTTAAACAATTATAGTCAAATGAAAAGGGAGGTATAATGATGGTAATATGTACTGTATAAACATATCTGAGTTAAAAAAGTTGAGTTAATTTGAATTATGGTTGATGACTGTGGAAGAGATGTACGAAAGTCTTTTGTAACCAACTGATACACTTTCTACAGTATGTAAAGAAGGAGGATTCTTTGTGTTGTGTCTGTTTTGAAAATCATAGGTATTATATATATATATATATATATATATATATATATATATATATATATATATATATATATATATATATATATATATATATATATATATATATACATACATACATACATATATATATATATATATATGTTGTAATTGTACTGATAAATAAATAAAGGGAGACTAGGATAGATCTATTTCGAGCTAATTAGCTCTCATCAGCTAGCCATACCCTTAGTGGGATTAAAGCCCGGGTTGTATATATCTTAGGCAGGAGTCTTAACCACTAAGCCACGGGTTCTCTTCCTTATCAGTTGAGCCAGGGAAATAGGTATGTATTTGGGTTACAACCCCTGGTATGACTAAATATGGGAGGAAGGTCACTACTCCCTCTTTCTGTCCTTCGGCTTACCACAAAGACCATGCAGGCAGAAAACCATATTTTTATTTTTACTGTTGCCTTTTTATATTTGTGTTGTAATTGTACTGATAAATAAATAAAGGGAGACTAGGATAGATCTATTTTGAGCTAATTAGCTCTCATCAGCTAGCCATACCCTTACTGGGATTAGATATATCTAATGTATATATATATATATATATATATATATATATATATATATATATATATATATATATATATATATATATATATATATATATATATATATATATATATATATATATATATATATATATATATATATATATATATATATATATATATATATATATATATATATATATATATACACATATACATACATACATACATACACACACACACACACACACACATACGTACATATATATGTATTTGTGTTACAACCCCTGGTAAGCCTAAATATGGGATGAAGGTCACTACTCCCTCTTTCTGTCCTTCGGCTCATCACAGAAGACCATGCAGGCAGAAAACCATATTTTTATTTTTAATGTTGCCTTTTTATATATGTGTTGTATTTGTACTGATAAATAAATAAAGGGAGACTAGTATAGATCTATTTCGAGCTAATTAGCTCTCATCAGCTAGCCATACCCTTACTGGGATTTGAACCTGGGCTGTATTATATCTTAGGCAGGAGTCTTAGCCACTAAGCCACAGGCTCACCTCCTTATCAGTTGAGCCAGGGAAATAGGTATGTATTTGTGTTACAACCCCTGGTATGCCTAAATATGGGAGGAAGGTCACTACTCCCCCTTTCTGTCCTTCGGCTCATTACAGAAAACCATCCAGCACAAATACAAATATAAAATACACAAATATAAAAAGGGAACATTAAAAATAAAAATATGGTTTTCTGCCTGGATGGTTTTCTATAATGAGCCGAAGGACAGAAAGGAGGAGTAGTGAGCTCCCTCCCATATTTGGGCATACCAGGGGTTGTAACGCAAATACATACCTATTTCCCTGGCTCAGCTGATAGGGAGGAGAGCCTGTGGCTTAGTGGCTAAGACTCCTGCCTAATATGTAATACAGCCTAGGTTCAAATCCCAGTAAGGGTATGGCTAGCTGATGAGAGCTAAATAGCTTGAAAAAGATCTATACTAGTCTCCCTTTATTTATTTATCAGCACAAATACAACACACACACACACACACACGTGTGTGTGTGTGTGTGTGTGTGTGTGTGAATATTTTTTAAATGGAAATACTCTAAAATGAAGCTGACATAATGCTAATTGTTAGAACATCAAGGCATTAATGATGTACCTGGGGCAAATTCAACAGGAATTCTAGCTGCTAATGCAACTATTGGTAAAATCAAGAATCTATGCTGGATGAAAACACATCAAACAGCTACATGGAATGTCTGAAGAATGAATCAGGGTAAATTGGATATCAACAAATGGGAGATTGGCTTGTTGAGAATCAACCTCCTTGGTGCTAGTAGCTTACAAAGGCCAGACAACTGCTATTTCCAGTCTGAAGAATGTATGACACCAAGAAAACTAATAAGGTGACATTTTTCATAAACAAAAAACTCAACCAAACATTAGAAAGCTTGTTGACAGTTATTGATTGCATGATGAGCATCCAAATCTGTACCAACCCTCTCAAAATTAGAGTTGTCCATATCAACACTTAAACAATTGATGCAATAGAGTTTGAAATAAAGGGTTTCTATTCCAGCATCAAAAAACGCTCTAAGGCAAGTGCCCCCAAAATACTGGGGGCACAAAATACATACTGAGTGATTTCAATAAATTCAAAAGTTATTCAAAAGTTTGAATTTGAAAAGAAGAATGTTGCAGGTGACTGGTTCAATTTTGCCATGAACATTAATTTTGAATCATAAATATCTGGTTTAAACAGCACAAGTGTCGTTTATGCTTGGACATTGCCAAATAAACTGCACTGTGATCTGATCAATTGTATTCTATGCAGTTACTGATGCAGTTCTGTTCATGGCAGTTCTGTTCTTCCTTTTGCAGAAGGAATATTTATTGTCTCCTATACATTCATTCCAAGGTCACTGTTGATCACTGAATATTTCTTTCTTTGCTGGTCTCTTTAACATAAAATTTAGTTTATCTCCCTGCTAGCCTTCATATAAATGCCACAAGTAGTCCCTCATGACATGTATCTTTCTGGTTTTGTTACAACAATGACCCACAAATTATATGTCTCCATAAAATGAAACATTCTCAAGAATACTGATAATGGGTGTGTTTACAGATTTCTCTTTTCAAAGTGAGATGCTGGCTCACACAGTTAGAATAACAATGAACTTGACTGACATTCAGTCTTTCCCCATATCATGCATTATAGCATTTTCTTTCTGAGTACAGAATGTTCAGATTTCTATGTAACCCATTTGTATTCCTTATCAGTTTTTCAACAATTATTTGTTAGTGGACAAATGAGTATTTTTGCTCATTTTTATCATCCCACATCTGTTATCATTTGTGCCTCTGCAGATACCATGTTTGCTAGACAATGGGAAGAATGAAGGAAACTTTGTGAAACTTAACTAAACTTAATTCAGCAGTTTCCTGAAGAAAACTGGATTTGGAAAATTGGTAGTGAGTTTGGAAATAAATTTCATATTACAGGAAAGACTGAAAATTTCCTGATATCCAGGACTATTTCATAAAGTCCCTACTACTGGACATTTACTGGACTTTCCTGCCACTTATCTACATTTACAATATAAATAGGGGATTCAGCAGAAGGAAAGGAAAAAGTGTCTAACACCAGGTATATTAATTATTGCTGGAGACCCTTGAAATAGAACCCCCAATGGTTCTATTAATCCAAGAAACTGAGAAGCTGCATAGCCAATAGGCTTGAGTTTCCTCATCAGTAACATTGACTACTGTTATTCATCAAAGATCCAACAGCATAGAAACACACACACAATCACAATGGATCTAAGGTATATTCATCACATATGCCTTTGAGAAATGGGATTATTTTACGAAAAAATAATGAAAATATATTAATGGTAAATGATAAAGAAACTGTCTGTCATGGAAGAACAGAATCTGTTGTGTACCAAGGCTGTCCACCAGCAGGTGGCGCTGTCCCGATCTTCACTGATTGGCCCTTCCGTTCGGCAGGAGAATTCCAGTTACCCCATTGGTTTCCCGACTGACAACTATCAGTATAAATAGCTGTCAGCCGGGGTTTTTGTTGCTCTGTTCTGTCAAGTTACTGTTACTAATAAAGGTTAAATCGTTCAGCAGCCTCCTCGTACTTCATTACCTCAGAACATAAAAGAATCCATTTTGGAAATAGTGTTAAAATATTATTGAGCCATAACCCAACAGAAGACTTCTTGAGGACTAGTGACAGAACAACAATAGAATTAATTCCTGGGAACTAGACCCAGAATTAACTCCAGTGAATCCAAAGCATTCTAAAATATTCCAGACATAGCATTACAAATGAAAAAGGACTGAATTGGGACTAGATTAACTTTGAGTCCAAAGTTTGAATTCAGCTCCTGGCACCTTTATGCCCAGAAAGACAAGATCTATTCAACTCAAAGCAATCAACATTTATACGATTTTTCAGCCTTTTGTTACAATCCTCATGGTCTTGCTCCAATTCCTAGAATGAGAGTTTTGTTCAGTTTTTAAATGGGGAAAGAATAATAAATTAGTGTTGTGAGCTTTCTCTGGGAACTCCCGTATTATAGAGGTTTTTTCTCCTGTGTAAAACCAAAATGATTCAGTAACAGGATTTCAGGATAAGCTGTTCAGGAAACAGTTACTGTTCAAATTGAAGTGCTGGTTTCTTTTTAATATGAACAATGTCAATTGTTCAGGGAATATTCAGGACAACAGGATGCATTCAAGAATTAGACACTGAACTTAATCCTTGGTTCATTTTTAAGTGGACCAAGAAATATCAGCCACAGAAAAGAAAGTAGTATTAGCCTTGAAGTCCGAGATACTGAAATGAAATGATGAGTACCAGTTTAAGACTTAGAGGTTATTTAAAGAATCCAAGGATTGAATAAAGCTTTTTAGTTCTGAAAAAGCTTTCAATATTGCAGAATCTTTGATGACAGTGCTGCATAAAACCTCATTAATTACAGTAGGACTTAAATAGATGGTGAAAATTGCAGCATTTAACATTTTCTTTCTTTTCTTGCACAATTCTCTGTTCCCACTCATCATATTTCTGTTTTTGAGATACCAAGAGTTCTTTATGACAGCTGCCCTGTTAATTTCTTATCTAAATAAAAGAACAGAATATAATTGTATTATATTTCATTTGTTCCAGCTTTTCCTTCCCACAAAAGTTAGCAATATTTGCAAGAAAAAATACAGATATTCCAAAGTTGTTACTCAATGGGTCTTGTTGCAGTATATAAAACTATATTATAAAAAAAAGTTAATTTGAAAGCTTTAGTCATCTTTATCATATGAAAAATGGAAGGATGAAACTAGTGTAATTCTTCCAATGCAAGAAATAGATAATGTCATTTGATATTGTTGAATGCATTTTGGCATTCCATAGCAGGATCACAGCTGGAGCTTTTAGCTTCATGAATTGCTGAATTAAACTAAAAATTACCCTGTATTACTAGTTGTAAATGTTCCATTTTCAATACTATCTCATCTTCAAATGTGGAATGGTAATACTTTTGATGAAATTCCCCCAGTTTAATTTATTATTTACCCAAGTCATCATTAATCAAGGAACTGCTATTCCAGTTCTGAAAACAGCAGGTGTTTGTAGGAGGGTTAAATGGTTGTCATTAGCACTCCCTGTTTCAAAACTCAGCAGCTTTATCATTAAAATAATAATAATGGACAGAACCATGGGCATATTCAGAATGAGTCACTGTTTAGGGTTAGGTAATCATTAAAAGTTTTATGTAATGAAAAAATAGTCGCCTTCAGTCACCTCTAAAAATATTTTAAATAGTGGAAGTTAACTAACTTGCCTAGCCCAGACAAACCTCATGCCTCTACCTGAGTGTGACAACAGAAGGATGGGAAGGGACAGTGGTATTGTAGGTATTAAAGAAATACTTGGTAAGGTGCTTTCTATCCTTCATAACTTGTTTTGGTGCTCTACTAGTTAATGAATTGTTAGATAATCTGAATGGCTTAAAACCAGTGGTGGGATTCAATTTTTTTTTACTACCATG
The DNA here is from genome assembly GCF_964273705.1 of Natrix helvetica. NCBI lineage: Eukaryota > Metazoa > Chordata > Lepidosauria > Squamata > Natricidae > Natrix > Natrix helvetica. The sequence goes on from NC_138552.1 coordinate 49,050,559, forward strand.
TCGCTTGGTGGGCATGGCATGACTTGGTGGGTGTGGCTTGGTGAGAGTGGCAGGGGAAGGATACTATAAAATCTCCATTCCCTCCCAATCAGCTGGGATTCAGGAGGCAGAGAATAGATGACGGTGGGCCCAGTGGTAGGTTTTGGGCGGTATGGCCTGGTACAGGCGTACTGATGGTAGCTGGAAGCAGCAGTCCACCCACATTCCTTACCGCTTTTTGAGGCAAATGGGCCAATTGTGCACACGCACACAGCATGCAGTGCCTGCGTGACCTCTGCCGAGCAGCTGAGTGCCCCTGTGCAGTGGTGGGCGCATGCGTGCGTAGCGCACATTCCTGCCGAGGATGTCCAGCCCTGTCACAGCGTACCAGTTTCAATGGGTTCCGGAACCCACTACTTGGTGGGGTCAGTCAGATGTGGGATTCACCAGTTCTCTGAGCTACTCAAAATTTCCACTACTGGTTCTCCAGAACTGGTCAGAACCTGCTGAATACCACCTCTGCTTAAAACCTGCTGAAATTCAGTATTCTCCATCAAACCTTACTGAGTAACAGGAAGGAAACAAATGGTTTGGGTTTTAAATCCTTTCAAAAAAAAATAAACAAGGCAAGTACAATATGATATTCTGGACAAGGCGAGAGACTAAAAGAATTTAGGGTTATGATTTGAATATTTTCAAAATGTGGTGGTTATACATAAAAGTCTGAAACTTGGCGGGATAAAGAACTGACAGATTTTAGAATGCACAGCATTGAGCTTGGCCAGTCCAGTTGGATCATTATCTTTGTCTATCAGTTTCTTTTCCTTAATGATCCCTGGTCATTTTTGAATCACCAGATTTCTGAAGTTCTGAAAGAGAGAAAGGCAAATGGGTATTAATCCTTTGAGTCCACATAGAATTATAGAGCTGCTTTTTTTTAAGATAAGGAGAACATAGAAAGTGATTCTTACTGCACTCTCTGAAGTGGGATCACATGAGATTAATTTAGTTATAGATCCACAATATTTCTACTTTTATGATTCTGAAGATAAATCAATGGGCAATCAGGTGGCATCTGGAAAACATTTTAAGAAAATCAATAAAGGAATAAACTCATTTATCCCCCCAAAGATCTAGATAACAAGTAGTTGGCAGCAGAGTGATATAGAAAACTTCCAAAAGTAGCCTATTCTCTTTCTACATTAATTTTGTTTTTTCTCTGTTAACAAAAAGGGACATGGTGGCTCAGTGGCTAAGATACTGAGTTTGTCAATCAGAAAGGTAAGCAGTTCAGCAGTTCCAATCCGTAGTGCCACGTAATGGAGTGACAGTTTCTGCCAACCTAGCAGTTCGAAAACATGTAAAAATGCAAGTAGAAAAATAGGAACCACTTTTAGTGGGAAGGTAACAGAGTTCTGCGTGCCTTTGGCATTTAGTCATGCTAGCCATATGACCATGGATGTGTGTTCAGACAGTGTGGCTATTTGGCTTTGAAATGGAGATGAGCACCGGTCCCTAGAGTCAGGAACCACTAGCACTTACAGTATGTGTGAGGAAACCTTGTTAACAACAACAACAACAAAAGTAAATTATAGGGTATAGCCCAATTCCATTTGCCATCTTAAATTTCCTGAGACATTCATATATACACACACACACACGTATTAGAAATAAACATAATACATGTTCATAAATGTCATAAAGACTAGTATTTCAATTCACACCATGTCTGCTCTTTTAAAACAAATCATAAAAGAAATAACCTGTCACTGCTGCTACTGTACTATCTCTTGGTCCTTCAGGCTGAAGACACAGAATCTGGGGTTCTTAATGTAGTTTTGTATGTAATAGAGTGAGTGTGATTTCATTCCCTTTATTGACTTCAACAATTGCAGGAGGGGAATACATAGCTTCCTGTGAAGTGCATCTCCTCTAGGAACCTGCTCCAGAGTTATAGTCCACAGAAGTCAAGCCCTTTTTTCCCCTTAAAACCATCGAACAGATTCCATTGCTCTTGTCCCCCCCGCCTCCAGGAATAATGGAAAGGGGACCTTTTAAGAGGCTGAAGCTGAGCAGCTGCCTTTAGCATTTATTATTATTCTATTTTTCAAAAAGTTACCCTTGGAATGCCTCATAAGCAATGAAATGAAGAAAACTGTCACGTTAGCTGCATAGTAGTGTGTAAAGCAGTGAGAGTGACTAGGCTGGGCTTCTAAGGTATCCAGCACTTTGTGGAGTGGGGGAATGGCTGTTTTACACTGTGATATATCTTGTGAGTCTCTGGGACAGTCAGAACTTTCTGTAGAGCAGCTGCTTTGCATCCCCCTGTGGAGCTTCTCAGGCTTTTGATAATTTGTGGGGGAGGAAGAATAGATGCTTCAAGCCTCACTGTGGAGGCTTCCCTGGTTTTTGGAAATTCCTGGCACTTTTTTTGCCATGTTGTTGGGCTATCCTGGGGCAGCTAAAGCTTCTTTCTTTGGCATTCCTGCACTGTGCCACACTGCAGCCACCCCCATAACTCATACACAGTTGAGCCTGGCCTCCCAACCTCCCCAAGATATCCATACACCCCTTACTTGGGACCCCTCTGCTTAACGACCAACATGATTATTTAACAACTACAAGGGATTGCATTGGTTGAGCAAAGGGGACACGTGAGCATCTCATTTAATGACCCCAACAACTTACAATCAAAATTCTGAACTCAATGGTAGTCATAAGTTGAGGATAACCTGTAATGTTTGACATTGGTTAAAGCAGAAAGTGTCATCTTTAACAAAAAGTAGCTTGATTATGTGGATGTGAAAATGATTTCCCCCCAAGGAAGAAAAATTGTCTTTCAATTGACAAAGAAGACGTATTCTCACACAGAATTCAGAAAAGGGAATTTTAATAGAATAGAATGGAATGGAATAGGAATAGAATAGAATTCTTTATTGGCTAAGTTATTGGACACACAAGGAATTTGTCTTTGGTGCATGTGTACATAAAGAAAAATAAAATATATTCACCAAGAATAATAAGATACAACACTTAGTGATAGTCACACGTTACTAATAAGCAATCAATTCATACTAGGAAACAACATGGTTAAGTGGGAAGAGATAGGCACTAGGAAGGATGAAAAGAATAAAAGTAATAGTCTTAGTAAATAATTTGACAGTATTATGAGAATTAGTTGTTTAGCAGAATAATGGCATTCAGGAAAAAAAAAACTATCCTTGTGTCTTGTTGTTCTGGTGTGCAGTGCCCTATAGCGTCATTTTGAGGGTAGAAGTTTAAACAATTTATGTCCAGGATGTGAGGGGTCTGAAGATATTTTCATGCCCTTGCTGTAAAGTATAAGATACTTATAGTTTAAAGCAAGTGGTTTCAGAATCCTTTTCTTATATGGGATATACTTATTGGATTGAAATAGGGTGACCTTAACATAAGAAGGAACTTGTTTTAGATATGTGTGGGCTGGGTCTACTCATTAGCCCTGAGGGTAAGAGAACTGTTGGAAAAAAATCATATGCTGTATGGTATTATGTGAATACCTTTTTAAATACCTCATATCCTCTTCTTTTAGAAAGGAAACATGGATAAGGCTATTAGAGAAAAATGATAACATAGGCAACAGTGAATTAAAAGATTAATATTCAGGTTAATATATATTCCCCTCATTTTTAACATGCATAGAAGAGAAAATCCGTTTTGGGACATGCCATAGTTTTTCCTAAAAACCTTAGTAGAAGAGAATAGTTCTGCTTATATTTGGATTGATGCATTGTATTGTGTGCATGCTTAGTAGTAATCATGATTGAATTTTATCAGGTTTTCTTTTATAGCATTTGAAGAGATCATGTCATTGGATCAATTTCAATTAAAGACGGGTGGAATAGAAATACATTAAGTTTAGAGGTTTAACCAACTTTATAAGAATGTGAACATTCATGTTGGCTTTCATGACAACGCAAAAATGCAAAAATATGTTGAGCTACATGTTGTACAACCTGAACACATTTTGGGGTGGCTAGATTTAAAATTCCAACTTCTGGAAATACAGTGAACAGGAGCCAAACTGGCACCAGTTCTGTTCAAAATGTCCATCTGCTGCTGAAAGCCTTGCTTGAATTGTAACATAGCAACCTGCATTTCCTCTAGTAGCTAGAATCCCTAGGTTGCTGTTGTTTGTTCTATGAGTGTGTTGTCCTTGATACAAGCACAGTAAATCCAGTGGTATTGATGCCAAAGTTTTGTTACAATTCACTGCATCATATGCTTAGATGAAAGTAATTTCGCAGATGGTTATTATGGCATAGAATGTACCTAAATATAGCATGGTTCTTTAGCACAGCTATATTTTGAATCACTCTTCTTTTTTTAACCCTAAACGCATTTTGCCATTATGACAATTTACAGTAAAATAAGGATTATGTTACAGAAAATATATTTTTCTTTATAAAATATTTCATGAAATACAACTCTGTTACAACGCAAATGAGATTGAAATATTCTGGAGGGTATGCTTGAAATTTACCAAGATGATATACTGTAAATTATTTGTCCCATTTAGATTTAAATCCATTTATATTGCATAATCCTTGTTGGCTCAAAATTGACTCAATGTTCAATTCTTCTGAGGTCAAGGAAATGGGGACCCATATTGGCCGCAGTCGCCTGACTCTATAAACTGCTTAGAGAAGGCTGTAAAGCCCTGTGAAGAAGCATATAAATCTAAGTGCTATTACTAATTATTACCATTATGATTGGTCACACAGTCAGCCAGATATTTATACTGGATTTAGCATTTTTATCCACCTATTGAATCCTTCCCAAGGACTTGGAATAAATTATTTATTAGTGCTAAAGGTATTGCTGAAAGATGTAAGCTATTCTGGGTAAAACTACTTTTTGAAGTTGACCGGTGGTGATTTTGTCAAGGCCAATGGTGTTGTGGTGCTCCAGTTGTATTGGCACTTATTGGTACTACCTTTGCTTTTTTTTTTGCCACATTGTTCTATTTCTATTTGCAGGTCTTTGTAATTGGTTACCTTCTCCTGTTCTTTCTGTTCTGTCTCCAGAGCATTTGCTGCTCTGGCAAACAGGATTAATTGAATCACCAGATTTCTGAAGTTCTGAAAGTGAGAAAGGCAAAAGAGTATTAATCCTTTGAGTCTACATAGAATTATAAAGCTTTTTTTTTTAAGATAAGGCGAACATAGTAAGTGATTCTTACTGTCCTCTCTGAAGATATAAATAATAAGATATAAAAGTGCTCACTTACCATGGAAAAAGAAGTGATCCTTAATATGTCACACAAAGTCATATACTGCATATTTCTCAAACTGATAGAAGATACACATACTTATTTTTTGCTAAAGGAATAAGAAAATAAATACAATTGAAACATAACCATCAAAACACACACACACACACACACACACACACACACATACATACACATGTATATTTTATGATATCTATAGCATAAAAGATAACTCAGGGTAAACAATGGAATAATTATCATTATTCGTTCAATGCATAGCAGTGGAATTTTTGGGTCTCCTTTTGTTGACTTTAAGTAATGGATATTATGACCTTAGGTCAGAGGTGTCACACTCACCTCATCATGGCAGCATCATGTGATGTATTGGGACTTTCTCCCCCTTCACTAAACTAGGCGTGGGCATGGCCAGCATGTGGTGCATCCAGATCATGGGCCGGGAATTTGACAGTCCTTCCTTAGGTCATTACCTTCACATCTGAGATTATGACTATTCATCTCTTCTCATTAACATATTTGTGAGGGCTGAGGTAGAAATCAGTGCTAAATATATTTTGACTTCCTGCCTAAGCAAAGTGTTAGATCAGGGCAATGAGAGGACAGACTTGGTTCAAGGCGACAACAGCTCTTTATTCACAGACAAGTATGTACAATCCAGCAACTGTGTCAGACGTCTCAACCAATCAGGTTAAACCTAGGTTCCCGCCTAAATGGAGGACTGGAGTGGAAACCACAACAGCTTGTGTGGATATCTAACACAAAGGACATAATTTTTTTTAAAAAAATAAAAACATAAATAGAGCAAATAATTCATGTTTGTGTTTCAATGGAAGCCTCTAGCAAATACATTGCCTAAAAAGCACTTTTTATTTTTTCCCATATTATACAAATACACAGATAAACAAATTGAAATCAAAATTATATTTCTAACTGCTCAGAGAATCATGAAGAAATAATTAAGTTAATTAAATGCTCTTACTTCATGGAGCAAATATACATTATGTTGAGGGAATCAATAAGAAGACTCTATTTCTAATTTCTTCCCAAAATAGCTGTTGTTCCCATGTAAAATTCATATGTAAAATTTATTTCACAAGAATAGTGAGGAAATCCTCTTCATTGATCGTGTCACTGAAGAGTTGACATCCAGGGGTACAATGTGATTATATGCAGCAGAGTACCTCCTGAACACTTCCATATAGCTGGGACCTTTAACCATTAATGTTCTAACTAGGTATGACTGTATTCTCACCACTAATGACTGGGCTATTCAACTACATCACAGCAATACATAAAGAATGGAGGGGCTACTCATAACTGGATGTGGACGAACAAGGCTTATAAGAACCTCCTAATCTAAACATCTTATTACAGAAGTCATGTTCTCATTGGAGAATAATTCATCTGTAGGGAAAAATACAGGCAACAGAATGCATATTTGCAAGTAATTTGTTCATGGATCCACACCATTTTTATCTTGAACCATTGCTCAGAGTAAGCAATTGAGATTTTTAAAAAGCAGGTAATATATTTAGTTCTGAAGTCAGCTATTTATAAAATTGAAGAGGGTGATGCTTCTGAATCTCCTTTTTCAAAAGCCAATTTACATTTGTAAACTTGAAGAAACACTCTCAGCATTCAGAAAGGGTATATTAGATTATTCAATTTAGTTTTCTATGCTTCTCAATTTCTAACACTATATATCCTGGCTATATCATTTACCTATAAGAAAGCTTTCAGCCTTTTCAAATGAAGCTGCTTGTATGGTTCACCTCTGTGAGCAGTGTTTTCTTCTCTGGATGCCTCCGAAGAATGGAGGTTCATGATTCGCACTGTGAACAATTTTTTTACTGCAAGCAACATCAGGAATTGATCAATCCTTGGTCACTTTTCAAGTCTATTAACAGGGATACTAATTGTGTTATATCCAATATATAATGTATGCAATATGTAATGATTTATATTACTTTGTGAATGTAAATGCATTTCACTTAAGGATTGTGTCACATATTTTTAAATGCATAATTTAAAAGAGTAATGTGGAGGCTGTGCCTGAATTATTTAAAATAGAATAGAATAACAGATTTGAAAGGGACTCTTGAAGGTCTTCTAGTCCAACTTCCTGCTTAGGCAGGAACCCTGTATCACTTTAGACCAGTGCTTCTCAATTATTTTCTGTCATGCCCCCCCTGGGAAGAAGAAAACATTTCGCGTCCCCCCGCGCGACTGTAAATAGTATCATTTGTCTATAAAATTGTTATAAGTACACCTCTGCATAACACTGTATTGAATAATGCAACGCTTCCGATGAGAAGTCAGATGCTGGGTGACACTGTTGTGTCTTATCTACCAGAGAGTTAAGACCCACTAAAATTGATTGGCTTTGCTTCCAATTTGGGCCTTCCAATGAAGCTGCAAAGCAACGCGGGCTGCCCCGGTGGCATCCAATCTTTCTTTCATGTTTGGTTTCCGAAGTCCTGCACAGCGCCCGGGGCCAGGCCGGCCTTTCTGCCGTCCTTTCCTTCGCCGGACGGGGGCTGCCAAAAAAAGGAAGCGCCCCCTCCGCCCGACCGCTTTCCTTTCGCTTTGGGACTGCAGGTCAGTCATTTGGTTGGCCGGCAGGCTGCAGGGTAGCCCGAGAAAGAGGCTGGTCAGCGTGAAGGGACATCCGCGCCCATCAGGCAGCCTCAGCTCCCGCTTCCCCTCGCCCACCGCGGCCAGTTGCAGGGCGTGGATCCCGTTCGGAGAAGGCGGAGCGGCAGCTCCTCCCTCAGCCAGGAGCCAACGGGGGCTGGTCGGACAGGCAACCTCGTCGGGAAACTCCAATCCACCGCCTTCGCCACCGCCGTTGCCGCCTTCGCCGCCAGTTAGCCCAGAGGAGACACGAGCGAGGCCACAAAGACCTCTTTGTGCACCGGCGGCCACGGCCCCCTTGTCCCTCGTTCTTGGCCGGCGCCAGCATGGGCGCAGCCAGCGCCGCCTTCTTAGTCCTGCTGGCAGCGTCCAGGCTTCTTCCTCTGATCGCGGCAGGTAAGCCCGAAAGCAGCTCCGACGGCTCAGGGCGTGCGAGGGTTGAGCACCCCCTCGCAGCCGTCCGCTACTCTTCATCCCCAGAGCAAGCGAGGGTTGCAAGAGGAGATTTACACACGGGCTGAGCCCACTTGAAAGCAAACTGTTGAACGTGGTGGCGGGACCCCGCCTGTTGCTCCTGGCTCCTCGTTTGCACCCAGATGGAAAGGGAGCCTTCGCGCCCCCCTTTACGGAGCCTCGCACCCCCCTGGGGGGCGCGTCCCACTATTTGAGAAGCACTGCTTTAGACAAATGGATATCTTCTTAAAAACTTCAAGTGTTGGAACATTCACAACTTCTGGAGGCAAGTTGTTCCATTGATTAATTTTTCTAACTGTCAGGAAATTTCTCCTTAGTTCTAAGTTGCTTCTCTCCTTTATTAGTTTCCACTCATTGCTTCTTGTCCTCCCTCAGGTTCTTTGGAGAATAGTCTGACTCCCTTTTCTTTGTAGCAGCCCCTGAGATATTGGAACATTGCTATCATTTCTCCCCTAGTCCTTCTTTTCATTAAGCTAGGCATAGATATAGTTCCTGCAATCATTCTTTATATGTTTTAGCCTCCAGTCCCCTAATCATCTTTGTTGCTCTTCTCTGCACTCTTTCTAGAATCTCAACATTTTTTACCGAGTTCCGGGGCTGATGTCGCTACAACACAACATGCAATCTTGGAGCTCCAGGATTGCTGTTGAAATCTCTGTTGCTAGATGGTCCTTTTTGGACCTAAACCGTCCCGTAGAAGAGAAGCAGCTAATGAAGCTGCACAATGTTGGGACAGTCCCCTGCAACGGAAGCAATGCAGGAGAGAGAGTGTGTCAAAATTTGTGAGATAATTTTTATTGTTAGAGAAGAGAACACCCAAAAAGAAGTAGAGTAAAACTAAAATTGAAGATAGAGAGCAAGCGGTGGATTAGCTTGAATTAAAATTATTGTGTTATCTTTTTTTTCTTTAATTTCCTTTCTTTTCTACGGATGGATTTTTTACAAATGCCTCTTACTTTTAAATTGGACTGATTCTTTTTCTCCTTCTTCTTCTATTTTTTTCCCATTATTTGTATTTGTGGACTAAGAATCTCTTTCCTCTAAATGCTCATTTGGATCAGAACTTTTAAACACTTTTTTTTCCTAGTCCTAAACTCGGAGTTTAAAGAGGGAGCTAAAAGTAGAGAAAAACGAAGTAACACTGCCATCTAGAGGCTGGAGGCTTGGTTACATCTGTTATCTCAAGGCCATTGGTTTTGCTTAGTGAAAGGGACAGAGAGAAAACACGTCTTTTTATATAGGTGTTCTTTTGGAGTAACACTGAATTTATTTGAAACCTAGTAAAAATCTTGGATGTCCTAGTGGCAGTGTTTACAACTTGGAAAGATGGCGCAACATGAAGAAGAAGAGGAATTAACATTGCAAAGAATTATGTTAGAAATTCAAAAAATCCTAATAAGCACAGAAAGAATACAAAAAAAAATGTGGAGTTTATAGAATAAAGAACAGAAGGAATGGAGGGAAGAGCTGAGAATATTGATGAAACAATTATGAAAGTTGAAGATAGAGGGCAAAAAATTGCAGAAAAAACATGAACAAAGTGATGAGAAAATTGCTGATGCTGACAGTAAACCAAGAGAGGAGGGAAATGATACATGTGGAACACTAAAAGGACAGGTAGATGAACTGGAACACTACCCCATGCTTCAAAACATAGATGAAGAAAGGGGAGAAAACTTGGCAGAAACAATGAGAGTATTTTTGGCAGAAGCACCAGTGATAACCAAAGCCCAGCAGATGAAAGGAACAGAAGGAGGGTCTTTACAAAATATGCAATGAACAACAAGTTGCCAAGAGAAGTTCACATAAGACTTAGCAAGAAAATATTTAGAATTTCTTCTTTTTGGAAATCCTGGCTGGCTGAGGAATAAAGGAAAATCAAGCATAAAAAAATCTTGAATGAAGATTTCTTTGTTTAAGTTGATTCACATTGTTCTGCATTTTAATAATGCATTTAATTTAAATTATTTTTCATAAATTTAGGAAGCCACTTAGGCAATAGAACTGAATGAGCGGTTTCTAAAATATGTCATTAGATAGACTAAGTGAAGAAAAGGAAGCAAAATGAGAACATTGTATTGAAATCTGTTATAAAAACATAATAGTAATATATTGGGTCTTAGTCCGGTTTTGGTGATTGCATTAAACTCTTGGTGCTTACATTAAAATTTAAACAACATAATAATTAATGCCATTTGCAGTGTACAGAAATTATTTGCCAGGTGAATAAGGAACAATGTAATGTATATTGGCTGGGATGGGGAAGGAAAATAGATTAAATTTCATGCAATTGTGAAAAAGTAAAGTAGCAAGTAGATCCAATGTTAATTTATATTTTATCTATATTCAAAAACCAAAGATTTTTAATACAGGCCAACAAATCTGAATTAAAAAGGTTGAATTTTATTGATGAGATTAGGAAATGGGTTTACATCCTGGTCAAATACTTTTAATTCACATTCAAAAATGTATGTGCATGACTGTGCTCCTGTGTCTTAAACAAACATTAAAAACATTTTAGAAAAAGTTGTAGAGTAAAACTATCCTGAAGTAGGCAGTTATAAAAGTATGCTGAAGTGATTTGGAATTGGGTATGTCTAGTTTAAAGGGGGGGGGGATTAGGGATGACATGATCCAATATCTAAAAGGCTGCCACAAAGAAGAGGGAGTCAAGCTGTTCTCCAAAGCACCTGAAGGCAGGACAAAAAGCAATGGATGGAAACTAATCAAAGAGGAGCAACCTAAAACTAAGGAGAAATTTCCTGGCAATTAGAACAATTAATCAGTGAAATGACTTGCCTCCAGAAGCTATGAATGCTCCAACACTGGAACTTTTTATGAAGATATTGGGTACAACCACTTGTTTGAAATGGTATAGGGTTTCCTGCCTGAGCAGAAGGTTGGACTAAAATGGGTATCAGCAATCTGTGGCTCTTGATCCGCTTGTGGCTCTTTGGGCCCTCTGCTGTGGCTCTCTGCCCCATCACTGGCTGGCCCTTCCCCTCCCTGTCATTCCTCATCTTGCCTGAGAAGGTAAAGGTAACAGCAGGAGATGGAGAAGCGACCTGGACTGATTCTCTGGCACCTCATTCTTGCTGGAACTTTTTCCAGCCCTTGTTGGTGCTGGTCATGCCTTGCTTGCTTGAGGACATCTGTAACCGGCTCTCCACCCTGAGACACTGGTCTGATCTGGCCACAACTGACACCGGTCTCACTAAAAAGAGGGCTGGCGGGGTGGGAATGGGTTCCAGGAGAAGATGACATGCCCGTAGTGCCCTGCTGTGGCTTTAAGAAGCCCAGGGCAGCAGGAAAAGGAGGCTTGTCCCACTGAACCTTACATGCCCACCCCGGGGGTCAGGAAATCTGAGGATGGGCCAAGCTGGCAAATTCTCCTTGTGCCTCTTTACTACTCCTTTTCTTTCTTCTTTTGGAAATCCTGGCTGGCTGAGGAATGAGCGCAAACCACACCGAAGGCTTCTCTTTGGGTGACCTACTACTCCTTCTTTCATGACCACCTGACTGGCTGTGGCACGGCTGTGAGTGTGCAGACGAGCAGGGAGACCCTTCTTAAGTGAGTGGGCAGGCTTGGCCAAAGCAGCAAAGGCACACGTGAGGAGGAATGCTGCTCATTTGAGGATGGTCTCCCCACTCATGAACATGCTCCCAGCCCTGCCACAACTGGCCAGGGAGGTCACAAAAGGAGGAGCAGAAGGGGAGTCACCCAAAGGGAAGCCTCCACTGAGTTTCGTGCTCATTCCTCAGCCAGCCCAGATTTCCAAAAAGAAGAAAGAAAAGGAGTAGTGAAGAGCTCCAAGGAAAGCTCACTGGGCTTTCCGAGAGAGTGAAAAGAGACACAGACACTGATACACAGAGAGAGAGATACAGATACACACCCACACACCCACACACAGACAAAGACACACACAGAGAAACATAGACAGAGATACAAAGCGAGGGGGAAATAGATGAAGAGATAGACAGAGAGAGAGAGATACAGAGAGGGGGAGAGAGGGAGGGGGAGAGACATAGATAAAGAGAGAGGAGGAGAGAGAAGGGGGAGAGAGGGAGAGAAATACACAGAGGGGAGGGGAGAGAGTCATAGAGAGGGGGGAGAGAAAGGAGAAGAGAGGGAGAGTAGGAGATAGATACAGACAGAGAGGAAAGAGAGAGAGAGAGAGAGAGAGAGAGAGAAATAGAGACACAGATGCAGTGAGGGAGAGAGAGGGAGAGGGGGAGAGAGACATAGATACAGAGAGAATGGGAAGATAGGGAGAGGGAGAGGGAGAGGCAGAGATATACAGAGAGAAGGGACAGAGGGGAAGATAGGGATAAAAAGAGATACACAGAGAGAGATGCAGGGAGAGGAGGAGGAGGAGGAAAGAGAAAGAGAGAGAGAGAAGGATTTTGTGGTTTCCTGTTTTCTGACCTAATGATCAACTAGGTTGGCATGGCTATGGGGTCATGTGATTGGGTAGGAATGAGTGATGTCGAGTTGCCCATGCCCACGTAGGTTTTGTGGCTCCCTGTGTTTTTTTCCTGTGGGAAACAGATCCAAATGGCTCTTTGAGTGTTTAAGGTTGTAGACCCCTGGACTGGAAGATCTCCAAGGTCCCTTCGAACTCTGTTATTCTGTTGTTCTGAGTATGTAAATTGCACAGAAGATATAGATATTGTAGGAAATATAGCATTACTCTTTTGCTAAGACTTAGTCTCCCTTTCCCTTTATACCAAAAGCAAACTTTTGTTTCTTTCAAGAAGCCAAATCTTGGCTATTATACACATCAATTTCAGTACTGCAATTTTTTTGAACCCAAGGCAGGCTCCTGGGATGAAATGTTTCACTCCCTGGAGATTTCTTGGAATCTGAAAAATAAAAAAATGCTGCAGACTATACGTTTCATAGATTTCATTGATTCAGGATTCTTTGCAAGTTGACTGCATTGTCACCAAATCTCTTTGATCTCGTCAAGCTAATCATTATTAGTAGTACTTGCATCTCTTTTTAGATTTTAAAAAATAGCTATTAAATTTTAAAATAAAAATGAGTAATTAACAATAGTATAATTGGCATTCTTGCTGACATTCAGAAGGAAGAGTTATGTATCTTTTGTTAGGAATTCACTTTAAAACTCAATATCTTTTTGTTTGTGTGTGGGGAAAAATGCTGAAGCTGGCATGAGTGCCACTAAATCAAATAAGCTATTTAAAGGTCAATATCTATGCATCCAATTTGTATTGCTCTATTGTTGTCTAGCTTCCTAGTATCAATTGGCAATTCTGTTATCTAGCCTCAGGCACAATTTAAAGTAGGAAAAGATCCAAATACATTCACGGCCTTTGGTTTAATGGCTTCCTTTTGTAGCAATTTGTACAAGATCTACAAATGGGAAAGCTGAACTCATAAATCTAGCTTTTCATTCACTATTTTAGTGAGAAAATATCATCATCAAATAGTGCAAAAGGGGAGATGTGGATTTTACAATTGCTGAAGGTTTAAAACTCATTTAAAACTTTTTTCAAGGCATGATCTAAGAGGTTGATACCCCAATAGATGTAAGCACTTTGAAACTGAAATTGTGAAATAGTGTCTTGGCTGACCAAGATAGTCTAACTATTGGAGATAATGCAGAAGAAAATGAGAGAACGGATATTAGCTTTGACTGAATACAGAGTTTAAACTGTCCTGCCTATATTGATAACATTTGGATTTCCTATAACTGCTACCCAGAAATATTTGGAGCACTAGAATTTAGATTTGGATTTATTGAAACTTTGATATCATCAAATACAAGAATTAATGATTGCATATTTAATTGGATAGCATGCTTTTCTAGTAAACAAATTGCTGACAGTTTTGGAGTACTAAACCAGTTTTTCATTTTGTGATAATTCTTTCTTAGACTATGATGATGATTGATGATAGTGGTGGTGATAAAAAATAAAGTCTGGTGAATACTTATTTACTAGAATATAATGGAAAGAGTCTAGGATCAAAGTATAGAAATGGGAATTTTATAAAGAACTAGTTTCAACGCCTGAAGCTTACAAAGTCTGTTGAAATCCTAATGTAAACAAACGTTACACATTATGGTCCAATAAGCCCATTCTTAGGGCTTTATATAATTAGGACTTTATATAATTCAATTCAGAGGTTTAGTTTGAAGGTGACTTGACTGGATCTTAAAACCGGATTGACTTTTGGAATCAAACTGACATTTTGTATCAAATACTCATAACTATTATTGAGATCTGCTTAATGATATTCAAGTGCCTTGCACATTTTTGAATTAATTCAGAAAAAGCAAATGGACTTGTTTCAGGTCTTCAACTTAAAATATTAAATCTAATCGATTTTCTGAATCTGTTTGAATTACCTGATCTGATATACGTGCCACTGTAAGATAAAGGATGGACTTTCCAAAAAAAGCTTTGGAAATAATGGAAAACAGCCTTTGCAGAGTTAGAAATGGATGTGTTAATATGGTAGAGGTTGCAGGTTTTTTTTTCCAGGGGCATTTGCCATTGACCTGGCAACATTCCCATTTGGCATCTCTTTAATGTGGTAGAATCTTTTAATGACGTGCCTGCCCTATAGGCCCTGGGAGGGGGGAAGTGAAATTGTACATTTTTTCTCATCATCATATCATCTGTACAGGTACAGCAACATATTTAAGAACAGATACACTTGTTTTGATCATCTGTGTTTTATCGGAGAAAAGCAGTATTTGGACGAACAATCCAGGTGCATTCCATCAGCTGCCTTTTAACCATCTGACAGGCACATTAAGCCCTGACTGCCAGTTGTCTGTGGATCTTGCCAAGGAACCAGATGCTAGGACAGCTTAACATTGTGTTCTAATTGATACTCTAAGTTGAATGAGAGAGAGAGAGAGAGAAAGAGAGAGAGAGACAGACAGACAGACAGACAGACAGACAGACAGTGTGTTCAAATAATGTTCTATTCAGCTAATGCTAGCTGAGAAAGCTTATAATATTCTTGCTCACTTAACAACAGAAAGAATCTTAAACATTTTTGAAGAGATTTGATTTCATTATTTTAGAAGCTATTTACATGCTGTTTTAGGAATAGTCCTTTTCAGCTATGTGGACATGATTTTTTTAAAGCTATTAGGATTTCTGGAGATGAAAAATAAATGGAAATATCCATACATTGGAACAAAACTCAGCCTGTGAGCAATGAAGGAAAGTACCTTTTGCATCATTGTTTTGTTGCAGTTGTAGTTAATCCCTGACCTGCTTTGACTATTCTCACACACATGATTCTAGCAGGGTGTCATGTGGTGCTTTGTAATGACAGGTGTTTCCACTCCTGAATAGTGGATGTTGAAAGTAGTAGTCAAGACAATGGAGAAGAGGGCACATGATTTATCAAATGATTATAAGCTGTCATAGATGGAATAGTTGGTCATACATATGACTTTAGAGTGGAAAACGTAAGGTAATGGAGGCTACATCTATCCAAAATTATTGACCACGGTGGATATCAAGAAAAAAACACATATCTACTGTATGCTGATCTAAATGGAGTTCTACTTGTGGACTTCCTAAATCATCTACTTAATGGAACAAAATAACAAAGTAGATGAGCCTTTGGTCTGGCCTAGCAGGAATCCTCATATATTTTTCATCTATTGTTTCAGATTATATATCCTCCCCAGAAAAGGGGGGAGGAGCAGAGGTCACTAAACATATATCAAAGCATTTTCCTAGACTTCTGATAGAAAGGTAGAAATTCAAATACATTGGTGTGTGCATACATGAGCATGTATGTGTATGTTTGTATGTCTAAAGAGTTGAATGAAAAGTAATGCATCCACACCTAACTTTAATTTAAATAGGATTTTTAAATAAATGAAACAGGAAAATATTCCCTGAAAGGATTTCTCTTGTTAGATGTGTTTAATTCTCATTTAATCATTGACATTTGTTAAATGTCCACCATGATGGAAAAGCTTCTTGAAACTGTCACAAAATGAGTCCACACTTTGTCTCCTCAACCAGGTCCTGTCAGTCTCTTCCACCATTTCATGTAAATCAAATAGATACCCACATAAAATTACCACAGTTTTGGGGAAGAAAGATGAAAATCACATGACAAATGGACTGAATGGTGATCAGGGTAACAATTTCCAATTGCTTTTTATGAGACCTAGTGTTGTCATATTCCATTAAAATGTCCTTGAACTCTGTTTAATTGTTGTTTCATTTTTTTTTAATATTACTGAATAATTCTCTAAACTGATAGTGGTGTCAGGTTAATGAAATCTATGCAAATAACACCATATTCATCCCCAAAACAACAATTATGACTTTTCTTGCTGAAACCTTTATTTTTATTTTTCAATGGGGTGGTATGGAAGCAGGTAGTTTTGTAATGATTAACTGACACTTCATTTCTGGAACAAAATGATGAATCCCTAAGACTTCTACAATGATGAAGAAACCTTTTCACCTTCATTTTTATAGATGACAACAATTACTGGCAAATTTCTTGAAGTGTCCATATCTGCAGTCAGCATGAAAGGAATCCATATTGCACAAACCTTTCCATATTGAAGATCAATAATGTACCCCAAATGCTGCTTAAAATGCCAAGGTGGACAGCAATTTCCTTTTGAATGATCTGATTATCCTTAATCAGTTTATCGATTTTTGTCATTTGAACTTTATGAATTCCTATGACAGGCCTTCCACTTCATTTTTGATCCCAGAAATTAGCTCTTCCTCAGTGTACCATTTTTACATTTTTTTTTTTGCTTCAGTGACACCCAGCACTCACCTCAGCATAACCGTCACCATGAATAAACAATATTTAATGGTAAATTTCATTTGGCAGGATTTGTTTGGCTGTCACAAATTCAGTGATTGCACATTTCTTAAAGTGTACTGACAAATATTCATTGCAGGCTTCTGTTTCATGAACAATAAGCCATACAGCCTTTCCTCATTGCAACTTCCCATCAACTGACATGAAAGAATAAATGCTAAAGAAAACACCAGAGTTTCTAGCAAGTCAGTGCTGTGCTTATTGGTGATTTATAACAGATTATTATTCTTCATTCAACTCTGTGTGTGTGTGTGTGTGAGAGAGAGAGAGAGAGAGAGAGAGAGAGAGAGAGAGAGAGAGAGAGAGAGAGAGAGAGAGAGAGAGAGAGAGAGAGAGAGAGAGAGAGAGAAATACACATGCATGCATTTACATATTCTGGATAGATTCATTTGCAGTTAAGAGAAATAAGTGGACTTGAATCTATTTCTTGAATATCAGTTATTTTTCTTTTATTTCATAAATTTCTTTTAAATTATACTTTGAAAACAAAACAACCTTCCTAAAGCAAGAAACATTCATCTTGACAGTATCTGCAGCATGGAGAAAGGAGGAGTCTTGTTTTCTCACCATCATTATTCAGCTTATATCGGACCTATCCAGGCAGCACAGATAATAACTACGAGATCAGTCCCATTCTAACTTAATCCGATTCTAACTCAGTCTCAGTTTCGTAACTGTGTTGGCCTTGGCCTATGCTCTTTGCATAGTAAGAAGAAATATGATCAAATCAATTCAAAGCAGATTTCCTGAAGCAAAGCATTCTGCACAATCCCACCTTTTGCACCATACTGATAATAGTTAACAAAATTGCCAAAGACAGCAACATAATACTTGAGACTGCATCTTATTTTTCCAATATAATAAGAGGTTAATATCCTTAGTTAATTGGATCAATAAATTTATTTAGTAAACTTATCGTTTTTCAAGATAACTATTCAGGGATTGTACATTCATTAAGTTGAAGTTTTAGTAAAAACAATACAATACAATATAATAGCAGAGTTGGAAGGGACATTGGAGGTCTCCTAGTCTCCTCAGTTCTAAGTTGCTTCTCTCCTTGATTAGTTTCCACCCATTGCTTCTTGTTCTACCCTCAAGTTCCTTGGAGAATAGTTTGACTCCCTTTTCTTTGTGGCAACCCCTGAGATATTGGAACACTGCTATCATGTCTCCTGTAGTCCTTCTTTTCACTAAACTAGACATATCCAGTTCTTGCAACTGTTCTTCATATGTTTTAGTCTCCAGTCCCCTAATCATCTTTGTTGCTCTTCTCTGCACTCTTTCTAGAGTCTCCACATCTTTTCTACATTGTGGCGACCAAAACTGAATGCAGTATTCCCAGTGTGGCCTTACCAAGGCATGATAAAATGGTATTAACACTTCACGTGATCTTGATTCTATCCCTCTGTTTATGTAGCCTAGAACTGTGTTGGGTTTTTTTGGCAGCTGCTGCACACTGCTGGCTCATATTTAAATGGTTGTCCACTAGGACTCCAAGATTCCTCTCACAGTTACTACTATTGAGCAATGTACCACCTATACTTTACCTGTGCATTTCGTTTTTCTTGCCTAAATGTAGAGCCTTACTCTTTTCACCATTGCATTTCATTTTATTAGATAGTGCCCAATGTTCAAGTTTGTCAAGATCCTTCTGTATCTTAAGCCTGTCTTCTGGAGTGTTGGCTATTCCTTCCAACTTGGTGTCATCTGCAAATTTGATGAGTTCTCCATTTATTCCCTCATCCAAATCATTGATGAAGATGTTGAAGAGTACTGGGCCTAAAACAGCCTTGGAATACTCCACTGCATACTTCCCTCCATGTTGATGCAGTTCCATTGAGGACTACATCTTGAGTGTGGTTGGTCAGCCAGTTACAAATCCATCTGGTGGTGATGCTGTATAACCCACATTCTTCTACTTTATCTAGTAGTAGGTTATGGTCTACCTTATCAAATGCCTTACTGAAGTCCAAGTAAAGTATATTGACACATTCCTCTGGTCCACTAACTTTGTCACTTTGTCAAAGAATGCAATAAGATTAGTCTTGCATGATCTGTTTTTGACGAACCCATTTTGGCTTTTGGCTATTACTTTGTTTGCTTCTAGGTGTTTGCTAATTCGTTGCTTAGTTATCTTTTCCAGAATCTTTCCTGGTATTGAAGTCAGGCTGATAGGTCTGTAGTTTCCTGGATCTGTTTTTTTTTCCATTTTTGAAGATTGGAACCACATCAGCTCTTTTCCAGTCCTCTGGCAGTTCCCCGGTGCTCCAGGATCTCTGAAGGATATAGTTCAGAGGTTCTGAGATCTCATCTGCCAGTTCCTTCAGAACCCTGGGGTGTAATCCGTCCGGTCCTTGTGATTTGAACTCGTCTAGGGTAGACAGGAGCTCACTTACTATATTCATCCCTATTTCAATTTGTGTTCCTAATCTGGTTTTTGTGGTGCTGTTTTTGATAGGTTGGACTGTTTTATCCCTTTGTGTAAAGACAGATGCAAAAAATGAGTTAAATAATTCTGCTTTCTCCCTGTTGCTTGTCACCATCTTGCCACTTTCTCCCAGCAGTGGACCAATTGTTTCCTTAACCTTTTTCTTGTTTTTATCATGTTGGAAGAAGCTTTTGTTGTTATTTTTTTTTTTTTACTTTTGTGGCAAGCCTTTCTTCATTGTGAGCCTTAGCTTTCCTTACTTTATCTTTACAGGCTTGGGCTATTTGCTGATATTCTGCCTTAGTTATGTCCCCCTCTTTTCACTTTTTATAATTAACTTAACTTTTTTGTCTTTCAATCAGCAACAACATTTGAAGAATATAATAGAAAAAAATCAAATATAATTAGATTATATTTTACTTGGTCAGATAGACAAAAAGTTTCATTTAGTATATATTCTTAGCTTCCCATGGCAGGAATTGTAAAACATGACAAATCAACAGACTAAGCAATCAACTACAACTTCAAGGGTATAATTCACATTATATCTAAACTGTTAGATAATCACATGAGCACTTAGCATGAACTGTGGAACCAGTCCAAGAATATGATCCTTGATCTGATCAAGACTATGGTGTCTAGATTCACTTGCATTGTCTTTCAACATTTAAGAGAATGCTGACAAAAATACTAAGAGGTAGAATAGTAGACTTATGACAGGCAGAACACACTCTGCCAATAGGCTACATCCCTCAGAAGAGTCTCAGTTGACTTTTCAGATCATCTATATTTTCTTAAATTATTACTTTGGGTAAAATATTTGTGGCTTAGTTGGAATCTAAACCAAATCATATTGAGTGCCCCACTGTCTAGTTTCACCTTTTGTTATTCTAATATAAATTACAGGTGTGGGTACTTCTTGGAGAGAACATTTGCTTGAAAATCACTTGAAATATCAACCCATTGCATAAACTTTTTCAGTGTTTGACTATCCTGGATAAAGCGATATGGCTCTCTTCTTCAGTTTAGTTTTTAAAAAATCCTTTGTGAAAGTTTCTTGAGAAAAATATAATGCATTTTAGTAAATGGAATTTTGTTTTTACTAGTTTTCTTATTGGTAATAGGAACACATTGATTTTATATACTCAATGGATCTTCATTTTAGTGTTTTAATGAAGCACTAAATGAAAGACCAAAAATGAAACAAAGTCAAATTGAGTTTTGTGATGCTTATGGTTTTACATAATGACCTATCAAAAAAGGACTCAGAATGTTCCCATGAAACCATCATATGTTTCCCCACAATTTGGATAGCAACCTTGCTGATTTTATTGTTTCTTATTTATTTACATTTTAAGGATTCGAGATTAGACTTTTGATAGATTCAGAGCTCCTATCTTCCTTTGTCTCCATTCATATTCATGGTGAAGGTATTCATCTGATAAGTGCCGTAACAAAGGCTACAGAATGAAAAAGAAAAGAAAAAAGAAAAGAAGAGTGAATATTATTTTTTTTCCATCCTCTTAACTGATATACACAATCTGTGGCCAATAATGATATGAAGGACATATAACAGCTTTCTAAAAAGCATAGGATACCTGCTGTGCATAATTACATTCAAAAGGTTTTATTTTTTTTTTACCATTTTAATCAGTTTTTGATACTTGATATCTTACCTGTGATATCAGGAAGAATGGTATCAATTTTCTACACTCTATTTTGTGCTGCTTGAGCCTTTAAAGAAAGATCCACAAGGATATAATGCTAAAATGAAATTCTAATTGTTCTTTTTTCTGGGCAGCACTAACAAAATACTACCAGCATGCTTGATTTCTACAAGCATCCCTTTGGTTTGGAACCAAGAATATATTATGCAAATATACAATGGGCACACATTTCATCTCACCTTTTAACACTGGCAATGTTTTTTTCAGCATATGTAGCTGAATGATTTCATGATATTCTGAGCAAGTGTTGTATGTGCTTCATCCAAATGTATCACAACAGTAGTTTTGTCTTTATTGGTCACTTTAGTATGCTATGGATTTGACAAAGCTCTTGTTGTGGCTTTTTCTCCATTTCTATAACTTGGAGATTTTGAGCTACAGAACAGGATTTGCTGGAGTGCTTTCTTAGCAGAATTGCCCATTCATTCTTTCTCTTGCCAGCATTATCCTCCTGCTGACTCCTATAAGGTGGTCTGTTGTTGTGATGTGCCAACTTGGCTGTTCCCTTTAGGCATCACAATTTGTTTTTCAAGGGTTTTCACTACCTAACCTCAGGCCCAACAAAACTACCTCCCAATACCAATATTGAAACTCATGACCCATCTGTAATATGATGAGCACATCATCTGTCTCAGTTATTGTCAGTAGTGTGAAAACCTAAACCAATTTAGTGGCAGGTTTCTTGCCAGTCCCTGACTGAACGCAGCCTCTTGAAGGTTTGCTTTGTTCCACTGGCATTGCCAAAATAAAAGCTTGACCTTTCTCTCACATTTGTAGAAGTGACAAATGAGTTTCCCCTCTACTGAACTGTTTTCATTGTGTGTCAATCTGCCTGAGCTTCTTCTACGATTTTCCAATATTTCTTAACATTGCTTTTGTGTTTTCCTTTGATTGGAACTCTCATTTCTATTTCATGTTCTCCTAACTAATCCATGATGGATTTATGTTAGCTTGCATTGGGGTAGAGCAAGGAGAAATGTATCTCCCTCTGCAGTTAGCAAGAAGACTTTTTGGATGTGAATATCTTTGAGAGAAACTAAGTGTAACCCATTTTATTCCAGTCTTATAATTAGCATTTAATGCTTTGCAGCTCATAATAATACTGGTTCTGCTTTTGAGTTTGATACTAACATAATTCTGTTAATGCATCATTTGTGGTTCTGATTTATGCCCAGTCTTTTTAGTTAATGCATTTGAATTGATTTCTTTCTAGTTCACGACCATCCAAAACTTTAACAAAGGCAGCTAATAATGGTACCATTATGCTTTCTAACCCATCCATTTGGCAATACATATTGAGCCAAAGCAGTTGTCATAAAAGATAATTTGTGGAACACAACTAATTTATTTGAAACATTTTAACAACTTGTTTGGAAATTAAATATATGTTTTTCAGAGGTGGGTTGCTACCGGTTTGCATCGATTCGGATGAACCGATAGTGAAAATTGGGACTGGGTCACCAAACAGTTAGGTATGGCAGGCTGGCCACGCCCCTGAGCCAGTTCCCAGTCACCCATGCTGTTGCCAGCATGTTTTTTAGTCATTTAATAATGTTCTGCACATGCACAGAATAATTTACAGGCAAGCAATGGATGTGTAAGCAATGCATGGCAGGCATGTGGGTGAGCACAAAGCGGACCAGCAGTAATGCCAGCAGCAACCCACCTCTGATGTTTTTGCTTTTATCCTATTTTGAGTTGTTTTCCCAATACTCCAAAGGTAAACATTGGTGAAACCTACTTAGTTACCACAGAGACGGCTAATAGTGGTTTTTTTTTTTTTTTTCAATGTGGAGAGCTGTATATTCTTTGGGACCAAGAATCAGTGATGGTGATGTTCAAGAATTATAGAGTTATAAAAAGAATGCAAGAATTTCTCTGCTTTTTGGATTTTCATGTAGGCTAAACAAAATAAGTTGTTTAACAGACCTACTTGTCTAGTAACCAGAAACCCTTCATAACTTTTTTTCTGAAAAAATGGGGGCGGGAAAGTAGATTCATGATTCATGGGCTTGATTAGAAAGGGTGTAATATGAAAAGAAGGGTGTCACAATATAACTCTAGAGAGAAGATAAAATATAAATGTATTTAGGTATAACTGCTGTAAAGAAGATTGGAGGTTTCTTACTTATGTATCACATTTCTTTACTTCCCGTTTCCTTTTTTTAATTTGTATTGTTTTGGTTCTGTGAAGAATTTCTTGATTGAAATTTAATTTTTTAAAAAACAGACCTACTTTACTCATTGCCACTGTAAATGTTGTTTGCTTAATTTCACTTTAAATTTTTTCAAAATTCAATTTTGAATATGTGTGTTTGTGTGTGTGTGAAACATTATTACAATTACTATATTACAATCTACGTATGCACACACATATCATACTACTAAATGTATTTTGCTTGTCTGTTGCACTGATCCAATTTTAATCATTTCTGATAAATTACAGAAAAAGGGGTTTAATATGAACTATTATCTGGGCTATGAACTACTTAACAACAAATAACAAGAATACTCCATTCAGTTTTGTGCCAAATATTCATAAGTTGGAAAGCGCTGAGAAAAACATTCAAATAATCAAGATGTTACTGGATGCTACTCAAAATATACAGTATAATAAAGGAAATAAAAGGCTATTTTTAAAAAGAAAACAGCTCAAATTCAAATTATAGTCTTTGAAAGGTACAAAATTATATTTGATTTAAATTAGAAGCGGACAAACTTAACTTGCTTAACTTGTTAAATTTTCCTTTCTCTTCAACATAATGGCCTGTTTTTAAAAATGGTACATGAAGATTTATAAGTACTTTGAAGGTATTTTCATGACCATCAAAATAAAAAAGACACTTTGATGCCATTTTCATCAACTGCATATACTCTTTTTTAAATATCTCCAATAACAAAATAAAACATTTTTTTTAAAGTGGTGCACAAATGTATGCATGACAATATGCATTTTCACTTGAAATATACATTGCAATGCCCATTTTATTTGGACATCTACATTGCAAATACCAGAAATATCATTGACTAATTAAATTCCAGTTTGTGTTTCTGGAAACAACAACATATAGCACTGATTGCCACTTAGTGGGTCTTTCCATTTGATAAAAAATATGGAAGCAAATTTATTCTAAAATGTCTGTTGGGTGACATAAGCTTTTATTACCAGTAACAACCATGTCAGTTTAGCGATGAACTCTGAATCTTGATTCTAAATTGAATGAGAAAAGAAATAGCATTCAAAGAGAGGTCTCCTAAGTCAACTGTATTTTATTGAACTGCTTGCAAGTAACTAGAATTTTTAGTTCTCACCTGTGAAATTGCTCTCTGTCATTTGAAGTCTATTCATTAGCATTGATCTCAATGACATCAGCATGGCCTTTTCAATGTACTTATTCATCAATAGACAGCTGCATATAAATTCTAAGTTATCCCAAACCTACAAAACCTTCATTTTTTCCAGGATAATCTCATCATTGGCAGAAATGATACACTTCTTTTAAAGGGAACAATGGGTACTATTCCAAGCTCTACCATGGCTACAAAAAAGTTATCAGTTCAAGCTTTAAAAAACACACACTCTTCAGAATTTAAATGTATGTTGAGTCGATGCTGTTTATCTTATCAATCATTTTTGTGGTTTTATATATATAAATACACACACACACACACACGCATGCATGCACGCGTGCACACACACACACACACACAGAGGTGAGTACACCCCCTCACATTTTGTAAACATTGAAGTATATCTTTTCATGTGACAACATTGAAGAAATGGCACATGGCTACAATATAAAATAGTGAGTATTTAGCTTGTATAACAATGTGTGTGTCCTCTCAAAATAATGCAACACAGATACATTAATGTCTAAACTGCTGGCAACAAACGTCAGTACACCCCTAAGTGATAATGTCCAAATGGGGCCCAAGTAGCTGTTTTCCCTCCCTCATGTGACTCATTAGTGTTACAAGGTCTCAGGTGTGAAGGGGGAAGAGGTGTGTTAAATTTGGTGTTATCGCCCTCACTATCTCACTGGAAGTTCAACATGGTACCTCATGACAATGAGACTAACCTCGTGGCAACAAGACTAACTACTGGTAAGAGACTTTGGTGCAGTGGTTAAAGAATAAGGCTAGAATTCAAGGGACGGAATTCTAATCCCACTTTAGTCACAAATCCAGTTGGGTGACCAAGGGCCAGTTACACACTTTCAGCCTTAGGAAACAGACATTGACAAAACATTTTTGATAAACCATTGCAAGAAAATTTAAAGGACATGTTCAGTCTGTTGCCAGCAGTCAACACTGATCTGAAGACGCAAAAAAATAAAGAAACCATCAAAACCCCTGTCAACTCTCTGTGTTGACATTCCATGCATACTGCCGGCAGAGCTGGATCTCAGATTACAGTAGCTGGGTTGAGATGGGTGTATCTATTGGGCAACATGATTTATGACTCAGGCTGAGGGGAGGAAAGGAAAGGAACAGGGGAAAAGTTCAGAAGCAGATAAAGAGAGCAAAGAAATGGCTGCAAATAAATATTGCCTAATGAAGAATGCCTAATTAAGCTATAAATAAATCACTGTTTTTTGTATCAAGACATTGGCTCGCTTATTTTGAATCAGGAATGGCATTGGTAGGAAACTTTACAGACAGCCATTTCTTGCTTTTATATATTGGGGTGCCTAGAGACAACTCAGAATACCGTGGCAAAAGGCCAGCTATCCGAAGAAAGTCTGATTGCAGCTGGAGTGCAGCCTGGCCTCAGACATCAAAGCTGAGATGGGCGAAGCAAGAGGAGATGAGTATTCAACCCCTAAAACAACTAAAGCTGAACCCCCACCCCACCCTTATGCCCAGAAAAAGAGAAAGGCCCTAAGCAAGGTGGGAAGAGTGGAGGGGATGCTGGACTGGAAACAAGCCAGGCCTCCAAAGCCCCAAATGGAGCCCCTGGGAAGTTCCATAGAACAACGGAGGGAGGAATTTTACTTGGTCACCCTCCATGAAGAAAGGCCATTATGCATGCCAAAAGAGAGGGGAGGAGCAGTGGATCCTCTTGAGGTGATGAGAAACACACGGGAACACAGCCCCCTTTCTCCACCCATTAGAAGGAAGATGAAACTAGTGCCTCTCCCACGTAGCAGCAGGCTGCCCAGGGCAGACAATCCCTCCCTCCCTCCAAACTAGAACTGAGGAGTATCTTCAGACGTATCAAATGCAAGCATACAGAGGCCGACAGGAGGAAAGAAGGGCAGTGCTGATTGAACTGCCCAGGTTCAGAGGAATGTTTGATGGGGACTCAGACCAGTTAGCCCTATTCCTTGACTTAGCTGAGATCCACATGGAATGCTATGGACACCTCTATTCATCCCCCAGAGCCATAGTGAATACTATCGCAAAGGGACTAGAGGGAGAAGCAAGGGAATGGCTAGCAGCCCTCCACAAGAGGAGAGCCCCCCCCCCATTACAAGGTGTAGATGACTTCCTACAGCTGCTAGAGGCCAGATTTGGGGAGGTGGAGGAAGAAGATGAGCTTAGCAATATAAAGCATAGGGGCCGCCCCATCAAAAAATACATCCCTGAATTCAGGAGAGTCATTGGAAGGCTACCCCCTTTACCAGAGTGTATTTTTTCAGAATGAGTCTGGACCAGTGGATTGCCCAAGTAACTGTCTAACATGACATCCCAAACTGACTCTCTGAGTGGTTCAGAGTAGCAATAAAAGTTGATGGTGTATTGCGTGCTAACAACATGAAAAAGCCACTGGACACAAAAGAGAGGAGGTCAACTCGACCTGAAAACACCGGCCAACGGGGACACACCACAACACAGCAGGCCCCGAAACCAGCCCCCCCTCAAAGTCCACTGAAATTCTACAGATGCAGGAGGTGGGCCACATGGCATCATCGTGCACGACCCCAACCCTGATGCTAAGACCCAGGGCTAGAAGGGGCCACAAATGGGCCACCCATGCATCCTGGAAGGCCCTCCAGGCTGCAGAGGTCCCTCCTAGATGAAGGGGGGGGACCCCAGGCAACAATGACCAGTCACCAGAATTCTATGACAGTGATGACAAGGGTAAAAATGACCCAATGGTAAGAGGACCAATTTGCCCTTTCCTTTTCCCAATATGCCTCATAGCCCCAAAAACAGGAAGCAAGGAGGATTTTCAAGCCCTAATAGACTCAGGCTGCACTAGATGCTTGATCAACTTGACCACGGTCCTGAAACTGGGGATCAGAGCAAAAAGACTGGCCCACCCAATCGTGTTCGAACAGTCGATGGGTCCCTAATGGGGAGCCTATGCCACCCAACTGACTGAACCAGTGAGACTAGAGATAGTGGATTTGATTCATAACAGCCCCCAAAATGACAGAGGCAATCATATTGGGACTCTCCTGGCTATTAAAGTTGGGATCAACCATCTGAGGGCAAAGGGGTACTCACAGACTTAGGATAGAAAAGGGGCCCCAACCCCTTCCACAACAGCAAGCAGAAACATCACCTAAGCAGGGAATCCCCCAAAAAGAGGTCACCAGAAAATCTGGCAGCTACATTCGACAAAACGCCAGAGACCGAACAGATCCCAGAGGAATATCAGGACCTTGCAGAAGTATGCAGCGAGACTGAGTGCAACAGTCTGCCTCCCCCTCCCCCGTGAGACAGATTTTGCCATCAATATCAACCCCAGGGCAAAACTACCCAAACCAAAATTGTATGCCATGATGCCCCAGGAATGCAAGAAATGCACAAATACATATAAAAAATCCTAGCACAAGGGTTCATTGAGACAGCCAAGTCACGGGTTGTGGCACCAGTTCTCTTCAAAGAGAAAAAAGACGGAACTATAAGACTGTGTGTGGACTTTAGAGGAATCAATGAAGTGCATACAGAATCTATACCAGCGAGGGCGAACCATTTTTGGTTCGCATGCCATAAGTGGGGGGAGTGCAGGGGGGGAGTGTGCAGGAATGCCACACCCATAATGCAATGTGCCACCCTCCCCAGTGTGAATGCACGCACTACAGGCGCGGTCCCATTTTTTGCATGGTTTTTTGCCCTCCCCAGGCTCCAGAGGCTTTATAGGAGCCTGGGGAAGGCAAAAAAACAGCATCCCCCGCCCCCCGGAAGCCCCCCGGAGGCTTGAGGAACCTTCAGGATGCTTCACTGAAGCTTCTGGAGCAGTCAAAATGAACCTCCAAGCAAACCAGAAGTGACTTCTGGTTTGCTCAGAGGGTCGTTTTGAGCGCTCCGAAGGCTTGAGGGACCTTCAGGATGCTTCCCTGAAGCCTCCGGAGCAGTCAAAACGACCCTCCGACCAAACCGGAAGTATGTTCCTGAACTTCCGGTTTGCCCATAGGGGTGGTTTTTTGTGCTCCAGAGGCTTCAGGGAAGCTCATGAATCCTCCGGAGGGCCTTTGGGAGGGGCATGGAAGGCTCTTTTTGCCCTTTCCAGGCTCTTTAAAGGCTCTGGAGCCTAGGGATAGCGGAAAATGGCTTTAAAAAGGGTAAACTCAGCTGGCCAGCGTGCACATGTGCCCTGGCCAGCTGACAGGGCAGCGCCTCACGTGCCCTGACAAATGGCTCCATGTGCCACCTGTGGCACGGGTGCCATAGGTTCGCCATCACTGATCTATGCTCTCTCCCCCTCATGAAGGACATGCTATCCCACTCGGCCAAAGGGAAAGTCTTCACCAAACTGGACTTCAGAGAGGCATCCTTCATGGAAGGAAATGAGTGTTCAACAGTGTTCAACTGCCCCCTAGGGAGCTTCCAATTCAAAGTGATGCCTTTTGGACTGCAGGGAGCCCCAGCAGTGTTCATGCAGTTAATAAATGAGGTGCTCCATGAGCACCTCTACAAGGGGGTCCTCGTCTACCTGGATGAGATCCTCATCTACACAGAGACTATGAATGACCACATACCCCTGGTCCAACAGATACTGGAAGAACTTCTGGCAGTCAACCTATATGTTAACTATCAAAATTAATACCAACATGCACGATTAGACTACCTGTGCTACCAGGTGTCAAATGAGGGAATAGAGATGGAACCAGCCAAAGTGCAAGCTGTCCTAGGCTGCCAACCCCCTCACAACCACAGACAGCTACACAGTTTCCTAGGATTTGTGAACTTCTATAGGCAATTCATCCCCTCCTTTGTGAAGATTGCTAAACCCATGACAGACCTCTTAAAGACAGAGAGCCCAGGAACAAAACCTCACCCAGGACAACCTCTATAGTGGGATCTAACCTGGCAAAAGACATTCGAGACACTAAAATACATGTTTGCAAACGAACTGACCCCAAGTAACCCTTTGTGATCCAAGCATATGTCAGAGACATTGGCAGTGGGAACAGTGCTACTCCAAAGAAACAAACAAGGAAACTTACAGCCTTGCACCTACACCTCCTACAAGCTCATAGACACAAAGAAACAATGGGCTGCATGAGAAAAGAAGGCTTTCACAGTGAGATGGGCACTGCTAATCTGAAGACACCTGTTGGAAGGGGGCCAGAAACCATTTGAAATCTGGGCTAACTATAAAAATCTGGAGGCTCTCAGGACCCTATGGAAACTATCACCCAAACAAGTCAGATCGGCTCAATATTTCAACCACTTTGACTTCATACTAAAGCACATTCCAGGACAAAGGAAGTTTCTAGCTGATTCCCTCTTCCACATGTTCCGGTACAAATGTGAAAGGGAGCAGGTGGTGGACACCATCATTCCCTCTACCCAAATAGCTGCCCAAATGACCACCAGATGACAATGCCATGACAGGCACGACCAACCAGCAGGTGACCCTGAACTGCTAGCAGACCCCTGGTTCCGAAACAACCAACACATCTTGACAAAAAGAGATGACCTCACATGGAAGGGGACAAAACTCTGTCTCGGAATCCCTACACACCCTAATTCTCCAGAGGAGCCACGATGCCAAACCAGCAGGCCACTTTGGATTCCTATAGATGTTACACTTAGCCCAGAGGCAGTTCTGGTGGCCCAAAATAAAGAAAGATGTGGACTGTTACATGAAAAGTTGCACCATCTGTGCCATAATGAAGATGTGACCAGGAAAAACCCTGGACAGCTGCAAACAGTAACAGAGCCAATGAGGCCGTGGGAAGAGATCGCAATTGACTTTATAGTAGAGTTGCCGAAAAGTGTGGGAAACATGATGATTTGGACTGTAATTGACCTATTCTCCAAACAGGCACCCTTCATACATTGCAGCAGACTACCCTCAGCTCACAAGTTGGTTAAACTGTTCCTGAAGCACATCTAGTGCTTGCATGGAGTACCTTGAAGAATCATCTCAGACAGAGGGGCCCAGTTCATAGCTAAGTTCTGGAAGGAGTTCTTGCAGTCCATTGGATCACCCCAGGGCCTTAGCTCGGCATTTCATCCAAGCACCAATTGGGGGGTGGGGTGGCAGAGAGACTGAATGCTATGGTACAGCAGTACCTGAGGTGCTACGTGAAGTATCAGCAGTCCAATTGGGCAGACCTTCTGTCTATCGCTGAGGTTGCATACAGTAATGCTGTTCACAGTAGTATTACTGTGACCATTCAAAGTAGTGAATGGCATGGACTTCATCCCAATGCCTGAGTATCCAGGGGATCCACCTTCTAAAAGCAACCTGGGAGAATGTAAAAAAAGCACTAGCTAAAGCAGCACAAACCATAAGAAACAGGTAGATTAACATCGAGCTCTGCAATGTCCATTCTTGGTGGGAGAGAAGATTTACCTCTCCACAAAACAGTTGAGGTTAAGACTTTCTAGCAAGAAACTGGCACCATAGTAAAGATCATAAACCCAGTCTCAGTGCAACTGAAATTGTCCCAACTGTTAGGGAACACCCAGTATTCCATAGTAGCCTTTTAAAATCTGTGGTTGGATCCACTCTGAGACCACTGCCCCAGGAGCCACCAGGCCGTGTGGTCATAGGTGGGCAAACCCACTATGAGGTGGAACACATCATTTATTCGAGGTGGCATAGGAGACAACTCCAGTACTTAATCAAGTGGAAGAGTTACCCCTTGTTGGAGACATCTTGGATAAAGAGTAGAAATATCCAGGCTCATCGCCTTGTAGAAAGATTCCATGAAAAAAATCCAAACAAGCCTGGGAGAAGGTCATAGTCTTGAACCCCATACTTGTACCCAAATTGTTTTTGCTCACAGAGATTGCTGTTGAAAAGTGAGGGGAGCTGGATGTCAACTCTCCGTGTTGACATTCCATGCATACTGTCGATGGAGCTAGATCTCAGATTACAGTAGCTGGTTTGAGATGGGTGTATCTATTATGATACAGGCTGAGGGGAGGAAAGGAACAGGGGAAAAGTTCAGAACAGATAAATAGAGCAAAGAAATGGCTGTGAATAAATATTGCCTAATGAAGCTGTTAATAAATCACTGGTTTTTGTATCAAGACATTGGCTCGCTTATTATGAATCAGGAATTGCATTGTTAGGAAACTTTACAACCCCACTGTAAGGGATTTCTCTTATAAATGTCTGTGTCTGGGGAAATAAACAAGGTATCTATCTTGTTTTCTTGGCAACAGTAAAGAAATGGCCTTCTCATTCTTTTCCTTTCTCTTCTTTCTCCTCACCTTCAGTTGCCCGCCATAGGGTTACTCCACTCCACAGAGTATTCTGTAGCCCTAAGATTTCTTGTTGTCTCCCATTCAAATAATAACACTCAATACTTTTTTATCTTGTTGAACTTTATTGTGTTTATCATTTATCATCCCAATTTTCTAAGAGTTTAAAATAAATGTCTTCTAATGACAATAGTATGGAAGACAGGTAGTACAGTAGTAGAAACTCTGATGTTAGTGTAGTCCTATTTGCTCCAGTTACTCACTTGTAGTCATTATAGCACTTATATGTCCAAGGAACAAAAATTATTTATTTTATTTATTTATTCATCACATGTCTACACCATTTATCAAAATGAGTCTGAGCAGCTTACAATATAATTCTGAATACTTACAGAAAATAATCCCCCTTTCCTCCCATAGGTTAGAATTCATTCTTTATCTTGGCTAATTCTCGTCTTTGATTTATGAATTCTAACCTCTGAATTGTAATGATGAGTTCACATTTTGGAGGAGGGGGAATTAGTTCCTTTTTAAAAAAAAGCCAGATTAAAGCATTTGTAATAGTAAAAGAATGACTACTAAACTAATCATTATCCAGTTACAATTGCTAATATTACTTGATTTATTGATTTATATTCCATTTTTTTTATTATTGTTACAAATAACTCATGCATTTTATCACAAGCATCCCATATTTCCACCTTTACTTTTCAAATTAATTTCCTGTTTTTCAACTCTCTTTATGTCCTTTCAGTTTCCCACTTCTGATGGTCACTGATACTTTCACATTCTTCGTTGTTTAGAGTTTTTTGCAAAGAAACTAGAGATATTTACCTTAAGCTTGTTCTAAACCAGAATTACTTTTGAAAGTGGTATTTGAAGCTCAATTAGTTCAATTCCCTCCCTACCAACTCAAAAGTCCCTAATCTCAAAGGTCCTCATGTAATTTTATTCCAGAAGAAATATTCTTTCTTCTGGACTACATTAATCCTTTATTTTAATCTGTATAGTAAAATTATTAATATTAAATACAATAGAAAAATGAATCCTTTGAAATGCTGCAATAAAATAATAAATAGCATCACTGAAAGATATATATAGTCTTACTAAGTTATTCTTTAAAAAATAATATTCTTTGTAACAGCATGATCTTCATAAAAGCAATTTAACATAAAGAGCCCTCTTTCTTTTCTCCTCTTCCTCTTTCCTCTTTTTTAATGAAACCAAAAGAGGCAATTGTTCAAATACAGAACTAGTGTTTTCCAGCAACTGAGCTTAACTTGTTTGGATTTTCACTAATGATTTAAAAGGAGTAAATTTTAAAAGTTATCAGAACATAGACCTCAAGTAGTATTACGGAGTTTTTTTTTTAAATTCGGTAATTTTATTCAATGGGATTTTAAATTGTGTTTTTTAATTGTTCTCACTCATTAGTCTACCTCCTCCATGCACATGTATATGTCTTTGTTCTTATGTATGTTTGTCTTTAGCTGTATTTTATTTGCTTTGACTGTACGCCGCCCCGAGTCCTTCGGGAGAGGGTTGCGGCTAACAAATAAAATTATTATTATTATTATTATTATTATTATTATTATTATTATTATTATTATTATTACCTTACATGCAAATCCTGAAAGGAGAAAGTGAAAATATTTGTGCATTTTCAGAATCCCAGGTTCATCATGGAGGCATAATGCCAAACTATGAAATACCAAAGTTACTAATTCCAAGAGTCCATTGAAGTTGAACACTTACAATAAATACATTTGATTAAATAAAGCAAGTAAACTGTCAGTAGCTAGAATTATTAGAGTTCATAATAATGTAATAAGGACCCAAACTGAAAACCATACAAAACCTGTATGGAACTATCATTGGAGTGCAATCCTAACAACTAAAATAATTGAATGGTTTATGCATTTCAGATGGCACAGGATACTAATTTTTCATATTAAGACTGATAGTGTAATAAAATTACAATATACTTTGTTTTTCACTGTTTTGAAAATAGAATAGATGTGATATGTTTCCATATTAACCATAGGAGTAACTCCACTTGTTTTATTTCTTAATTCCTAAAATGATTACTATTGTTTGGTCTTATTATAAATTATCTATTTTATCTTTGAAAGAAATAGCCACTTCTAGTAGAAGAAATGCATTTATACTATGTACACTGATACACACTTTATAGATGCAAATGAAAGAGGTCTGTATAGATCTTGTCAATCACAATTTATTTGCAACCAATAGCATCTGCAGCAAACCACAATGATCCAAAAAATGCTATGTTCTCACTGATGTCTTCATGGAAATGCTGTCTTTGGAAATTTGTATCCCAATGTCCAATATAAGAACAAAATTCCAAATTCTGAAACAAGTATATTTTCATAATTGCATATTGTATATTGGCATGCATGTTTGCTATCTGCACCTCATTAACGTCTCCATAGAAGCTCTTGTTTACAACTTCAGTCTCAGGGAGTATAGTAGCAAGTACATTTTCTATTAATTTGGAGAGCTATTGTTTTCAAAGGTTCAGTTTATTAATTTTAGACTAAAAAGCTTTTGGCGAGCTCTCCTCCAATAAAATTTGGATGTAATAGACAGTAGTTCCCTTACCTCAAAATTAGATGAGTCAGTCTACTACATTTGAGAATCTTTCTTCACCATTCTATGGTTTTCTGCTTAAAATTTTAATCATGACACCACAGGTGGATTCCTCTACTTTAAAAAGAAGTGTTTGTTTTCTTTACAATGTAATCTCAGACGTATGTATATATGCATGCATGCATGTATGTATGTATGTATTAAGTAAACAAACAATAATACCAGTGGTAACCTAAGTGTGCAAACAAAAATCAGAATATCATAGTAATTTTTCAGTGTTATACAAACATTAATAACCCATAACATCAAAAATTAAGAATTAGGGTATACTTTGCAACAAAAATTACCTTAAAGCCTTTAAACCATTCATTAGAGGAGTAACATAAAATTCTTTTCAGAACATGTGATCAGGTTGCTCAAGAAGACCTTTCTTGAGATCTATTGAAAAAAAGAAAGATATAATAAAGTTCAAATACTGATACATATAGTTCTAAATATATCTATGCATCTTGAGGAAACTGAGTTCATATTCCATGGAAGTTTTTAATATGTTTTATTCATCAGTGAAAGTTTAGGTCTGGAAAAGCTAAATTAGAATGTATACTCAATGAATTCATCTGTCATCTCAAATCAGATTTCCTCTTATTTTGTGTTATATGTAAAATAAACCTTGGATTATCTTAACTATTTTTAAAATATATGCAAAACTACCCATAGTGTCATGCTCCTAAACTCTCTTTTTATATAATTTTTGGCACAACTGATCCAGGTTTTTCTGTTCAGGATTCTTCATTATCTGTGCCTTCATTCTCATTTATCTTCTTATTGATTGCTTAAATTCCCATATCTAATGAAAAGAATCTTCTTGATAATGGAGCGTTTATGATCTTAAGGCAATGGAAAAAGATTTTTGCAGTTCTAAATGAAGTGTAGATAGTGTCCCAAAGACACAAAATGCTGATTTCAATGAAAGGATACTAATTAACCTTTAGCAAATATAGTTCAGAACAGTGACAGAAGTTCAGAATTAAAATTCAGACACTTGTTCAGAGTTTATTGATGGGAGATTGGTATTTTAATTCTGATGCTGTTTTGAAGTCTTACAAAGAAAAAGTATAAGATATACATGGAATGTATAGATGGAATATATTTGTTTGCTTGTTTCTAAGCACCTTACAATATTTACCAAATGGTTATAAAATTGACAAGGACCAAATATAAGAAAACTGTTTTCAATAAACAGTACCCAAATCAGGAAAAAAAACCAATGGATTAAAATGGCAAACAGGTTTGAACTAAATGTGACAAAAAGCTTCTTCAGTCAGGTATTGAAATAGATTATCTGCAGTAATAGTTTTGTGTAGACTCTACCATGCCAATGCCTTTATCAAGTGTTACCGCAGAAGGCTAAGCAACTTAAGAGTTATGTTAATTATGACTTATAGGGTTTGAATGGCCTAGAAATAAAAAATAATAAATCAGATTAATGTTCTCTGATTACCTAAAATATATTGTCATATTCATCAGAGTTTGTTTGGATCAGTGGTAGGTTTCAAAAAATTTTGGAACCTACTCTGTGGGTGTGGCCTGCTTTGTGGGAGTGGCTTGCCAGCCATGTGACCGGGTGGGAGTGGCTTGTCGGCCATGTGACCAGGTGGAAGTGGCTTGCCAGCCATGTGACTGGGTGGGAGTGGCCAAGATGATGTCACTGAATTCTTTGCCCCAATGGATGAAGTACAATAAGATTAAAATAAGTACAAAAACAATAAAAAAGCTACTTACAGAAGGAAGATGACTGTTCTGGGCAATCTTCAGTATAACTGACTCCAATAAATGGGCTGCACAAAGAAGAGATCACAGAAATAAACTCTTTCATTGCATGCACTGCATCGAAACCAGCACACAAAACAATAAAGACAGCTACTTACAGAGGGAAGATTACTGCCTTGCTGGTCTTCTGCACCACCACCTCACCACCTTGCTCCAATAACCTGCATAAAGGAGATACATAGAAAGCAAGACTTTACTATCTCAAGGATTAACCCAGCACAGAGCACACCTAGCAATAAAGACAGCTACTTACAGAGGAAGTATCTCACTGGCTTGACGGTCTTCTGCACACCACCCTATTTCCTTTTTCTGAAATTTAGTTCTCAGTTCCAAAAAACAGGAATGTATGAATTAGGTTCACTACTTAGGTCGGTCCAAGTAGTTATTCAGAAGTTAGTGGTTAGAAGCAATGGTAAAGCAAGATATGGAATTAAACCCAGAAATATTTTCTTGGCTATTTGAAAGGGAGTACAATATATATTTAATTTTACACATGTTAGCAGCTACTGGAATTGTGTTTGCACAACAGTGGAAAAACAGAGATATGAAAATGAATAAATATTACAATGTGCAGGAATAAATAAACTGACAATTAAAATCAAGAAGGCTTTGAATACTTTTTCACGTGGGATTTGTTTTAGCAATTGTTAACTAAAAGAAACAGAAATTAGAAATCCAAAAGTATGAAAGAAAACACCAATTATGTAAGGAAAGGTCACTAAAATGTATAAGGAAATATTACTAGATCATTATTAATGCGTAGATAACTGCGGGACATTACACACCCACACCCACACAAACTATGACAGTGCCAGGAAGACACCAAAAAATAAGAATCCCTCCCCCCAAAAAAAGACTGCAAATGAAACCAGTTTTTTTTACCCCTAACCCTAAGGACAGGAAAGACAAAGCCACTGGAATAAAAACCATCAAGGCATTGTGGGAAATTATAAAGGACAGTGCCAGGAAGCTCACAGAACCATCAACCACCTCAGAATTACTTAAACAATGAGGGTGAAACACACAAAATCTGGCCAAGCTGCCTTGCACCAACCTGGCCTGCCCACAGAAAAGGAGCCACTTTGAGATACATAAACCTAGTCTGAACACTTTTAAGCAACATATTGCATCACAAAGAAAACGTTTGCAAAAAGGAATAACATTTCTTGTAGTAAATATATTTTATAAATAATTAAAAAATAAAAATGCCCTAAAATAATTTAAAAAAAAGATATTCTATAAATAAAAAAAAAATCCTTAAAAACCTTTGTTAAGTATTCCACCAGCAATAATTTATACTGTAACCATTTTAAGGGTACAGCAATAATTTATACTGTAACCATTTTAAACTATTCCACACACAATAATTTAAAATAAAACAATTAAAAATATTCCATACACGACAAATTACAATAAAACGATTTAAAACAATTCTATGCACAATACATTTTAAAGTATTGAGTAAAGAATTTTATTTTAATTTATTTTGGATAGAATCTTTTTTTAAATAGTCTAAGACAATTTTAAAAAAGAATTCACACACAATAAATTGAAGTAAACCATTTAAAAATATTATATACTCAATACTTTTAAGTAAAATTATTTTTAAAAATTCTATGCACAATAAATAAAATATTATTTTAAAATACATTAAAAAAATAATAGAAAACAAACCGGGTCACTTACCAGCAGGCAGAAGCAGCGATGGATGGATGCAACAGGGAGCAGGCAGGCAGAGAGGCAGCAGGACAGGTAAGACACTGGACTGGAGGGACAAGGCCAGGGTTGTCACTAAGCAGGTCGCCTGGCAGGCTTAGCCAGCCAGGCAAGGCTGGAGAGGGGGACGGGGGGCTTTCGGCTGTGTGGCATACGCCAGCCCGTGGCTTTTGCTAGGGAAGACCTGAAGGCCTTCCCTTGTGAAAGCTAGCCTCCCACCGCCCCCGCCGCCCCTGCTGCCCCTGCCAGCCCGTGGCTTTTGCTAGGGAAGTCCGGAAGGTTTCCCTCGTGAAAGCTAGCCTCCCGCCGTCCCCGCCACCTGCACCAGCCCGTGGCTTTTGCTAGGGAAGGCCTTCCCTTGCGAAAGCTAGCTTCCCGCCGCCCCCACCGCCCCCACTATCCTGCAGCTTTTGCTAGGGAAGTCCTGAAGGCCTTCCCTTGCAAAAGCCAGCTTCCCGCCGCCCCCACCATCCTGCAGCTTTTGCTAGGGAAGTCCTGAAGGCCTTCCCTCCAAAAGCTAGCCTCCCGCCGCCCCCCTCACACTTAATTGCTTACCTGAGGGAAGCAGCAAGCTCCTAGAAGGTGAAGGGAGTTTTGAAATGGAGGACCCAGTCAGCAAGCACGATGCGAGAGCTGCTCGGGAATGAAAGACTCTTTTGAAAAGAGGAATGTTCGCCATTGGCGCCATGCTTTTAAACGGGTCACCTCCAGCCCGCTCACTAATTGGCTGGACTCCATGGCATGGGCGATCAAGTGACAGGGCCGGTTCCGGTTCCCAGAAGTTACTTCTGGGTCCGGTCACCAACTAGTTCGCCCGAACTGGTGCAGACTTGCAGAAACCCACCACTGGTTTGGATGGAGTACTGTACACAAGAAAAGACTGTTTTCTTTTCAAATGTTATACAAAGTTTTGCAACTAATCTAAACTATCCAGATTATGCATTCTGTTTTAATCTCTTTTCAAAATAAGGCAGATATGATATAGAACAGTTGTTGACATTGGCTTTTGTTGATGATTGTGTGTGGGTGTGTGTCTCTGTGTGTGTATGAGTTAAATTAAAATCTGTTTTTCTTTAAGAAATATCTGCAACGGATAACAAGCTTTTGCTCTGAATTTATGATTTATAGATTCCTGCTATTCATCCCAAGTCAAAAACCAGTGACAGGAAGGGCAACATATCAAAGTTAATTTCAAATTGAAAATGACTGTTAATAAAGAAGTCTTCACTTTAAAGAATTTTGACATGTTTTAAGATAAATTACTTTGAACAACCTTTTTAAAATTGTTGAAGAGTTACAGTGAGAAAGCTACAGTTTTGAAAGCTGATCTTCAACATGAACTACCCTACAATCTTTTATTGTTGAGGAATGAGAAAAAGAAAAAAAATGCAAATCAAAGTACACTTAAAAATGTTTGACTTGCTCATATATTTAAAGAACCCATTAAATGTTGCAATTAAAATATCTCAGTCTTA
The DNA here is from genome assembly GCF_964273705.1 of Natrix helvetica. Taxonomy (NCBI): domain Eukaryota; kingdom Metazoa; phylum Chordata; class Lepidosauria; order Squamata; family Natricidae; genus Natrix; species Natrix helvetica. The sequence goes on from NC_138552.1 coordinate 49,090,163, forward strand.
AATTTGATACTTTTAAAATTCTGTATCTTATCCATTAAACCAATTGTTACTGTTATTATTTCATTTCTTGGATAATGATATTCAGAATTATGATTTGTACTTTAAAAAGTCTGAAATTAAACAAAAATACATGGGTTGAGCTTTTAATTTCTTTTGTTTTCCTTCTCACTTATCCTGAATTGATAAAAAATATTGATAGCTACTGTGAATATGTCATATTTATAACTATTTTTATAATAAAAAAGAATATTTTATTTGATGGCTTAGGAATCTTGTTTTTTATGAGGTGTTTGTTTGAACAGCAGATGTAAAATTACATTCACCAGGCTATTTTAAAGCAATAAGATTTTTAAAAGCATGGACTTCTAAAAATCAGTTGCTTTGTTCAATTGTCTGAAAATATATTACTATTAAATTAGATCAGATGAGGAAATGAGTTTATAAACACTAGGGCAGAAACAGAAGATATGAAAGTAAGAAATGAACAAATTTTCATGCTAGAAATTATAGTAACATTTACGTAAATTGCAAAAAAGTGGTTAAAATTCATTAGTATTATGGGAACACTTTCATAAATGCATAATTAAACTCTAAGAATATGGGGAAATTTATAGATTTTATATGATAGAAAGACCAGTACTTGTACAACTGATATTTTTACCACCACCTACCAGGTGGCAGTTGTGGGATTTTCTGCTTCATAGAATTATTTTAGAACCTGCAACATAGTAGAGGTAGCAAGAAAGACAGATGTGTGTATGTAAGTGAGATGTCTATGTGTATGTAGGTGTGCATGTAATAAAAACAAAGCATATGCTCCTTGAACCTTTTTTATGCTCTCCAGTTGCAGTACTAGTGATATCAGACAATAGGGTAGCTTTGCCAGGTGTTGCTTTCCCTAATTTGTTTATAAAATTTTGAACTGGCTATTCAGCCATGCTGCTGAAAATCATTTCTGGGAAAAGGGACAAACAGAAAAGTATATATTCTATTGGTGAGAGCATTTGAAGTCTTTAAAGAGCCCAGCACCTTTCAGCCTCCCATCGTGTTTTATATCTGATAATAACTTGTTCCAAGTTGAATTACCATGGTTGGCTGCACCCTATCACACCTTTGCATTAGGAAAGTGGAGCTTAGAAGTATTTGTGAAGTACTTCTTGATTATTCACAAGTTAGCTCCTGATTGAAGTAGGCTGCAGCAAAACGCCAAGTTCACCCCTGCGTGTAGCAAAAGCTCTGAACCATGCATCAAGAAATTGACCTTCAGAGATTATTATGACCTTCAAACTGTTGCCACATCACTGAAATGAGTTTTGTGTGGAATTTGATGATAAGCCTCGGGATTACTGGGTGATACTGTGTCAACGCCTTTGATAGGCACTCACAGAAAGACAGATACCTGAAGAAATGATTTCAAACACCAATAGTTGAAGATTATTACAGGGGGGAAAAAAGCAGAAGATTAGTATGAGCAGGTTCTGTTTCAGAAGATGCTTTTTCTACTTGCTGAACGGCATTTCAAATATAATTAGGTAGCCAAATTATATTGTGAAATGCAGGATCTCTTATATAAATGCATGCACTCTGATGCTTTTACTGTTCAAGGATTTCTTGAAAATGAGCAGGCTGCATATGCTTTCGGAAACACATTTTCAAAATAGTCTTGTAATGCACATCTGATAATAGTTTTGCTGTTTTTATAACTTATGTTTTTGATTAAAAGAGGAATTTTCTCCTGATACAGCTGCTTCTGGTTTTCTGTTAGAGAGACAGAAAGAGAAAAGTCAAAAAAAGTAGGTTATCTTTTTTCACAGCCACATAACATATATCATATAAAATATGTACTTCACTGTATATCATATATTTATATCCATATATATCCATAGACAAGATTGGTAGTATGCTTTAAATTGTATTGTTAGATGTTTCTGTTGCCTTTTCTTCCACAGTTGTAATTAATCAGCAATTAGACAAAAACTTTAGTAATCAATTCCATTGATTGTTCCAAGATCTTCTTTCAAGTAGTTGTGCTTATTCTACTTCTAGAATGATCATCCTAACATATTAACACATTGGCATGCCAGAATTCCTTTAGATAAGAATGCTCTCTTTCAATAAATGTAGACAATGATTGTACTTTTCTGCAGAAACCAAGACAAAAACTAGTTCCAACTTCCTAGTTTTTCCTTTCTTTTTCTCTTTTAATCCCAGCATTATTTGTTGAGCTCCATTGCTGGCATGTTCTCCTTCATAGAGAATTGAGCAATTACTTTGAAAAGGATTAGCTCAGAGGAATGAAAATAGACAAAACGTTGACAGAGAGCTCATAGCAAAATAACCACATGAGTATGAGATTATATTGCTTGTCATTCATACTGTGTTTAGTTGTCTGACACGGTGTTTAGTCTGTTGGATATCTGAACAGATTCTGGTTGTTCTGACACTAAGGTGGCATCCAGATGGTGGCTCCCACACCACTTATGCTAGCAGTAAATCAAAAGTGGCAGCACAGGTATCTCAAAAGAGGTATCAACAATGCCGTACCTTTTCTGCCAGTTTTGATTTAGCACTTGAGTTGTTGATTTAGACTGTGCTACTTGCTCAGAAGCAGACAGTTTAGATGTTGAGTTACCCCTCCAAGCACCAGGCTCTGTGGATAACAGATTGAATTCAAAGGAGTCCTTCTATTAGGAGAGATCCTCTCTTGCTCAGGAGGCTACATTTTTGTTATTATTGGATGTTTTATGAGAAAATCTTGCAGAGTTACTCTGCATCATTTGAGGTCTTATATAAGATCCCAAACACTCAGTTATAATGCCTCTTTTATTTTTCACACATGTTACAGTCTTATTCAGTTTTATTTCATGCCTAGGATATAATCATTCAATGTTTATCACATTTCAATGTATCACCTCTCCTTTTTTTTCTTAGCATGCTATTGCTATTCAACAAATACATTCGCATTTTTATGCTCCTTCAAATCATTGATTCAGAAGAATTTTACAGTTTTATTTAAAAAATCAGTTTTACAAAATGCTCTCATATTTTTTCAGAGGAAAGGCATTTTTTCTTCTTTGAGCAATAGTCTCACTACTCTGATTAGAAATTAGTAGCAACAAATATCATCTGCATGCAACAGCTATTACATCAGATCAAAATGTTCTGGTTGGGTAGAGCAGATCAGGTGCTGACCAAAAATGTAGTCGTATAAAACAAAAACAATGTTGTATATGTAAAAAAAAAGGAAAGAAAAGTACCAGTCAAAATAATCCAAGAATTTAACAATGGAATGATAAAAAATTCTAAGGTATTTGATGTGTTCCTTGCTCTGAGTGCCCAAATAATTTAGCTGCCCCTACACTAACTCATCAGAGTTGGTTGCAATATTTGCTAATCTGCTTAAGATACCAAAGTAATACTTGTACACACTCTGGAATAAGGGGTCATCAATGAGACGGCCATGTTTGTTAAGGATGCAAACAATGAGTACCGTTAATAAGGCTTTAAAAGGCTCTTAAGGAACTCTCTATGTGAATGGACTTCAAAATTGTGAATGCACTTGGGAATAAAAATGTAAAAATGATGCATTGGCGCAAAAGATTCAAATTTCACTGATAAATTAATAGATTTTGAACTTTAGCATAAAGGTGGACAGTTCAATTAAAATATCAACAGTGGCCATAAAAAAATCAGTGCCATTAATAATTTAAAAAGAACTTGACAATAAAACTGTCAGTATAATAATACCCCTATATAAATGTATGATAAGAACACAATAGATATAATAGGCAGTGTTCAGATCTCACATCTAAATAAGAATACAAATACAGATGAAAGATTTGCAAGAATCAAGAACTAAGAACCATGTTAGGGCGGGGCTGAAGTCGTGATGACACAATGCACGGTCTCAATGCTCTGAGATCGCAATCAACACTTTTGCCACTGGGGGGGGGGGGTCCAAACGGATCTAAACTGTCCCATAGAGACAGTGAACAGGAAGAATAAATCTTGCTGAACTTGGGGATATCGCAAAATCCCTGAAAGAAGCAAGAGAAATTTCTTCAAGCCGGTGACAAAAAATCCAGCCAAGGCTGATGAAGGAATGGAAAGGGAAAGTGTTTCCAGCTGGTGAGGAATCTTCATTGTTTTAAAAGAGAGACTGCCTATAAAAACTTAAAAATTGATTTAAATTGAAGAATAGAAGAATCAATTGGCGAAATTAATCTTGCAACAGTTCTGGACAGTGGCTATCCCATTTTTTATATGCTATCTTCATGGATGAAACTTTTACAAGCTTTTTAAAATGGACAGATTAAGTCTTCTGTTTCTATCTTTTTTTTCTGTGACTCTCAGTGATTTATAGACCAAAGCTTTCCTCTTTCATTGCTGTGAGTATTATTATTTTTAATTCATTTAAAGACTGGACCTCCTTTTCTAATTTGAAATATAAAACAGATATAAAAAAAGAAATATTTTAAAAGTGCTACCTGCCGGGAGGTTTTGTTGATTGTAGCTTTGTGTATTCAAGTGGAACTTTTCCCTTTCTTTGTGGTTTGTTTTGATGGCTCATTACAGAGTGATAGGGGTAAGCCAAATGTCCCTTTGAAGCGTGTTTTCAACCAGAGAAGAGGGGGAAAAATGGCTTTTGTGAATCCATATTTTAGCTTAAAAAAACCTTCCAAGCGAGAGCTCTTTGTTTAAGATGGCGGAGTGTCAGGAAAATTGAGAGATTTTAAGCCTGGAGAGAATATTTTCAGAATTACTAAAATTAACAAATACATATGAGGATTGAACAAAAACTGGAACTTTTGGAACAGTTAACAGAAAGACGTGATCGAAAATTTGATGATGTTCACCAAATGCAAAATTAGGGGATTAAAATTCAAAGAATTGAAGTGGAAAATGAATATAAAGCGATTAAACTTGCTGACATTTATGGTAATTGGTTTGTTTTTGAAAATGCAAAGAATGAAATACTGAAAGAGGAAATAAATGGAGAGGAAACCTATTTCAAAGGGCAAGACATAAAAGAAGAAGAAAAAAGTAAAAAAATTATGGACTATGAAACTTTATTAACGAAAATATGGATAACACTGCTGACAACTAAAGATAAGCAGAATAAAGAAGCAGAAAGAGGTCATCAGGATTATATGAGAGATCTTACAAGCAAGGAGTTGCTAGGACTAGTTGTTTTTTACAGCTGCTGTAAAAAAATCCTGCAGACTGATTATAAAATGCGGCACAATTCAGTGGCACAAATGATCCACTGGAATTTGTGCAAACATTATAATATTAAAACAGCAACAAACTGGTGGGAACATAAGCCTGAAAAAGTCGTCGAGGGTCAGATGGTCAAGATCTTGTGGGATTTTCGCATACAAATGGATAAAATACTGGCGCATAATACACCAGACATCACACTGGTTGAGAAAAATAAGGTTACAATCATAGACATCGCAATACCAGGTGATAGCAGGGTCGCCGAGAAGGAATATGAAAAATTCGCGAAATACCAGGACTTAAAAATTGAAATTCAATGATTATGGCACAAACCAGCAGTGGTAATTCCAGTGGTAATCGGCACACTGGGTGCTATTCCAAAAGCACTGGAATTACATTTAAAACAGTTAAAAATTGACAAAATCACCATCAGTCAAATGCCAAAGGCCGCACTGCTTGGATCCGCACACATATTACGAAAATACATTATGACCTCCTAGGCCCCTGGGTGGGGCCTGACTAATAATTAATGCCAAATCCGGCGAAACAACTGGCCGCTGTGATACAATTCTGTTGATGCAATAATAATAATAATAATAATAATAATAATAATAATAATAATAATAATAATAATAATAATAATAATAATAATAATAATAATAATAAAAATTAGACACAGTTGAGTTTTGATTATTAGGGGGAAAATGTGACATAGAATATAGACAAATAAAGAAAGGATAATAATAATAATCTATATATATGTATGGGTATAATATAAGGAAATTGGATGTAAATTGTAAACAGTGATTTGGAAAGGAGGATTAGAAAACTTTGTTATTAAATATTATGGATGTTTAGCTAGAATAGGATATAAGGATTTAATGTTAATTGAGGATTTTATAAATAAGTAAATGAAATGCCAGTATGTGGTTATGTATTAAATTTTGCTATATTTCATGATGAAGGATGTTTAAACAATTATAGTCAAATGAAAGTGGAGGTATGATGATGGTAATATGTGTAAACATTTGAGTTAAGATACTAGAGTTAATATGAATTATACTTGATGACAGTAGAAGAGATGCACAACAACCGTTTGTAACCAACTGATACACTTTCTACAGGATGTAAAGGAGGAGGATTTTTATGTTTGTTTTGAAAATTAAAAATAAATAAAAAAGTTTTTGGCAAAAAAAAAAGAACTAAGAACCATGTTTAGAGAGCTGAAATAGATCCCCTTTCAAGGCAAGGCCCAACAGTTGAAACTCTTGAATTTGCAATGACAAGAGGATAAAGGGGAGATATGAACCTCCTTTATAATGTTAGAATACGAATTCATTCTTTGAAATTAAATGCCAAGAGATTTAGGACAAGTAGAAGATTTTTTTCCCCATCATGCAGCAAATAGTTAAACTCTGGAATTTGCTGCCAGCAGTGTTATAAATGATCTCACAGGTTCTCAATAGGTCAGATTGTCAAAGGCTGTTATTATTAATGCCAGTTTACTTATCTCTAAAATCACAGTCAACATGCCTTAAATAATGTTTGCTGGAAAGTAACAATGCAGAAGAGCTCTCAGCCTGCAGCCCAGGTTTGTGAGTTTTCCTCACTGCCACTTTCCAACAAACTACGTAATGTGTAATAGGCTGTAGACTTATCCAATAGAGGTCTTTTTGATGTTGTAGTTTATGAGTTAGGCTTAATGTTTAACATATTATAACATAATTTTCTTTTGGTTCTTTGGAAATGTGTCAAACTTCAGAGCAAAACTGAGTACAAATGTCTGTTTAGAGTTTTCCACCCAATTTTGGGCAGACAGATTGGTTAGCAATTTCCTCAGGATTTTCCACTGGGAGGAGATATTTTTCAAAGCTAGGATCCTCACTTGATGGTGACACTAGTACTGAAAAAGCATAGCAACACAATTCTTCTTTAGGAATGCAGGAAATCTGCAGATCATTGAGGAAATTATTATACAATTGCTTCTCTACTTTATGACTAAATAAGTGCAACTTCTCTTTCATTGCATTGAGTAAGAACAGATGGTAAAAATAATGCAGAAAAAATTATCTGCTTGGCATTGAAATGTCATGCAAGGCATTTTTCCATCACTATAAATATAGTATATGAAGGTATACACTTTTTATACCCTAAAATGAAAGAAATTCCCTTGCATTATAATTATTTATTATGTTCTTATGGTTACCATTTATTTAGTTCACATTGATACTTGAAATAAACCTGGGCTTATTTTTGTTATAATAAAAATGCATGAACTAAAGCCAAAAACAAAGTCTCTACACATCCACATCCTCCTCCCTCCTTCTATCTGAGAGATAGAGAAAGAGAGACAGAGAGAAAGGGGGGAGGGAGAGAGGGAGGGAGGGAGAGGGAGGGAAGGATAATAAATTATCCTATTTGGGATAAGGTGTAAACTTTTGAGTTTAATTTTGTCTAGTGGTTAAGGTACCAAGCTAGAAAGTTGGAGACCATGAGTTGAGGTTGTGCCTTAGCCATGAAAGCCAACTGGGTGACTTTGGGTCAGTACTTGCTTTGTGCCCAATCACCTCATAGGATTGTTGTGGTGGGGAAAATAGGAGGAAGAAGGTGTATTGTATATGTTCTCTACCAATGTAAAGCACAGTGTATTAGAGATTCTCAGTCATCCAGGTCATGGTTGTCCCAAAGGTGCTTTTTCAGGAGGCAACTGGACTTTCTTGATTTTTTCTTTGAAGACATTTCACTTCTCATTGATTCTTGGAGGAGAAGCAAAAAGTCTTCAACGAAAAAACAAGAAAGTCCAGTTGCATCCTGAAAAGGCACATTTGGGACATCACACTGTATTGTTAAGTTCCCGGTATACTTACTTCAACCTCTGTATTTCCAGACTGCTATAACAGATGACGAAGAAATTACAAACAAGCAAACAAAATCTGTTCTCCACATAACTATTTGGAGAATTTGAGCTTGAGGTTTGATGGACCATCATTGAAAAAAATTAAAATGAATCAAGAAAAATTAATCTACCAACATGTTGTATAGAAAGATTTTGATAAAACAGAATCAGTTAGTATAGGTCCTCATAGATGAGTAGGTATGAATACTGTTTTAATTCATAGTAATATAGCATGGTCCTCAAGAAACAGATTAAGTGAACAAAATGTTGTAATTAAAACATTTTATCTCTTTTATTTATTCAAATTTTTGAACAAGTGATGATGATAAAATGATTCTCAGTGGATCACAATATAGCAAACAACATTAAAAGCTAAATAATAGGTAACAATGAACCCAAAGTAAAACAAGATAAAAAGAAAGGAGAACAAGTAGAATCCTCAAAACATTCTACTAGAATCTACCATCCAGTAAATGAGATTCCAGCACCCTAGTCCAAAACTTAGATGAATAGCCAGGACTTTATGACACTCACAAACATCCCCATAGTGGAGACCATCCAGATTTTAAGGAGACCCTTATTTTAGAAGGCAGGTGCTGTATTAGAAAAGGTCCACTTCCTGATTCCTGAAACATGATATTGCTTAATTGGAAAACAGAGACCACACCAACTCTGCTAGCTCAAATCAGTTTGCAGAACCTTAAGATGTGGTAATTCAAATAAGCACGCAATGACAATCTGTATCAGGTTTTAGTGATAAGCTATCCAGTCATCTTTGTTTCCCCTTTCTTAGGAGGTTAGATGGTTAGAGATTTGGAAGCAGATCTTTTCTGCCCTGTATCTTTGGAATATTTTATTTTGTGAGATCCAGGTAATGGTCACACTGCTAGAGTGAAGAAATGACAATAATTGTTTATTTGAGTAAGGCTTTTGGGGGACTTTGTGGGGGACTTATTGCTTTGGACCATTTTAATATTTTAAGTGGCCTTAATGTGCTTGTATAGTCCTTGGCATTCTTTGAGCTTAGTACTCTCTGAGCAAGGACTCCATGGATAACCCTGAGCTACAAATATTCTCTTATATTGGTACTTAATGTGTTTATATATTTTAAATGACATCTGCTGTTTTTAAGCTATTTTTTGGATATTCAAAGTACTTATTTGAGCTGCCTAGTGGTCTGTGAAGCAGGATGAAATAAACACTGTGTAAATTAATATACATGAAGATCTGACTAAAATGTTTGTAAGTAACAATCCATAACATCTTTCGAGAGCTGTGTGACTCACAGGATAACTGTGTTATAATGGAGCATGCTAATCTGATTCATCTTTGAAAATAAGCCACATAACACTCTTCTCTCCCCAGCCTTCCAATATCCTCCATCCTTTTTTTATTTATCATTTACTGCATGAGCTCTAATCATGGAGTTTCATCTTATAACAACCTTTTACTATGAACAATCTTCTTCTCTTTTCCTCTGTACCTCCTGGAAATACCATATCAAGGCTCTGTTTCAAAGTTGATATTAGAATATTGTCTTAAAGGGTTCCCCAAATTTGGTTTCCACAGCATTTTGTGATTTAAATTCTCTCATTTCCAGCCAATATATCTACTGACATGAATTTCTGGGAATATACGAGATATATCTGAAGGGAACCAGGTTGGCTAAGGCACTCTTCTATTCATTGTGGTTTACCTGGACTGCCTTTTTATTTTATGCTGCCTCTGTCTTGTGTTCCTCACTGTGTAGCACTAATTAGTGTACTTTTAATTTTTGAAGGGTTTAATTATTTTATATATAGTGATGAAGTGGTCTGTTCTGTTCACTGCAGTTCATATTGACTGCCGTTCTTTTCTTTTTATTTTCTTGCTGCCTCTATCTTGTGTTCCTCACTAAGACAAGGCAAAGCACTAATTAGTATACTTTAAATTTTTGAAGTGTTTAATTATTTTATATATGATGATGAAGTGGTGGATTCTTTTTTAAAGAAACAATGTTTTACAATTTAATAAATATAAAATGGAAGCAGCAAATGAATGTTGCTGATACAAGCCTGTTGTGTACGTCTAATGAGCCATGAAGGGATTGGGTAAGCAAACCTTTAAACAATTAGGCAATGAATAATTAGCAAAGCTGTATGAAATCAAAATTTGTGACACACATAAAAAAGGCCACAAGAGAAATTATTTCAGAACTTATCATTCTAGAGTAAAAAAAAAAAAGTTCACTAAAATAACCTGTGACAAATAAAGAGTTATACATACATACATTATGTATAATAAGTAGTTATTTTCAATGACATAAAAAGAAGTTACTGATATTACTGTAACACAAATGATTTGATGTTCCATCAAAATGCATCATAGACGTGTTTAATAGTAATTCTTGTTATGCAAAGCATTTACTGCATAACAGATAAATAAATAAAAAAGCTATATTAGTAATTGTTAAGCTCTAAATAACCTTCCTAAACATTTAGTAAACTTACTTACTTAAAAAGTTTTGAAAATTAGATTGCAAAATAATTACAATGTCATGGTTTTAGAAGATTCCAGCTGAAGCCAAGAACTAGCCAACCTTGGCCTATCTTGGAAACTATCTAGGGTTAGGCATGGTTTAATTCTTAATTTTAGGATTGTGGGTTATGCATGGTTTCACACAAAAAACATAATCTCTCTCTTTCTCTCTGACACACACATACATATATTACATTTTGCTGATAAATAAATATACACACACATACATATACATATACAAATATAAATGCTATATGATATTTTATATGTCACAAATATTTTATAAAATTTGACAATTTTCGATTCCATAGAAGTCATAAGTCTTAGATTTTAAATACATTCTGAAAGTTAGCACATTTGAGGTAACTTGGTTGAAAACGTTTTGCCTTATGGTGGACTCAGCTAGTTAAAGATTACAGATACAAGAAATTTATTAGCATATAGATGTAAAAGACAGAACAATATGTGTTGTGTTTATGCAAAGTATTTGTTTTGATGTGTGCATAAATGTAAAATGCATACAAAATACAATAATTAAGAACAAGAAAAATCTAAATGTTTATTGAATCATTATCATGTTTGTGTCTATGTATATCTTCATATCTGTTTATATAGAAGACAGGCAGACATAATTTTGAAATACAACATTTCCTTATGTGTGGACTCAACTAATTCTATTTGGGTGGAAAATAATCAAGGAAGGAAGCAACTTAGAACTGAGGAGAAATTTCCTGACCGTTAGAACAATTAATCAGTGGAACAACTTGCCTCCAGAAGTTGTGATTGCCCCAACACTGGAAGTTTTTAAGAAGATGTGTTGGATAACCATTTGTCTGAAGTGGTGCAGGATGTCCTGCCTAGACAGAGGGTTGAACTAGAAGACCTCCAAGGTCCCTTCCAACTCTGTTATTCTATTCTTCTCTTCTCTTCTCTTCTCTTCTCTTCTCTTCTCTTCTCTTCTCTTCTCTTCTCTTCTCTACTCTACTCTACTCTACTCTACTCTACTCTACTCTACTCTACTCTATTTGTTACAACCTGATATAGTATTTGCAAAGTACCCCCGAGTGCTCGGGATTACAGGACCCTGGTCTCCGGCTGGTGTCGCTTAACACCAGGTCTGTGGTACATAAGGCTCCCCTCATTTACGACCTCATACAAGAGGGTAGAGCGGACCTGACGTGCATAATGGAGACCTGGTTGGGCCATGAGGGGGGTGTACCCCTTAGTGAACTATGCCCACCAGGCTTCCGGGCATTTCACCAGCCGAGAGCCCAGGGCAGGGGTGGGGGGAAAGTGGCAGTGGTTATTAGGAGAAGTCTCAGACCTCAGGAGGTCACTGTGCCTCAGATAGGCTGGTGTGAGTTCCTCTTTGTGAAGTGGGGCCTTGGAGCTCAGGTGGGCCTTTTTGTTGCGTACCTGTCTCCCTGCTAAATTTCATTGGCCCTGCCGGAGCTGCTGAATATGCTAACTGGATTGGCGGTTGATTTCCCCAGGCTTATGATCCTGGGGGATTTCAATCTGCCTTCCATTGGCGAGACATCCGAGTCAGCTCGGGAGTTCATGGCTTCCACGACGGCTATGAACCTAACTCAGTTAATTCAAGACCCCACCCATAATGGGGGGCACACGCTCGACCTGATTTTTGTCTCTGGGCAGTGGATTTAGGGGATATTTCTATTCAACCCTTGTCATGGTCTGATCATTTCCTCATCAGGCTTGACTTCCATACTGCTACCCCTCGCCACAGGGAGGCAGAATCGACTAGATGGTTCCGCCCCAGGTGCCTGATAGACCCCGAAAGGTTCCTGATGGAGCTTGGGACTTTTTCTGAATCCCTTGCTCACAACTCGACTGAAGCCCTAGTGGAAGCCTGGGATAGGGCGGCCATAGGGTCTTGGATTGTGTTGTGCCTTTGCGGCCTCTGACCCGGTATCGATCCCGGGTGGCTCCCTGGTTTACTGAGGAGCTCCGGGAGATGAAACGCCAGAAAAGACACCTAGAGAATGACTGGAGAGACAGCCGGTCCGAATCTGATCGAACACTAGTAAGAATTCATATTAAATCCTACTTAGTGGCGATAAAAGCAGCAAAATGGCAACATTTTTCTGCTCTTATCCCATCCGTAGATAACTGCCCAGCCGCCCTGTTTAGGGTGACCCGCTCCTTACTTAACCAAGGAACTGGGGAAGACCCTCTGCAGGGTAGGGCTGAAGAATTTGTTCAGTATTTGCAGGATAAAATCGCTCAGATACGGACAGGCTTGTACTCTGACTGGGTAGATTCAGGCGAATCGACGGGGATGAATCTTGTGGAGAAAATCTGGGATGAGTTTGACCCTGTGACCCCCGAGGGCATGGACAGGATTATGGGGAGACTCAGTGCTGCCACTTGTGTGCTGGACCCGTGTCCCTCTTGGTTAGTTTCGGCTTCCCGGGAGGTGACACGAGGCTGGCTCTAGGCGATTACCAATGCTTCATTGAGAGAGGGGTACTTTCCCACCGCCTTGAAGGAGGTGGTGGTGAGGCCCCATCTTAAGAAGGCTTCCCTGGACCCAGCTTCTTTAGCCAACTATTGTCCGGTCTCCAACCTTCGCTTTGTAGCAAAGGTTGTCGAGAGTGTGGTAGCACGTCAGCTTCCCAAGTACCTGGATGACGCTGTCTACCTGGATCCGTTTCAGTCGGGTTTCAGGCCCGGGTACAGCATGGAGATGGCATTGATCGCGTTGGTCGATGATCTGTGGCGGGCCTGGGACAGGGGCTGTTCCTCTGTCCTGGTCCTATTAGACCTATTGGCAGCTTTCGATATAATCGACCATGGTATCCTACTGCGATGACTTTGGGGGTTGAGAGTGGGGGGCACCATTTTACGGTGGTTCTCCTCCTACCTGTCGGATCAGTCGCAGATCGTGTTGACTGGAGGGCAGGGATCGACCCCCAGGCGCGTCACTTGTGGGGTGCCCCAGGGGTCGATTCTCTCACCCCTCCTGTTCAACATATATATGAAACCGCTGGGCGAGATCATCCGTGGTTTTGGGGTACCGTATCATCAATATGCTGATGATACCCATCTTTTCATCTCTACCCCAAACCACCCAAATGATGCCCTCGACGTGATGTCCCGATGCCTGGAGGATGTGCGGATCTGGATGGGGAGGAACAGGCTCAAGCTCAATCCCTCCAAGACTGAGTGGCTGTAGTTTCCGTCATCCCGATTTGTGCATCTTGTCCCATCTTTGATGATAGGGGGAGAAATTTTAGCCCCCTCAGAGAGGGCCTGCAATCTGGGAGTCCTCCTGGATATGCGGTTTAGTTTACAAGAACACCTGACTGCCGTGACCACGGGGGCCTTTTACCAGGTTCGCCTGGTACGTCAGTTGTGCCCCTTCCTGGATCGGAATGCTCTGTGCACAGTCACTCATGCCCTCATCCTTTCTCACCTGGACTACTGCAACACTCTCTACATGGGGCTGGCCTTGAAGAGCACCCGGAGGCTTCAGCTGTTCCAGAATGCGGCCGTGCGGGTTGTCATGGGGTACCTAGGTACTCCCATGTTACAATCCTTTTAGGCGGCCTGCACTGGTTGCCGGTTGTTTTCTGGGTGCGATTCAAGGTATTAATTATGCGCTTTAAAGCGCTCTATGGCTTAGGCCCAGGGTACCTGCAAGACCACCTACTGCCACCATTGTCCAGTACGATCCCACAGAGTTGGCCTCCTCAGGGTGCCGTCGGCCAGACAGTGTCAGCTGATGACCTCCAGGGGGAGACTCTTCTCTGTGGGAGCACCTTCCCTCTGAATGAGCTGCCCCTGGAGCTTCGCATAATCCCCGACCTCCGGTCCTTCTGACACGCCCTAAAAAGTTGGCTTTTCCAGCAAGCTGGCTTGGCCTATTAATTTTATATATATTTTTTAAATGTTATTGTTATACTAATTGGTTTTTTTTTTTGATATTTTTCTAATTTCCTTTTAACTTTTATGATGTGTGTCTTTTACTGTTGTACGCCACCCTGAGTCCTTTGGGAGAAGGGGGGGCATATAAATCCAATAAAACAAACAAAACAAACAAACAAAGTACATTGAGAGTTTTGCAGATATCCTAATCTTTTTGCTTTAAACAGGGATTGCTGAGGGCCAATACAGTATGATCCAAGTTAAAACTAATAGTCACAATATTTTTACTGAGATTATCCATACTCCCCAATAGTAGTTGCCGCTCTGTATTGAAGTAATACAACAATAATTATGTGAAATAGTTTGGGAAAAAAGATATGACTCATTGAATTTCTGTCTCCCAATCAGCAGCTACCTCACAACTAATATATGCTTGGTTGATAAACCAACAATGTAGGAACAAAATATATTGGACATGAGGTATAGGGAATAAAGTGTACTAAATTGCTTCAACTAAAATTATAAAGTCATTAATGCATTATAGAAATTTACATCTAATTAAATATTTAAAATAAAATATGTCTTTACTTGTTAATATATTGTGCTTTCAGACTTTTTTTTCTTATATATCATAGGAGATCCAGTTTTGGCAATAATAGTTATGTCAGATTAGTTTGTTTTACTTTTATGGGAAAAGAACAGTATTAGCTTCAAAAAAGATATGTGTGAATATTAAATTGTTAACAATTTTTCTGTTTACTCATCCTGTTTCATCCTATTTACTAGATTAAAGTTAAAATAAAATCAGTGTAGGTCAATTACAGGTACACTTTGGAAATAGAAAAAAATACTGGCAACTTGAATTTTGAAATTCAACATTCAAAAAAGAGTGCCAAACTTGATCATCACGGCGGTGTCACATGATGTATTGGGACTTTCCCGCATTCACCAAACTGGGTGTGGGCTTGGCCAGTGGGTGACACATTTAAAAATATTTTTAAAAATATTTAACAAAATATTGTTTAATTATCTTGTTTAAATTTTCTTTTCATTTCATATTGGTGAATCTTCTTTTTTTCCTTGTGAAAATTGTGTTTGTCATACCATATAAAAAGGATACCAAGTTTGTTAGAAGTACAATGAGGTGGTATTAACAGTATGCAAGGCTGAGTATGCATGGTGCAGTGGATTTGTAAACACTATACTGAGATAATATTACATGTAATCAATGTTTGGATCCCATTTTAATTTGTTTAAACTACATACAAAATTTAATTTTTGTTGAACATCTGTCACCATTTGAGAAAGCCTGCCCTTCATAAACTACCTCACAGGATGTGTGTTTTAGGGAGTTTAAAATTAGAATTTTCTTTATATATCCATACCCTCAAAAACTTTATTGTGTAGCACATAAGACAGAATCCATCTATATCAGTGGTTCTCAACCTGTGGGTTGGGACCCCTTTGGGGGTCGAATGACCCTTTCACAGGGGTCGCCTAAGACCATTGGAAAACGCATATTTTCGATGGTCTTAGGAATTGAGACACCAATTTTATGGTTGTGGGTCACCACAACATGAGGAACTGTATTAAAGGGTCGCAGCATTGGGAAGGTTGAGAACCACTGATCTATATGATTAGATAAACTACACAGAGTTACTGAACAAACCATAATACTGGAAGCTAATACTATACCATAATAAATAATCATACCCACCATATGATATGGCTTATCATAGGTTAGAAAACTAACTACTGAATGATGGATTGACAATGTGCATGTGGTCTGCCATTTATGTGCATATTTCCCAGACAATGTATATTATATTCTCTTCAACAAGTATTGAGAAATATTTTAATGATATTCTGAAATTTCTTGAAATTATATATTTAATCCCCAACTGGTTTTCTAAATGTTCTCACTCACCCCTGGTAGAACTGTATGTATTCTTTAGGCATTTGTTCACAGTCTGGTGACAATCACCTACTGTGGTGCTCTTAACTTTTTTTCATAAATTTAAAAGCACCTCAAAAGGAAATTTACATTTAGAATCATATAGGTTAACCTCATGCTGTTCAGCTAATTGATAAAGAACAGCTGGGTAATGGACAAAAGCAGCACTCTCTTCATGTGTTTTCCATGGGTTTAATTAAGTTAATCAATATGTCTCATGTATCATGTGGATTATTCCTATCTAACAGATTAAATATCTTAAAAATGCTGGAATCTATGCATATATATTTTTTAAAAAATGTACACATCTCATTAACTTATATTTCAGTCAATTCACTTCAGTCAGGCATTCACTTATGTACCAAAAAGGATACTCAATGATTGCTTTACAAATCTTCCTAATTTTAGTTCACAAAAGGATACTTCTTCTGTAAAAGGTGATGGTGATGGTGATGATCACACTGACAATGATTTGTATTTTTATTTTAAACATTTATAAATAATTTTACTGACTCTGTTGTTGCAACCATGGAAACCTATCATGGAGAAGGAGGGTCATCAGAGAGGGAATTAATTGTAGTCAGATTGTCAGTGACCATTATTTCATATTGGGAATTTTGGGAGGACTGTGGAAGTGGTTTGAACTGGGACAAAAGATAAATAAATCTAAACTTAGTATATGTGCCTATAATAGGACATGCCAAATTTGGAGTAATCCAATATCTTGGAAGATAGCAGGGTCTCTGTCAGGAAAATAGTGCAATAGCATCAAGATGATTATTTGGGGACAGCAATGGTCTCCTTTCCTCTTCACACAAAATGTTTTATGTTTCTTTAGACATCAGGAGTCCTGTTTGTGAGGTGAAGGCAGATCTGAAGTCTCAGATTAAGCCTGGCTATGCAGAGAGTTTAGAAAAATTGTAAAGAGGTATCTGCACTAGGAGGAAATTAAAAAAAAAATCCACTGAACTGCAGTAGCTGGCTTACAATGGTTTAAAGAGGAAAGAATGCCATTTTTGACATGAATTGTTCATTTAATTATACAGGAGAACCTTCTCAGCAAGAATGAATATAAACCAATTTTCATAAATTAAGGATTGAAACTGGAAATGGATCAGGATGGCCTAGCCCCAGAAGAAGGTAGCACGGGTTGGGCAATCTCCAGAATTTCAATATATCCTCTACATAGCACTAATTAATATCAAACTAAGTTTGTAAATAAGTTTCTAGTTTAAAATTATCATAGCAATTTAGTCTTGGGGGAATTGGGCTTCCTACTATAGGAGTTCTTTTGATCTATGACCAGCAAAGCAATGAGGATAAAAGAAAGCAAAACAACTGTGGTGAAAGACCAGTATTACCAGGAAAGGGGTGGGGTTGAATGAGGTGGGTTGGGGTGGGGAGGGAAGAAGAGGAGACGAGAGAGAGAGGGGGGGAAAAGAAAATTGAAGGAAGGAGGGAAGGTAGGAAGGAAGGAAGGAAGGAAGGAAGAAAAAGAAAGAAAGAAAGAAAGAAAGAAAGAAAGAAAGAAAGAAAGAAAGAAAGAAAGAAAGAAAGAAGATTTAATGGAAGAAAAAATAAAATGAACTTCAGCAATAAAAAAAGTGGAATCCTTCGAGTGGGCGGATATGGTATTGAACACACAGTGAAGCTGTTAATTGTTGCTCCTGTGGACTTATCAAGAGGCTGCTTCGGGGACCCTTGGGTGGAAAAGTTTCTTCGGTTGGATGAAGCAAAATGAGCAGCTTAATACCTAGGGAATATTGTTCTGAAACACTGTGTAGCAGGTAAGCCATTTAAATCGCAGTATGCAACTCATGTGTGCAAAGGGTTTTCTTTGCTGCTGATGAATAAAATGCATAGGTTCTTTTGTTAAGTAAGAAATATGAAGACAGGTTCTTCACATTTGGGTAATTTCCTGGAAAACAGGCGCATAAAGTATGTGCTGAGAATTAAGAATTAAGGGAAGAATTCAAAAAGAAGATGGGCTTTGAGAACTCCATTGAGATAAATAGTTGATGTTTTTTCAGTGCACATATTGTATCATAAGGCTGAAGAAATAAATACCAACTAAAATGTCATTCTTTGCTATACATATTAAAATTTCCCTTTTTAGTGTCTTACTAAAACAATAGTGCTTGTCAGAAACAAGTAAACCATAATTTACCTCAGACTACTGGTTCTTCTTCTTTTTCTGATGAGTAGAATATAGAGTTTCTGTCAAAATAAATAATTCAAAAAATTACCTTTAATCCTGTTGGTTATCTAATAGTCTACCCTCAACTCTGTTGTATATATTGGGCATACAGTATTTCAGAGGGATGAAAATATAGGAAAGTATTCAAACTCCTAAGAAAATATTTGACATACTTACCACAAAAAAAGCTTTTATTAGAATGTACCTAGTAAACATAAAAAATAAGACTGTAGAAATATACAATTCATCTTTATTCCAAAAAACATTTAAATAATTTTAAAAAATACTACCAAAATAAATAGTAAATAAATCCACTAATAAATCTAAAGAATCTACTCTTTAGTGCTTTGATATTTTAAATATCTTTCTAAGCACTTTTTGGTTGTTTACCCCACTGGCATAACCAACAAAATATATAGATGTTACATTTTTGCACTGTGGAGGAGTGCCTTTGAGGCAACTACCTAAACCAGGGGTGGCGAACATGCGGCTCTCGAGCCGCATGCGGCTCCCGGCCAAAATGAATGCGGCTCTTTGCCTCTTATCATTATTTTGTATACTGTGGCTCTTTGCCAAGTTTGGATTTTGTTATGCTGCTTCTGAGGAGGGACCTCTGAGGAGAGATCTCCGAGCGCGTAGTCCCGCCCCCAGGCTGCGTCATCACATCTCCCATCCCTCGGAAACAACTGCACGGGCCAGAGAGCGGGGGGAACTTTCGGCGCTAAACCCAGAAGTACGGTCTTGCCCCGCCCCTGGCGACGTGACGACGCTTGCCTGCGCTCCACCAGCTCGGCTGGGAACGGAGACATTTCTCTGCTCAGCAATGTCTTCAGTGGAGTGGTGGCAGCCTGGCAGGCTGAGCCTGCGTCCCTTTCAGGCGCTCCGCTCCGCTGAGGAAACGTCTCCATTCCCAACCGAGCTGGTGGAGCGCAGGCAAGCGCCGTCGCGTCGCCAGGGGTGGGGCAAGACCGTACTTCCGGGTTTAGCGCCGAAAGGGAGCGCGTGATCCGGCGCGATCCAGCAGGAACCCACCACTGCCCGTGTGTCACATGTTGTGTCACATCTTGCCGTTAGTTCTTAGTGTGGAGGACGCAGCACACCCTCACCATCACTGCAGGATTTTTACCCTCACTCAAAATGGCAAAATGCAAAGCTAAATGAAAATATGAAGATGAACACAGGACATTTTTGGAAGAATGGGAAGATGCTTTCTTCTTTATTGAACGGAATGGGAAAGCACTAAGTTTAATATGCAATACTATGATATCACATTTCAAGGCTTCAAATCTTCAGCGTCATTTTAGCACTCTCCATGCTAATATTGACAAGGAATTACCCAAAGGTACTGAACTACGCAAGCAAAAATTGAGCACCTTGAAAAGCCAGGTAAAAAGACAGTCTCAAATGTTTCAGCAATTAACCAAGCATGGAGAAACTGTGACCATTGCATCCTATAAAGTGGCGTGGAACATTGCCCGTGCTAAAAAACCATACAATGAGGGGGAGTTTCTAAAACAGTGTTTTGCGGATGTAATTGAAACCTTGGCTCCAGACAATAAAAAACTCAAAGATTCCATCAATGATCTCCAGCTGTCACGGCACACAGTTGAAACCAGAATAGCAGACATAAATAATGTGATTGAGTCAGATCTACATGCAGACCGGTCCATTCTGACTGACACTCATGTAAAGGAACTGCTCCGAGTAGCTACAACTGAATACAAACCTGATTTGCAGAAGATTACTGAAAACAAAAGATGCCAGAAATCCCACTGAGATTATCATCCTATCACTCCAACAAGGTAACAAAAAACACCTGACTGAGCATGTTATATTATGTGTTTAATATATTATTGTTAAAATTATATGCTTTTGTGTGAGTGTTTGTCTGTTTTGGCAGGTCACTGCGTGGTGTGGCTCTCTGACTCTCACAGTTTAAAATTTTGGCTCTTTTTGTCAAACTTGTTCGCCACCCCTGACCTAAACAAATCCTCACAACTTTCTTGACAAGATTTTAGGAAGCGATTTGCCTAGGACTGAGAACGTGCCTGGCCCTAGGACACCCATCTGGCTTTGTGTCTAAGCTGGAAGTAGAACTCATAGTTTTCTGCCATTTTCTAGCATTGAGCCTTAACCACCACACCAAACTTGCCTTCATTACATATTTACTCTTCAATAAAAAATAACTTTCTATTATCTGTAAAAAAAAATATCTCAACATGCTACATTCCAGCTATCCTGGTAAATAAAATAATAGATATGATTTAGTTGCACCTAGCTGAACTGTAAAGATTGTGCTGCTGCCCATTCCACCGAGATACAGTGTCTCTCAAAATGAGCTTCTGATCATCACTTGAGATGGAGTTTTTTTCTGTATAACTTTAAAAATAAGGAAAGTTGACTTATTTCTCTTATGTCTGCAGTGTGTGCTATGCTGTTGACTGCTGTTTCTAATCTGATACTTTAATAGGATTTTTGCTAAATTCTAGCAACCACAGAAAGTAGAAAAAGGTAAATTTCAAAATAATAGTGATTTTAAATCTGTTTCATATCCCGATTGGAAACTTTGTGATGTGTGTTTCTTGACTCATCATTAAATTGAGCTACCTTAGTTCAATCACAGTTTACATATGCTCACTCCTGCTTCCAATGCAGTGATGTTGAAAATCCAAATGACATGAAACAATACATTGACTCCTGTATAGTTATGAACATTCTGTTAGTTGTTTTGTTGAAACAATTAACACCAGAAATGTTTCTCTTAAATAAAAAGGAAAAGCAATCTACAATTGTTCATAATCTCAAATATCCTTTTCATCACAGGAATGGAAGATGCAGATGTACTGTTTAAAAGAAATTGCACCAAAGAAGTTTAATAGCCATGCTTCCAAATATCACAATTGTTATTCAATCAAACCTTTAGTTTGATTTTTTTCAAAATATGTTATTACAAACAGCTTTTCTCCATAAATACAGAAAAAAAATAAGCTCTATGTATCACCTAGGTTTACCCTATATTTAATACGTAAATGTAACCTTCGTTATTACTTCGATTACTTGTTTTTATTCATGCTACAGAACAGGTAGCTGCTATAGAAGGTAGTTGTAAACCCCAGAACTTATTACCCAATCTGTGAATGTAATAAAACAGCATTTAAAAAAAATATTTTTCCTAAATTCATGGCTATTATTACCATATGTATTTTCACAGTCTGCTTGAGCATCTTCATGTAACTGAATTAAATATAGCTTAATTAAATTAAAGTAAATTAAAATACTAATTAGCAATAATAACTTTAAGCTTCAGGATGCATTTGAATTGGGTGGAGGATTTGAATACCTAGCTTAACAGCTCTAGTGTGGTACAAAATTAATTAGCATTATACATATCTTAGTTCTTTTCAACACATGCACAGATGGGATAATAAAGCTAAAAAGATAAGGCATTTTGAAAACCTCTTTTAATTTACTAATTAAAGAAGATATTTGCTATTGTGGGCTGTTGAACTAAAACAAGATTAATAATTGAAGAGGGGAAAAAAGCTTCCATCTTGCAGAAGTATTTAGGAATGAATCCTTAATTATTTGACAATGTTATTTTACTAGAGGTCAACTTACTTTCATTGTAAAGAAAGTAGTAGCAAATGAGGCTTTATTTCTGATCTCAATAACTCCATAGGAACTGATGAAAGTCAAAGAGACTAAAAATGAAAATGGTAGTAAAGATACAAAAATGATGAATGTATTAGTTTTTAATCTAATCATCTGTTCCTTTTCAACAGATCTACTGTACATGTGCTCTGTGGCATATCATTCCTAAATTTCCACTTTCCATTTGCATCTTTCACTTATACCAAAGTAGTTATGACTCATTGTTACTTGTATTTTTTTCTTTTGCAATTTTGAAATCATTAACAAGCACCTGTGATTATGAGAGGAGTCGCTGAAATGCACATTTAAAAAATCACAAACACATAGCCAATTGGGACCCTGAAAGTGGCATGACTCATAAACCTCTTTGATGCTTTTAAAATATAATTGTTCATTTGTTAAATGAGAATCAATAATGGAAGAAAATATCAAATGATGTTATGGACAGGAAATAAGTGTTCTGGAATGGCTGGATTCTTATGTCCTTTCTCCAGTTGCTTAGCAATAATATTTATTTAGCTAAATGAAAAGGAGATAATACGATCAGATGGCTGATTATCACTTATGAAAAAAATACTAGGTCTGTGTCAAAAAAAAAAAAAAGCCTGATTCTTTCTGCTACAAGATAACCCAATGGGGGTAACTGATTTTCCTTCTTGTCAAGTGTTATTTGAGCAATCAAGAAATCAATCTTCCTATTATCTACTAAAGAATATTTTCTTTTTTTTAAAAAAAAAAGTGATAGCTATTTATTTGTCAGAATGGTGTGAAACCTGTATTACATGAGGAGTTCTCATGCTGGCATTTGAGGAAATTGTGGCAGTTTTCAAACTATGAATCTTTAAGTTCTGATTTTCCACAACCTGCCCATTGTTTTGTTTTGAGACAAAATAAATGATATTTGTAACAGAAATGGATTCTATACTTAAGAATAACTATGACAGAGTAACCATTGGGCTGAAGGGATGGTGGCCATTCAGAAATGGGTTAGAAATGAATGTTCAGTTAACAGAATAACAAAGCTGGAAGGGACCTAGGATGGCAGGATAAGAGTAAATGTAAGAAATTAATCCACTCCCCCCCAAAACAACAACAACAACACAACAACAACATAGTTCTTAGGCCTGTCAAGTAATAGCTTGAACTTTTAAGTAATGACAATACGAACTGGTGATCATTCAATTTAGGAATCTCTTCCAAGTTCTGTTTATCACATTTCCACATGGATATTCCAATAGGTGTTAGCCAGCTGTGTACACCCTTTGGATTGGAAAGGAACTTGTCATTTATCTAATTGGTACTCCCGTTTTTCACTAAGGTATTTTAAAATATGGGCAATCCTTGATTTAGGACTACAATTGAGTCAAAAATTCTGTTGCTAAGCGAGATAGTTGTTGAGTGAGTTTTGTCGAAATTTCCAGAAATTTATGAAACTCTTTAGAAAAGGGAGTATGCAAACTCAGGGTCTTATCAATGACACTGTGGTTTGAGGGCAGATGGTTTCCCCTCATATTCCAGCGTTTTAAACCTGCTTGAGACAATGTCTTGCAGTCTCATAATAAGGAAAGACTGCATGGAACACTTATGGATGATCCCATGATTCATCTCCTTGTCAGAAAAGGAATTATGAGCTCGCCAACTTTTCATTCCACTGCAATCATTATCTCTGTTTTTATCAGAACCATCTTCAGTTCATCATTTCTTTCTCATTTCTTTGTGTGATGACATTGTAAAGTGTTCAATGTTATTGCGACTGGATGCCTATGAAGTAACTAACAGTTTAACCATTTAATTTGATATAATTTTCAAAAATTGGAAGTAATGATTTTTCCAATCCCAGATTTCTACCCTAAATTAATTGCCCAATTGTTCCTTACAGGTGTCATATAATTTTATATTTTGCCTCATCACATACTAAGTGTTAAAATGGAACTTATAAAGATTGTTGTTTCAAGGCAATTTGAGACACAAGTTAAATTATCTGATTATTTTTTTTCCTCACCTTAGAAATTGGAATAGGTACATTTATATACAGAGAAGTAGAAACAGACCATTCTTCAAATTATGTTCATCGATGATCCCTAAATGAGCACCTCTGTTACTAAACATAGTTGTTCAAATTCTACATTCATGTGAAACACCCCATCTTCTGATTAAACACCCACTGTTAAAGTCAAGTTATTTTAAAACTTTCAGCAGTTTATATCAAAATATTCCAGTAGCTATTTATTCCTCATTATCTTCTGGTGAATGCTCTGCTATTTAATTACATTCTCCCAATCTAACAAATGAATCAATTTTCCACCTATAGTGAAACCTTACAAATTTAAAATGAAACCACTTAACACTGCAAGTGTCCATATTGAAAGCTTATTTAAAAGTAATGGAATTTAGTAGTCTGCCAAATCTTTTGGGCCTCTTTATTGTTCCTAATTCACATAAATGATCATTTAATATAGTATTAAGGAGAAACTTCCTAACAGTAAGAATAATTGACCAGAAGAACAGCTGGCCTTCAGAAATTATAAGTGCTTCATCACTGGAGGTTTTTAAGAAAAGACTGGATGGCCACCTGTCTGAAATGGCATAGGGTCTCCTGCTTGAGCAGGGGGTTGGACTAGAAGACCTCCAAAAGTCCCTTCTAGATCTATTCTAATTGATTGATTGATTGCTGTAAGTACACCACATCTAATCTGAAGTTTCCATGTAAATTATCATTGATTTGTAATAGTCTATAAAATGATGTAAAAAAACTACTTTAATTTTGACACAATAGCCCTGTGGCTAAAATATAGAGATATAGGCAAGTTTGAATCTTGATGTCCCAAATATCATTGCCCAATTCAGGAAGTCAGGAATTGACATATTGCCAGTAACAGCTGAATGATACAGGGCAAATAGAGCCTTCCAGAATAATTTCTATAATTTCCTTCCTTCCTTCCTTATTTCATCAATTGTTCACTTCTTTAAAGGACAAAATGGAAACAGTGGTGAGACTTTCCACAACTGAAATCGCTGTCACTGTTATTTTATCTATCAGACATGATGCCGCCCACTTTCACAAAGTGGAAAACTACCTCTAAAAATGTAAGGAAATAAAACTTTACATTCAACATACACCATGTATCCTGTTGGAGGGTGAAGAAAACTACATATAATAGCAACTCCTTTAGTAATGTACACAGATATATCCCATTTATTTATTTAAAAATATTTTTTTTAAATAGCTGAAGCTTGGGGATTGTTTTTACAACAAAAGACATTTAAAAATACAACAAAACATATTTAAGAAGATAGTATTTTCCATACAGAAAACACTGAAAATTAATCACTTGCTTTATTTTCACCTGAAATCAACAAAACAATCTATTTGAATGATAGGGATATACAGTATATGCATACAGTATACTCTCATTCATGCCCAACATTTATGTGTGTATGTTTAGTTTAGTGTAGTTTACTTTATTGTCATTGTACCTTGTACAACGAAATTAAATGACATCTTCAGTGTACATTATAACTATAAAAATAAAATACAAACACACATTCTTCACATTCTATACCAGCGATGGCGAACCTTTTTTGGCTTGCGTGCCATAAGTGGGGGAGCGCAGGGGGGTCGTGTGCAGGTGTGCTGCACCCATAATGCAATGCGTGACCCCACCAGTGTGCATGCGTGCACTACAGACGTGACCCCACCCCATTTTTGCATGCTTTTTTCACCCTCTCCAGGCTCCAGAGGCTTTGTAGGAGCATGGGGAGGGTGAAAACAGCCTCTCCCGCCCCTCCCGGAAGCCCTCCGGAGGCTTCAGGGACCTTCAGGAGGCTTCTCTGAAGCCTCCGAAGCAGTCAAAACAACCCTCCGAGCAAACTGGAGTCACTTCTGGTTTGCTCGGAGGTTCATTTTAAGCATTCTGAAGGCTTCAGGGACCTTCAAGAGGCTTCCCTAAGCCTTCAGAGCAGTCAAAACGACCCGATTTGCTCGGAGGGTCATTTTAAGTGCTCTGAAGGCTTTAGGGAAGCTCATGAAGTCTCCGGAGGGGGGGAGGCTCTTTTCACCTTCCCCAGGCTCCTATAAAGCCTATGGAGCCTGGGGAGGGTGAAAAATGGCTTTTAAAAAGGGTGAACTCAGCTGGCCAGCGCACGCATGCACGCTGGCCAGCTGACAGGGCAGCGCCTCACATGCCCTGACAAATGGCTCCGTGTGCCACCTGTGGCACGCATGCCATAGGTTCGCCATCACTGTTCTGTACAATAGAACTGAAAACCTCTGATATGACATTAATATTGCACTATACAGTAGAATTCAATACAATTACTACCCTGGGATAGAAGCTGTTTTTCAGCCTATTTGTTTTTATTATCCTGTACGGCCTGCCAGGTGGTAATAGTTCCAAAAAAGGGTGCCCAGGATAAGATGGATCTTTAAGAATGTTTTGAACATTCTTAAGGCAGTGGGAGCTATAAAGCTCTTCCAAATAGGGGAGAGGGCAACCAATGATCCTCTGAGCAATGATGTTAACCCTCTGGAACACTGTCCTGTCTGCCACTGTGCAACTGGCAAACCGTACACAGGTGCATTAAGTTAAACTACTCTCTATGGTGCAGCGGTAGAAGGTCACCAATAATTTTTCATTCAGTTGTTGTTTCCTGAAAAATCTCAGGTAGTATAATCTCTTCTGGGCCCTTTGGACCAGTGCTGCAATGTGAGCACAATGTGTTTGTGTTACATTGTCATATGCCGTACTAATCCTGTCATATACTAATTTATAGTCAACACAATAAAATGTGTTTAATGTTAAAAAAATATAATAATAACATCTTGCTATCATAAAAACAATGGGGATGACTAGCATCCATTGAAATGTTGCAGGAAGTATAGATGTAATAAGATAATCCACTATGAATAAAAACATACTGTTGTCCCTGTGCTGCGAGTGGACAGTTGAAGCTATGAAACTAAATATTGTTTGTTATTCTTTTCACCACTGCATCAGAGTTTGCCAAAACAAAATTATAATTGAATTATGTATTATAGCGAAGCAAAACAAAATGGAACAACAACCAAAAGAAAGCAAACAGAGCTTTCTTGAGCACAAATTTCAGACTGGGAAAATCGTGAGATGTTATTTGCGGGGTTTGCCACTGAACAGCCTTCATGTGTATCAGTTCAAGATCAGGACACATCTTTTTACTGCCAGTGAGACACAATATCAAACTGAAAATTTGGTGAAATGAAGAACGGTATGCTGTGTGAGCTCAGGATATAACATTTAGGTGCTCTTAAGGGAATTGTGATGCCTGTAAAATATGATTACTAACTGTGTAAGAGTGCCAAGGCACTTATATTACATGCTGATAGAAAGGAGACAGTGTGGAACAAAATACTGTGCAAAGTTAACTCTAAAGGATAGTGCATATAGAATGTAATGAAAAGCACATGTAGGGAGTGAGCATGTAAAGCAAGCTAGAAAAAAAATGACAAAATGTAACTTAACAGAACCAAGGATTAGGATGACTACAATTATAAATGATGCATGTATTTTGTACAAACACATTCAATTTGGGGTAAGTAGTTATGGGGGTGCAGAAAAGGAGTAAGAAATAATAAACTAAAGAAATTAAAGCTTTTTTTAAAAAAAACCCACCTAGAACTAAGGTGAGGTAAAATTACTAAGGTAAGGGGCGTGCATAAGTGCACGAGAGTGCCTGCTGTCCCTGTCCTACTGTCTCCATTTATTCATAACCATTTACTGTGTTCACAGGTGGAATTCATCAGGTTCTGACCAGTTCTGGAAAACTGGTAATGGAAATTTTGAGTAGTTCGGAGAACCGGTAAATACCACCTCTGACTGGCCCCACCCCCATCTATTCTCTGCCTCCCGAGTCCCAGCTGATCAGGAGGAAATGAGGATTTTGCAGTAACCTTCCCCTGGAGTGGGATGGGAATGGAGATTTTACAGTATCCTTCCCCTGATGCAGCCAAGCCACGCCCACCAAGCCACGCCACACCCACCAAGCCACACCCACAGAATTGGTAGTAAAAAATAATTGACTCCCACTACTGACTGTGTTCATATTTATATTTATACTTATACCTGTTATCTTTTACATATTTGACAAATTAAATAAATAAATAAAATAAATAAAACTAGTTTACACCAATGCCATTTACTTCATCTTCATATACATTGCTGCTTTTAGAAACCATGATTTCATATATTGCCTTTTGTTTTTTAGACTACAATCAATCACCATTCTCATTCTAACCTTTCTTCTAGTCATTCAATCTTCCTTCATAGATATTATTTATAGTTTTTTTTTTTACTGAATTGACTTTCACTAAGCATTCATAAATTCATGGGTCTATCTATTCTCTTACCACCCAGGCTTCTCAAATACCTCATTTCCACTGGATTTCTCCTATGATTTCTAACTAGATTTCTCTATAGCAAAGTGTGAAGAAACACAATACTATTCACAAAGTTTCTATTTCCCTGTCAAGCATATCCAATCTAGTCCTTAATATATTAATTTTCAGATCTATTTATTTTATTTTATTTTTTATCTATTTTTTATTTTTGCATGGATAGAATATACTGTACGTGCTTGAAAATCATAGATTTTTCTCTAATGACATGTGAGCATGCATGTGTACACTATGCATTCGATATGCGTGTATAAATATACATACTGCATATTATGCATTTGATGTGTGTTTATACATATACATAAACATACACTGAATACACACAAATTCATATAAAGTGGTGGGATTAAAAAAATACTACTGTATGTTGCAGTGGCTTGGTGAGTGTGGTGTGGCAGGAGAAGGATACTGTAAAATCTTCATTCCCTCCCCACTCCAGGGGAAGGTTACTGCAGAGAATAGATGGGGGCAGGGGCAGTCAGATGTAGTATTTACAGGTTCTCCAAACTACTCAACATTTACGCTACTGATCAATGGTGGGTTCCGGATCCCATTGCAACTGGTACAGTTGCAACGGGGCCCAGCATCCACTACAGGAACGTGCACAGTGAGCATGTATAAGTGCGCAGTGAGGCATGCACATATGCACACTGCGCGTGCACATGCATGCAATGCACGCATGCGTCCTTACCTCTGGTGATGCTTCCGTGAGCCTCCGCAATGCTCCAGCTGCTCAGCAGAGCGTCACGCAGGTGACATGCACCCCATGCAGGTGCGCGGAAGCGTCGAAGAGCTCAAATATAAAGCTCGGGCAGGCGGGCCCTCCGGAGCACCATACTGGAACGGTACTTGGTGCTCCAGGCAGGCACCCATACGCCCGTACCGGGGTGTACCACCTGCAATCCACCACTGCTACTGGTTCTCCAGAACTGGTCAGAATCTGCTGAATACAGTGTGTGTGTGTGTGTGTGTGTGTGTGTGTGTGTGTTAGGGGTGGGTTTCAACCGGTATGGACCAGTATGGCCATACCAGATGGTGAAATTTAGCATGCCTTCCTGTTCCCGTTGGTCAGGAGGCCCCATACCGAAACGCTCCCTACCCTCATTTGGTCTTTCACTCACCCCACCCATCCTCACTATGCTGCCGAAAAGTTCTCAGAAGAAGAACCAGAAGAAGAAAGAGCTGGTGAGTGGCTGGGAGGGTGGGAGGATGTTGGGGAACAGGGAAGAGGCAGAGGGGCTGCTGGAAAATGTGTCCATGTGCACAGGCTCTTGGTTTTAAAAAATGTCTGAATGAATGCAGGAAGAGGGAAGAGGCAGAGGGGCTGGAAGATACTATAGGAACACACTCTTCCAGCCCTCTGCCTCTTCCCTCTTCCTGCATTCACTCAGACATTTTTTAAAACCCACAGACTGTGCACATACAAGACATTTTTAAAACTCACACCCTGTCCACAGCACACACACATCCAGCCTTTCTGCCTTTTTCCTCTTCCTGGATTCACTCAGACATTTTGAACACTCACAGCCTATGCATACACAAGACGTTTTTAAAACTCACAGTCTGTGCATACGCACACACTCTTCCATTCTTTAAAACATCTGAGTGAATCCAGCAAGAGGGAAAAGGCAGAGGGGCTGGAAGTGTGTGTGTTGTACACAGGCTGTTTCTTTTAAAAACGTGTGAGTGAATCCAGGAAGAGGGAAAAGGCAGAGGGGCTGGAAGTGTATGCATGTGCACAGGCTCTGAGTTTTAAAAAATGTGAGTGAATCCAGGAAGAGGGAGGAGGCAGAGAGGTTAGAATAGTGTGTGCTGTGCATAGGCTGTGAGTCTTAAAAACATCTGAATGAATCCAGGAAGAGGGAAGAGGCATAGGGGCTGGAAGTGTGTGTGTAAGGTGGTCAGTAATGTTAAAGACGGGCAAGTTCCTCTGTAAGCAGATGTTTTATTGTTTTGTGTACTTATTTTATTCTTATTTAAGTAGTAAGTGCAGAAAATAATAAATATTCTTTTTTTATATCTTCTTTTTGTAGATCATTCTTTGAGGCAAAGAATTCAGTGACATCGACTTGGCCACTCCTACCCAATCACATGACTGCCAAGCTACTCCCACCCATAACTCCCAAGCCACTCCCACTCAGTCACATGATTGCCAAGCTACTCCTACCTGGTCGCATGATCACCAAGCCACTCCCAGCCGGTCACATGACCACCAAGCCACTCCCAGAAAACAGGCCATGCCTACAGAATAGGTTCTATTTTTTTTTGAAACCCACCACTAGTTTGTGCGTATACACACAGAGAGACATATATCCATCAGATGCATAATAAAACACACACACACACACATAACGTTAGAAGTGCAGGTGTATATATCTCCAAATTACACCTGCACTTTGAACTTCACTACAATCATTCTTATACATTTATTCATTAATATATTAAACAAGACATTCATTCTCACACAAGCTTTTCCCCCCATCATATACTTTTCTTATCAGATTCAGCAAGCAATTTTCATATTCATGCAGAACAATCCATAATAAAATCAAATCGCTTTATTATAGAATTTATCTCAATAAAGATATGCACACTATTTTTTCTCAAATTCCCACGTTCTTAAAAATCAGTTAAAGATTAAACTTGGTCTTCCCATCCTTACCTAACATAAAGCTGCTCTACAAATATTATTCATTGTCCCTTTTTTTGTTTTTACCTTTTCAATCAGAATTCTGCCAAATGGCTTCCCAGGCATTCTCAATAAAATCATCTGCTTGGAATTTTTCATTAAAAAGTGTTACCATTCCTGTGCATAGGGAGAATATGCAATATCTTCGGATCTTAGGAACAGGTGCCATCTTTACGCAAACATTACCCAAGTTAGAGAGACACAGCATAAGCAAATGACATCTGTATTCCACATTCATTAGATGCTTCTCTGACTGATGAAAAAAAAATATTGTTCCTTCAATGGGATAGTTAAGGAGCTAACACTACTCATTTTCCAAAGGAATTCCTTGATCCAATTGAACTGTTTGGATTACCACCACATCAACTGGAATTGTCACTGGACAATTGTTGATTCCAAACATTATGTTCAATTTATCAGAAGGCAAAGATGCCTCTCTACAATAAATGATTTTTCCAAAAACAGTCACACTTAGCTCTTACTGTACATAAAGCACAAGGACAAACTACAGAAAATGTGCTGATTTATTTGGAGAAACTGGTATTCCAGCATGGTTAGCTCTATGTCACTTTAAACTGAAGGGAAAAAAAGTGAAAAATAGTATTTTTCTGCAACTGTGCATATGAAAATCATTAAAAACTAAATCCCTATGCAGTCAGTTGTTCTCCTGATTTCATCTTATATTTTCCATGTTCTTGTTCTAACAACTCCTAATAGGTTAACCATTTTTCTTTACCCTCCCTTTCTTTCCTATAAAATGCTTCTTGTGCTGAGATTCCTAAAGGCTTTTCCAGGAAAGTTCTGGGTTTATATCTATTCATTATTGTCATGGCACTTTTAATATGATTTTTGAACTCTACCTCAACCTAGCTTTATCATATCATAGACTGCCATGCCATCCAAACCTCAGATTGTGTTTTTCTAATTCTATGTTTTTTTCATTTGTTAGCAGCATCCACTGTTTCATCCAAAAATTTCCCAGCATGCGTCACAATATAATGTTGAGTCAGAAAATCTCAATCTTTTTTTGTTTTTGTTTTTTAGTTTTAGTTTTGGAGAACTGCCTCTTTAACTCTTCAAAAATTGGGCTTCAAACATTTCAGCAATGGGTTCTCTGCCCGGTTGCTGGGTGGGTGTGGCCATGGTTGGCGTGGCCTAGTCAGCCACCTGCACCATGGCGGGGTGATGATGGCATTTTCACCTTCACCAGGCTACGGAGCCTATCCTCGAGTCTCTGGGAGGGTGAAAACTGTGTCCCTGGGCTCAGGAGACCTTCTGGAGACCAGAAATCAGCCCATTTCTGGCCTTCCTGAACTTCTGGGAAGCCCATTTTTACCCCTCCCCAAGCCTCTGTGCAGACCCTGCCTCCAAAACGGGCCATGTGGAGAGTCCTGAGAGGGGCTGAATGAGGTGGGAGGGACTGGGAGGATGGGAGGGACCAGCTAGGGATGGGATGGCCAAACTGAACCCGGGCGAACCTGTAGCAGCCCACCCCTGATCCTAGGGTTTTTCCTTTGCCATACAAACCTAGATGTATCTTTCTGTACTTCCTTGAAGGCCAAATAGGTATTATTTGGAACAAAAACATCATTCCAGGCAATTCATTCTTTTTTTTTAATCTCAGAGATTCTTCCTACAATGGCAACGGTACAACCTCTTTGTTTTGTTTTTTCATTCCATCCAGACTATTTTTCATATTTCTCATTAGCAGAACTACACATATGTCTTTGGTATTCTGTAACATAATTTGTTTCATTCTGGTCTGAACAGCTTTCATATTGAGTGGTTGGACTTTAAAAAAAGAAAGAAACAAAAGCACAAGTGGTGTGTGTGTGTGTGTGTGTGTGTAAACTTCTGGGATGAGCCTGCAACAAACTGAAGTAATCTAGTTAAATGGACAGCACACTTAAACTTACATAGCAAATAAACATTGGACAAAAAAGAAGAAAAGAAACACCTACAAGTAAATTTGGAGATGAGGAGAGGACAAAAAGGAAAGTCCAGATCCATAGTGTCTGTAAACACATAACATATTCATTTTTATTTTCCATATTTTTATTTCTATTCTTTTTAATCATGTGCTCTTCTATCCCCTACATTGCAGTCTTCAATATCATGAAAGGCTGCACAACATAAGACTTGTGGGCTGCATGAGATGGTCCAAGCAGTCTTGGTTGTCTGCAGCCAATATTATTGAAAGTAATGCATGCACCATTATCACAATCCCTGGAAGATTTGCTCCTGGGGGCCTCCAATACCTCCATGGCTCACCCAGTTTTATTAGAAACATATTAATGCAATTTTATGAAAGCAAGAATCTCTCATTTATAACTACCTTGCAAGTCAACATACTGTTAGTCCTATCCCACCAACTAGGAGTAATATACAATTACTCCCACCTATTTAAGATGCCTCTAATCAATGTTGGTAAATATTTCAATGACCTCTAACAATAAGCCCCTGAATTACAGGTGAAAAATGGATTACTATTTTCCAGATGAGATCATGCCACTGACTTTTGTAATGTTATTATAACGTGCTCAGTATTCTTTTATATCTCATTATTTATTCATACTAACATTTTGAAACAATAAATATTCTTAATAGACCTGGAAACCAAAGGCTAAATATGAAAAGCAGGTTAGGGAAGATTAAATTATCCATTGTCTTCTCAAAAGCAGGCAGGCAATGAGTTTTATAAGTGACTTTATTTTTACAGTGTAATCAATCAAAATAGAGTGCAGACATATTGACAATTTCACATTCTTTCCCAAGTAATTAAAAATAAACACAATCAGTTCCCTACCCCCAACAGAATACACTGCAAAGTCTAAGAATATTATTGTTAGACATTGTGTATGTGGAATTAGTTTCCTGCCTGAGTTATTGGAAGTTATTTGTCCCATTATGTGGTACAGTTGCTTTCTTGTTCTGGCCCTCTATGGCCTATAGTTGGGTAAGTTTATAGGAAAGATTTCTTGAATTTTTGCCCTACAGTGAGGACTGAAATGGGACCAGCTGACTTAATAATTAATAATAATTTATTAAATTTCTAGACCGCCCCCTCTCCCCGGAGGGACTCAGGGCGGTGTACAGGCATAAATTTAAAACATACAAACAATCATACACATAAGTAAAAATCAGATTAAACAGCCCCTGTACAATTTATAAAAATTAAAAAACAGACCTTAAAACCAATCTTAAAAAATTTAGAAAGAGGACTGAGGTGGGATAGGTGGAATTAGGTCAAGCCGGCTAGCTGGAATAGGTGGGTTTTAAGTTTCTGACGGAAGGAGCAGAGATCTGTAGTCATTCTAATGTCGGGGGGGAGGTCATTCCAGAGGGAAGAAGGCCCTTCCCCTAGGCATCGTCCGCTGGCACAGCCTAGTGGACGGCACCCGGAGGAGTCCCTCTCTGTGTGAGCAAATCGGCCGGAGGGATGTATGGGGCAGGATATGATCCCGCAAATAACTAGGTCCTGTGCCATGGAGCGCCTTAAAAATGATGGTCAACACCTTGAAGCGCACCCGAAAAGCCACAGGTAGCCAGTGTAGCCCGCGCAGGAGAGGTGTTATGTGGGAGTAGCTAGAGACTCCCGAGACTGCCCGCGCGGCTGCATTCTGAACCAGCTGTAGCCTTCGGGTGCATCTCAAGGGGAGCCCCATGTAGAGAGCGTTACAGTAGTCTAGCCAGGACGTCACAAGTGCATGAGTGACTGTGCGAAGGGCGCTCCGGTCCAATAGGGGACGCAATTGGCGCACCAGGCAAACCTGGTGGAACGCCCCCCTGGCCACGGCTGTCACATGGTCATCCATGGACAACCGGGTATCCAGAAGGACGCCCAAATTGCGTACCCAATCCACGGGGGCCAGATGTTCGCCCCCAATGGCCAGTGATGGAGTAAGCTGGTTGAACCGGAGCACCGTTCTTGCCATAGAAACTTGCCATTTCTATTACTGTGAGGGTAAGCCAAAGCTAAGCAAAATCCATATCAATGCAACATTTTAGTCTTCACAGAATCTAATATATCTTTACAATGTTGTGAGAAGGGCTGCATTAAAACATCTGCATTTCTTAAATGTACAATGGAAATATCTTCTTCCAATATAGATTTTTTTTTTCTGATTGGAATTAAGAATGGTTTACCTTGATTCCGCTAATTGAACTTTATACTGACTAGCAATGAATACTCTGGCATTTAACTACATATATGCATGCTTCTTTCAGTTAGGTGCTCCATAGTTTGTATAAATATCAAACTAGCCTTGAGGTATTTTCAGGCTTTGTTATATAAACCTATTGTATGAATAATGTGTGAAGAAATATAAATACGAAATACAAAATAGTTCAGTGATGAAAAATGTTGTTCACAAATTGACTCATTTCCTGTTGAGTAGATAAATGGAACTAAACATAAGAAGCTTTGAAGAAAAAGTGATCTGGAAAAACAATGGCTAGGCCCAAAGCAGTTCTTTATATTTTTGAACAATATGTATTATACAGCAGCTTAGCCTTAGAAAAGGGCATTTTATGAGAGCTGTGAGGGTTACAGTTTAGAGCATTAGTGGTAACAAAGAAATTTCTTTCTTTCTTTCTTTCTTTCTTTCTTTCTTTCTTTCTTTCTTTCTTTCTTTCTTTCTTTCTCTCTCTCTCTCTCTCTCTCTCTCTCTTTCTTTCACTTTCTTTCCTTCCTTCTTTCTTTCTTTCCTTTCTTTTCCTTCCTTCCTTCCTTCCTTCCTTCCTTCCCTACTTACTTACTTACCTACCTACTTACCTACTTACTTACTTACGTAATAAAAGGGACTTTTATGGAATAGTTTCAGCAAGAAAGATAAATGATAATCCACCCTACATTTTGTCAGCCATAATAGGAAACAGTTATGGGACCTATTGTGATGCAGTCAAGCTTAAGGGAAGCAATCCAGAAATGTTCCTTAGATATTCAGCTGTCCTGCCAGCCTAACTTTACCCTCATGAGAAATTAGCTGTGAAAACAGCAGCCACATAATTGGTCTTGTTACAAGAACCATTTGTTATTGATGGCTGAGTTGGGAAATGTGGTAGGTGCAGAGGAGAAGGAAAGTGCCTCTATCTTTCTTAGCATCAAGGAAATTGAAAGAGACATTTGATTATTACAACAGGTATTGAAAGGAGGAGGACTTAAAATTACTTGCTGGAAACCTAGTCAATGTCCACTAATGACTGTTCTCTACAGAATTCTCATTTGAAGGCTGACAGGGAAAGGCTATTGTTACTCTGATCCTATATTGGTTGATTTCAAGATCATAAAGAAACATTTAGCTCATAGATAGATATGAAGTGAAATAAAATGTTTGTAAAGAAATATTTATCAAATAGATTGGTGAACAGGTAGATATGAAATAAACTAGATTGATCTCAAATATCTGTGTATACTTTCATGATTATAATCAATAATCCCAAAGGCAAATATCTTATATATTCCCTCCAATGGGAAGAGAGTTTAGAGATCAATCCCCCCCCCCACATCAAGTCTATGTTGATAGGAGAGGAATAAGAGGAGAGTCACATAGTACATCTTCTCAATTCTCTTGCTGCAGCAAAGGCATAACCCTCTTGAAGGTCTTCTATCATTTCCTCAATTGCTCTATATTCTTGTCCTTTCTGTACAACTTTCATAATTCATTAAAAATACATTCTCTCCTCAAAATACAAGTCTCACCTCCCATCCCCAACCACCTGAAAAACTTCCTTTCTTAAGGTGGCTATAATTGAGCTGCAAACATCTTGACATGTCTATTGTCCTTATTGTTTGTTTGTTTATCAAATTTATTTGCTGCCCATCTTGTGGTTCATGGGCTTCACTTGTGTGGCTTCTGCTATTACTCCAAAGATAACAGGTGAATTGGGAATGGGTGTGGAAGAGAAAGTGGTAGCAGCAGCATTACAGCAACTTCTCTTACTTGTTCTTTCAGTGCTACTCTCCTTTCAGTTCCTCGGTTTTACCAGGCTTCTACTAGGTCTGGGTGTTTGAGTTGAAAACCTTTAGATGACTAGCAGGCCCAAGGTGGTTGCTTACCGTGCCTTGATGTAATGAATGTATGAATGACTTTGAGAGATGAGGGAAGAGATGCTGCTTAGGAAACAAAGAAGGGAGGCAGGAATCCATAGTCACTTAAGAGTCAAATAAACAAACTTAGGAAATATGTGCCATAATGAATCAAATAGTTAAAAAGTAGAGATAGGACGTTTGTGTCTTCAGAGTTGCGAGATTTTGTTAATATTGTTGTTTAACCATTTAATCATGTCCAACGTTTGACGACTTTAGAGCAAATACTCTCCATGCTACTCTGTTAAGCACAGCTTTATTTAGTTGTTGGATGTTCATCTTTCTATCACTTTATATGTTATCAAGCCAGCATGTTCTTTGCTTGCCTCTTGCTCCACTCACTATTCCTAGCAATATTGATGGTTAATATAGTCTTACTATTAAATAGAATTAGTTAATTTTGTCATGTTTCTTGTCTGAGAGGGATGACATCTCACTATATTTATTCCACTAAATATTAGCCTACCATAAAATTGTAATTAAAGGGTAGTCTACTGAAGAATGTATTTGTGAAAAAAGTTGCATCAGCTCTGATTCAGACAGTATTTAGGCTTCTTATAACTGTTATTTTCTAATATCATAATAAATGTATACTAAAAATGTAAAAAAAAGGGCCATATTCTTTTTGTTTTTAAAATGTGTTATTTTGGGATTGTAAATCTCTTATATAGTTCCTATTCATTCATTTAAACATAGAAAAGATTTAAATAAAAGTGCCCTCTGGGCTAATTCTAAATAGCCATAAGAATGTTTTGTGTAATTCAAATGTTTTCTATTTTTAGTATTTATTTTGCTTATATGCTTATAAATTAGAATGAAATTATGTTTTATGCTCTATATATGATACCATTTGATTGATGGACAAACCAGAGATAGATTTATTATTTCTGATCAAAATTATATAACAATAAATTATAGATGGATAGATGGATGGATGGACGGATGGACGGACGGACGGACGGATGGACAGACATTGCTGCTCTGACTACCTAACATGCCCTACATGTTATTCTTTCTACTAACCTGAAGTAGATAAAATTTCTGCTTCCACATTCTATACGTCTTCTTTCACATTTCTAATTTGCATCCTTGCCGTCATTCAATGAGTAGGAAATCTAATTACTATTTCTGTGCATGCATTTAAGGTTAATGAGCCCAAGTTTTTTAGATGCATAGTCTTCTAATTTTAAATCTAATTGATAGCTTCAATGTTTTTACACCTTGTCAGATGAGTTAGAGAGAACATGCTGGTCTATAATTGGCAAATAGAGTAATAAAATAGTGTATTTTAAAGTATCAACAGTACAAAGTAGTATTGCAAAACAAACAAAAATATGTCATGGCTTTGTTTGCCCAAGCATGTTTTCCTTTCCAGAAATCTGAAAAATACCATATACTATACAATTTTTGAATTTTACTGATCCTTCAGCATCAATTATGATTTATCTTTTTCTTGCAGTGTCTTGGAAAAGTCAACATTTTATAGAAATCTAAAAATTATTTAACACTTTTCATATTTCACAATGACTAACAAATCAAAAATCTTTAAATTAAATATTAATTAACTATTTAAAACTAAATATCTAACCTGAGTGTCATTGGATAGTTAGAATGAATAAAGGAGTTCTACATCAATCAAAATAAAAACATGTATCCATAATACTGAGAAACCAGCATATTTTAAATCTATATAGCATTAAAACTTTCCTGCTATTTGTTTATTTGAAACATTCAATTAATATTTCAAATAAACAGTGCCTTATAGCACAAAACATTTTGAATTAGTTTGAATAAACCAATTTAAAGAATCAAAATCCTGGACTAATTAATCCTGGGGGATTGAAATTGCAAGGATGCTTATATCAGTTATATTCACAGAGTTGTAACCACTGCAATGTCACTATAATTAGGCATGATCATGTGATTGTGATTCCAAACTATACTTCCCTGAAACCCATAGGTTGCAAGGCTGATATATCCCTGCCCTCTTTCCCACTTACTCCTGTACACAATTGACTCGGTGGCAAGGCCAAATGGACATGTAGCAATTGGTTTCTTTGGAATTAAAATCAAACTTTGCAAATCCCTTAATGGCAGTGAGTTTTGAGGAAAGGAGATTTTGATGCCTGTTAGCAAAGGTAAGGCTGGGTAGTGGGTTCTGGTAATATATGGCTGAACCCTCTTTCTTCCCGGAAAGAGACGGGTGGACCTTGGAGACACACCAGGATGTTGAATAGGAGCAGTTTTTCCTCACAATCCATATCTTCCTTTGCTACGTCCTCTCCCAAGAAAATGGCAAGCAATTCCATGAAGAGGAGGAGGAGGAGGAGGAGGAGGAGGAGGAGGAGGAGGAGGAGGAGGAGGAGGAGGAGGACGACACTTTATTGGATCTCTGCTGAGGGTCTTGAGAGACATGAATCAGCACCAGCCGATATCATATGTGAAAAGAAGGATGACCCAATGGGTCATGGTATGTTTAATAGAAGTTATTAATATAATAAAGATCTATGTACAGTAAAATCTATTATTACTATGTGTGGTGTGATTATGTGCCACATCTATTCAGTATGAATCATTCATGTATTACCTGTCATATAAATATTGACAAATCTGAAGTGTCTGAGCAAAATTTCAGTATGTGCTTCAGCTACTCATTTATTGCCACTTGAGAAATAGCACTATTATATATGAGCACATCACTGTTCATAGAGACTTCATTTTATACTGTATCTAACTATACTTCTTAACTGCATATGCTGTTATGTAAGAAATATATTAGTATATTTTTCATTGCTAATACTGTGTTATTTAATATTTATCATAAACCAGTATCATATTTATGAGACAAGTACTTTTGGGGGATGTAATTAGTACATAACGTCTATAGCCGTGATGGCAAACCTATGGCACGCGTGCCACAAGTGGCATGCAGAGCCATTTGTGAGGGCATGCGAGGCGCTGCCTTGTCAGCTGGCCAGCGCGCATATGCGCGCTGGCCAGCTGAGTTCACCTTTTTAAAAGCTATTTTTCGCCTTCCCAAGGCTCCAGAGGCTTTATAGGAGCCTGGGGAGGGCGAAAAGAGCCTCCCCCGCCCCCCCGGAGGCTTCAGGGACCATCCCTGAAGCCTTTGGAACGCTTAAAACCACCCTCCGAGCAAACCGGAAGTGACTTCCGGGTTGCTTGGAGGGTCATTTTAAGTGTTCCGAAGGCTTCAGGGACCGTCCGAGGCTTCCCTGATGCTTTTGGAGCGCTTAAAACAACCCTCCGAGCAACCCAGAAGTCACTTCCAGTTTGCTTGGAGGGTGGTTTTAAGCGTTCCAAAGGCTTCAGGGACCGTCTGAGGCTTCCCTGATACCTTCGGAACGCTTAAAATCACCCTCCCAGTTTGCTCGGAGGGTGGTTTTAAGCGTTCCAAAGGCTTCAGGGACTGTCCGAGGCTTCCCTGATGCCTTCGGAGCACTTAAAATGACCTCCGAGCAACTTCCGGTTTGCTCGGAGGGTGGTTTTAAGCGCTCCGAAGGCTTCATGGAAGCCTCTGAACAGTCCCTGAAGCCTCTGGAGGGCCTCCGGGGGGATCGGGGGAGGCTCTTTTCGCCCTCCCCAGGCTCCTATAAAGCCCCTGGAGCCTGGGGAGGGCAAAAAAAACATGTAAAAATGGGGTGGTCGTGCGTTTTGCGTGCATGCGCACTGGGGTGGTTGCGCATTGCATTACGGGTGCAGCACGCCCGCACTCGCCCCCCCTGCGCTCCCCCCACTTGTGGCATGCGAGCCAAAAAAGGTTCGCCATCACTGGTCTATAGCCAATCCTAAGTGATTAAAACAATCAGAAACAGATCATCTGATTTTCTTTTTACTAAAATTGACTTATATGCTAAGTTTATATATTCAAGGTAGAATTGATAAAGGGATGAATTAGGATTATAAAAGTGTGTTGGAAGCATCTCCCTTCCTGGCTCAACTTCAGGTGGCTAAATGCAAACATACCTGCACTATTTAATTCAATAACAACAACAACAACAACAACAACAACAATAATAATAATAATAATAACAAAACAACAACAACAACCCCTCCAAGGAGCTTTACCTTGTCATGGTGGAGGGGCTTGGGCGCTCTAGTGGTCCTAAGGGCTATGCTGAACAGTTGCAACCTTATCAGACAGGTCTTAGGTGAAGGGCCAGATAAAATTTGCTCCACAACCCATTCAAACATGGTGAATATGAGAAAAATGAAATTTATGCTGGCTGAACTGTAACCCGGATTAACAAGGGTTCTGTTGGTTGCTATGGCTCCTGGGCATTCTGCGCAAAATGAGCTACAGGGCTCAGCTCCCAA
This sequence comes from Natrix helvetica, assembly GCF_964273705.1. NCBI lineage: Eukaryota > Metazoa > Chordata > Lepidosauria > Squamata > Natricidae > Natrix > Natrix helvetica. The sequence goes on from NC_138552.1 coordinate 49,132,028, forward strand.
CGAGGGCATGGAGCTGACAAGCTACTGGAAGAAAAAGCAAAAAAGTGACAAATCTGGACTAGGGAAGAAACATATCTATTATGGAAGCTTACTATCAGTCTGAGCCAGAAAAATATGGATTTCAAAAATGAATGTATCAGATTTGGAAGGTGAACCACATGGACTGTGATATCAGTGCACAAAGGCTAATGTACCAACGATGTGTAATTCTGAACCACATTTTTTTTCACTACAGCAGAATTAACAGGAAACGAAGAGAAAGCAACTAATGGTCTGAGTATACCAACAAAGAAGAGTAACATCAAGAATGATTTGCAGACTCAAAAGCAAACTGAGGAAGAAAGGGAGGAAGAGGCTGCTGAAATGGATGAAGATAAAGAACAAGGAAGCACTGAAGAGCAAGCACCAACAGATAGTGCTCAATTAGCTGAGAAAATAAAGCATCAAATGGAAGATGCTGAAAGAGCACATTTGCCAAAGCTGAACCAAGTGAACCGGAAAGAATTGAGAAATGTGCTAAAAAAGGTCAATGAGGCTGTGCAAACCATTCAAACCACTACATTAGCTGAAACAAACCAGCTGACATATGCAGCAGCCTTCATAATCACCAAAGAATTGGGTTTGAAAATGCAAAGGAACTAAAGAGGCAAGAAGAGGAAGCCTAAGTGGAAAATTTTGTTGGAATTGAAGATCAAAATATTTCGTGGAGACTTGAGCAACTTGAAGAATTTAAGGCAAGGTCAGCTAAAGAACAAGCAGGTCAAAAGCAGCCTGGAAGCAAGATACGATTTGGAGAATAAGGAGATTGTGGTAGTAATTGAAGGGCTGAAGCAGAGGGTTGTTGCCATTGCTGAAAAGATTAAACGGAATGAAAATCGAGTAACTCAGTTCAAGGAAAACTCACAGTTCAGAGCAAATCAGCACCAGTTTTATAAGAGCTTAGAAAGTGGAGATGGAGTAACAACAAATGAAAAGCCTGATAAAGAGAAAGCTCTGAAATTCTGGAAGAATTTGTGGGAAAACAACAAGACGCACAACAGAAATGCAACATGGATCAAGCAGGTTGAGGATTCTATTAAAGTGCATAAATGGAAGATGTGAAAATAACAAAAGAAATGGTGCAAAGGCAGTCAAGAAAAGTGAAGAATTGGAGTGCACCTGGACCAGATGAGCTGCATGGTTTCTGCAAGGCAGCCCAAATGAACCAGATCTTAAAAACACCTGACAATGATGAATGGATGACAACTGGAAGGACATTTTTGATCCAAAACAATAAAGAAAAAGGAAAGGACCCTGGAAACTATAGGCCAATCACCTGTTTGCCAACAATATACAAGCTGCTTACTGGTATAATTGCAAACCAAATTTATGGATACTTGGAAAGAAATGACTTGCTTCCTGTAGAACAGAAAGGATGCTGCAAAAATTCAAGAGGAACAAAGGACCAACTGCTGATTGACAAGCTAATCCTAAAGAATTCGAAGAAAAGATGAACCAAGCTGTTTATGGCTTGGATAGACTATAAGAAAGCATTTGATTCAGTTTGCCACAGCTGGATCAAGAAATGCCTGAAAATCTTTGGCATCAACAGCAACATACAAAAAATCATGAAAACTTCAATGAACCTCTGGAAAACTAAGCTTATGGAGAAGAACCAGGTGAAGTTGAAATTAAACGAGGCATTTTCCAGGGTGATTCGCTTTCACCCCTACTTTTTATACTCTCAATAGTTTATACTTCAACTATTTTGAAGAAGGTGAACTGTGGATACGAACTTGCAAAGAAAGGACTGAAAATTTCACATTTGGTGTACATGGATGATTTGAAGCTGTTTGGTAAAACAAAAGCTAAACTGAATTTATTAATTGAAAGCACAAAAGAATTTAGCCAAGACATTGGTAAGCAATTTGGAATTGACAAATGTGCAACAATGGCAACCAAGGCAGGCAAGGTCCTAGAAGATGATGGAATAGAACTTGAGAATGAAGAAATGATAAAGGCAGTAAAATCAGAAGAAGGCTATAAGTACTTGGGGATTTTAGAGGCCTTTGACTTAAAGCATAATAAAGTCAAGGTATTAACCTCAGCCAAGTACATTTGACGAATTCGCAAGATATTAAAGTCCAAATTGACTGGAGTAAATATCATAAAAGCCATAAATACCTGAGCTATACCTGTAATTCGATACTCTACAGGAATAATTGATTGGACCCAGACAGAGTGGGACAATTTGGACAGAAAAACAAGGAAGGTTATGAATATGAATGATGCTTTGCACCCTAAAAGTGATGTAGACCAATTGTATCTACCAAGAGCAGAGGGTGGTCGAGAACTCCTACAAGTAAAGCAGACCGTGGAAGAAAAAAGACACAGCTTGAATGATTACATTCAGAAAAGTGAAAAACCAATGATTAAGGAAGTAAACAAAGGAGGCCTTTTGAAGACAACTAAGTTAAAAGCTGAATATAAGAAAGAAGTAATTGAGAAGCAAGCTGAAAATTGGAAAAGCAAAGCTATTCATGGCCAATACTTGAAAAGTATTGAAGGCAAAGCTGACCAAAAACTAACTTGGAACTGGTTAAGATCAGGAGTACTGAAAAAAGAAACAGAAGGCTTTATTTTGGCAGCTCAAGAACAAGCCTTAGCCACAAACTGCATGAAGGCAAAAATTCAATATGTTACCACCAACAGCAAATGCAGCCTCTGTAATGAGAAAGTTGAGACAGTCGACCACTTGATCAGCGGGTGCAGCAAAATTTCACAAACTGACTACCTACAACATCATGACCGTGTTGCTAAGATTATTCACTGGAAATTGTGCCAAAAGTTTGGATTTGAATACAGCAAAAACCACTGGGACCGTCAGGTTGAGAAGGTTTTAGAGAATGAGAAAGGCAAAATCTTGTGGGACTTCAGAATCCAGACTGACAGGCACTTGGCCTACAACACACCTGACATAATAATAATTGACAAGAAAAAAGTATGGTTCATTCACATTGCAATACCTGGTGATGCACAAATTGAAGTTAAACAGCAAGAAAAAAATCACAAAATACCGGGACTTGCAAATTGAGGTTGAGCGACTGTGGAAAAATAAATCATGTGCTGTCCCAATTGTAATTGGAGCCCTTGGAGCAATACCTAAAGAGATATCTCGCTATTTGAAAATTCTAAATTTACCTTACTTGAACATTCTGACTCTACAAGAAACCACCTTACTTAGAACAACTTATATCCTGCAATGTTATCTTAACAGTTCCTAGGTCCTTGGTTAGGACTTGAGCTGTTGAGCCACCAACCAGCCCCAAAGGCTGTGAATCTCACCAAAGATTAATATAATAATAATAATAATAATAATAATAATAATAATAATAATAATAATAACAACAACAACAACAACAACAATAATAATAATAACAACAACAACAAGTAGTAGTAGTAGTAGTAGTAGTAGCAGTAGTAGTAGTAGTAGTAGTAGTAATCAGTGGAATGGCTTGTCTTCAGGGTGCTCTATCACTAAAGGGGTTTTCAAGCAGAGATTGGACAGCCGTTTGTCTGAAATAGTATAGGGCCGTGATGGCGAACCTGTGGCATGTGTGGCACATGGAGCCATTTCTGAGGGCACACGAGGCATTTCATGCTGATTTGCAAGCTGATTTTCAGTGATTTTTCGCTCTCTGGAGGATTCCGTGAAGCCTCCAATGGGCCAAAAACAGCCCAACGCAAACCGGAAATTAGAAAGAGAGCTGCCGGCATAAGGGAAAGACAAGCGGCGAAGGTTGTAGAGAATGTGGTGGCACAGCAGTTTCCACGACACCTTGAGGAATCCGAATATCTAGACCCATGCCAGTCCGGCTTCCGGCCTGGACATAGCACGGAGACGACCTTGGTCGCGTTGGTCGATGATCTCTGGAGGGCCAGAGATAGGGGTTGTTCCTCTATCCTGGTCCTATTAGATCTCTTGGCGGCTTTTGATACCATCGACCATGGTATCCTATTGCACCGGCTGGGGGGATGGGAGTTGGAGGCACCGTTCTGCGGTGGTTCGGCTCCTACCTCTCCAACCGGACGCAATGTGTGTTGGCAGGGGGGCAGAGGTCGACCTTAAGGCCACTCACTTGTGGGATGCCTCAGGGGTCGGTCCTCTCGCCCCTTCTGTTCAACGCATATGTGAAGCCGCTGGGGGAGATCATCCGTGGTTTTGGGGTGGAGTATCATCTGTACGCTGATGATACGCAGCTGTACATTTCCACCCCAGATCACCCCAACGAGGCTGTCGAGGTGATGACCCGGTGTTTGGAAGCCGTCGGGGTCTGGATGGGGGACAACAGACTCAAGCTCAACCCCTCAAAGACCGAGTGGCTGTGGCTACCGGCACCCCGGTTCAGTCAGTTGATTCCAACACTGACCATAGGGGGCGAGCAATTGCCCCCTGTGGAACGGGCACGCAATTTGGGCGTCCTCCTAGATGCCCGGCTGTCAATGGATGACCATGTGGCAGCCGTGGCAAGGGGGGCGTTCCACCAGGTTCGCCTGGTGCGCCAATTGCGCCCCCTACTGGACCGGGATGCCCTACGCACGGTCACTCATGCACTGGTGACGTCTCGGCTGGACTACTGCAATGCCCTCTACATGGGGCTTCCCTTGGGACGCGCTCGAAGACTGCAGCTAGTCCAGAACGCAGCCGCGCGGGCTATTATGGGGAGTACTAGGTACTCCCACGTAACACCGCTCCTGCGTGAGCTGCACTGGCTGCCTGTGGTCTTTCGGGTGCGTTTCAAGGTGTTAATTACCATCTTTAAAGCGCTCCATGGCTCAGGACCTAGGTACTTGCGGGATCGCATCCTACCACACACTTCCCTGTGACCGATTCGCTCTCACAGGGAAGGACTCCTCCAGGTGCCGTCCACTAAGCAATGCCAATGGGCGGCGCCTAAGAGTAGAGCCTTCTCTGTGATGGGCCCAACCCTCTGGAATGACCTCCCCCCCAATATCAGAACCACCACTGACTTCTGCTCCTTCCGACAAAAACTGAAGACTCACCTGTTCCGTTTAGCCGGCCTGGCCCATTCATAGTTTATTCTACCTCCTGGCAGATATTTTAATTGGGTATTTTTACGGTTATTTAAATATTGTTTTTAACTGCTTTGCTTTTTGTACAGTTTCTCATTGCCTCCTCTTTATGTTTGTATTTATGTTTGTATTTTCTATCTATTGATGTGTTTTATCTGACTGTACACCGCCCCGAGTCCCTTTGGGGAAAGGGGGCGGTATAAAAGTCTAAATAAAAGTAAAGTAAAAGAAGAAAAGGGACTTCTTTCCCTCATGCTGACTGCTCTGTTCCCCCCCTCCCCTGCACTATTAAAGATGATCCCTCTGCTTTTTCTTCTTTCCTTGCTGCTTGTCTTTCCCTTGTGTAGATAGCTAATTTCCTTTTGGATTGCAGTGACCAGGCAGGATTCTCTTTGTTAGCATGGGGGAGAGTGGGAAGCAGAGTAGCCACCAAGAAGGAAAGAAGTCCCTTTTCTTCTTTCCTTGGCGTTTGTCTTTCCCCCGTGCAGGCAGCTCCCATTCTCATTTGTCTATTGACTGTAGTGCCCAGGATCCTCTTTGATGGTGGGAGGGAATTTAGCAACTGGGCTCACATCTGCCGGAGTAAAAAGGCCCAATCTTTACACAGGGAATGATATGGGAAGGTTTTTTTGATGCAGGAAAACACTTGCACATCCCTCCCCCCATCCTGGTCTCTGCCCATTTGTGGCAGAACAACTTTTCACCTTGCTGGGTGTTAGCCAAGGGAAACAGCCAGAGCAGGGAGTGGCGGGGAAGCCTTGCACAAAAACGTGCAGTCCATGGATGTGAGGGGGGGCATTAAGTTATGTGGATAGACACTCAATTGCGTGTGATAGCGTGCACTCGCATATGTATCACTGGTATAGGATGTCCTGCTTGAGCAGAAGGATGGGCTATAAGCAGGGGTGGCCTGCTACGGGTTCGCCCGGCCTTGGGAGAACCCATAGCTAACATTATGGCCATTTTGGAGAACCTCCAAATCCCACCCCTGGCTGGCCTCGCTCCTCCCACCCTTCCCCTCTCCTCCAGGAGTCTCCACGTGGCCTGTTTTGGATGCGAGGTAAGTGCAGGACCCACACACAGGCTCAGGAAGGGAAAAAACCAGACCTCCTGGAAGTTCCATAAGGCCAGAAATAGGACTATTTCTGGCCTCCAGAGGGCCCCCAGAGCCTGGGGAAGGCAAAAACACCTCTCCCCACTGTGGTGCAGAAGGCCAAATAGGCCATGGCCACCATGGCTATGCCCACCCAGCAACCCATTGCTGAAATTTTTGAAGCCCACCTCTGACTATAAAACCTGCAAGGTCCCTTCCAAATCTGTTATTCTGCTGTAATTCAATTTTCTTCAGGAGCCCATAGTTCATACAGATACCAGACATCCATGCACCAAATGTACAAAGTAAAAACCATGGACTAAGTTACATGAACAGTCAGACTGCAGAGCAGGGAATTATCCTTCAACTTAAAGGATGATCATGTGACAAGAAATGGGAGAGTAGCTTACAAGGAAAGAAATTCAAAGTAACCAATTAATACTTGACAAACTTGAACATTGGGCACTATCTAATAAAATGAAATTCAATGGTGAAAAGAGTAAGGTTCTACATTTAGGCAACAAAAACGGAATGCACAGGTACAGTATAGGTCAGTGATGGCGAACCTTTTCTGGCTCGCGTGCCGTAAGTGGGGGGAGTGCAGGGGGGGCGTGTGTGGGTGTGCCGTACCCATAATGCAATGTGCGACACCCCCCCCAGTGCGCATGTGTGCACTACAGGCGCTCCCCCCATTTTTACATGCTTTTTTCGCCTTCCCCAGGCTCCAGAGGCTTTAGAGGAGCCTGGAGAGGGTGAAAACATTTTCCCCTGCTCCCCTGGATGCCCTCCAGAGGCATCAGGGAAGCCTCCGGACGGTCCCTGAAGCCTTCGGAGCACTCAAAATGATCCTCTGAGCAAACTGGAAGTGACTTCTGGTTTGCTCAGAAGGTCATTTTGAGCGCTCCAAAGGTGTCAGGGAAGCCCATTAAGCCTCCGGAGGGCCTCGGGGGGGAGGAGGCTCTTTTTGCCCTCCCCAGGCTCCTATAAAGCCTCTGGAGCCTGGGGAGGGCGAAAAATGGCTTTAAAAAAGGGTGAACTCAGCTGGCCAGCGCGCGCATGCATGCTGGGCAGCTGTCAGGGTAGCGCCTCGCGTGCCCTGACAAATGGCTCCGCGTGCCACCTGTGGCACGCGTGCCATAGGTTCGCCATCACTGGTATAGGTGGTACCGTGCTCAATAGTAGTAACTGTGAGAGGGATCTTGGAGTTCTAGTGGACAATCATTTAAATATGAGCCAGCAGTGTGCAGCAGCTGCCAAAAAAGCCAACACAGTTCTAGGGTGCATCAACAGAGGGATAGAATCAAGATCACGTGAAGTGTTGATACCACTTTATAATGCCTTGGTAAGGCCACACTTGGAATACTGCATTCAGTTCTGGTCGCCACGATGTAAAAAAGATGTGGAGACTCTAGAAAGAGTGCAGAGAAGAGCAACAAAGATGATTAGGGGACTGGAGACTAAAACATATGAAGAACGGTTGCAGGAACTGGGTATGTTTAGCTTAAGAGAAAGAAGGACTAGGGGAGACATGATAGCAGTGTTCCAATATCTCAGGGGTTGCCACAAAGAAGAGGGAGTCAAGCTATTCTCCAAGGCACATGAGGACAGAACAAGAAGCAATGGATGGAAACTAATCAAGGAGAGAAGCAATTTAGAACTGAGGAGAAATTTCCTGACAGTTAGAACAATTAATCAGTGGAACAGCTTGCCTTCAGAAATTGTGAATGCCCCAACACTGGAAGTCTTTAAGAAGATGTTGGATAGCCATTTGTCTGGAACGGTATAGGGTTTCCTGCCTAGGCAGGGGGTTGGACTAGAAGACCTCCAAGGTCCCTTCCAACTCTACTATTGTATTATTGTATTAATACCTTTGATGATCTGACCAGGCATATTCTGGGTGTCTCCAACATCACTTATTTAGTGTAAACTGAATCGTAGGAAAATCAGCCTTGGTTTTGGATTCAGCTTTTTGTAATGATCTGTTGTAATATCCTTGAGAGACAGGAGAAAAAAAATTGCAGTCAATGTAATGGTTACATAAGAGACATCTCAGTCCTCCAAAGGAATAGTGGTGGTAAACATCTCAGAAGAGACCCTCCCTAGTTCTGTGAAAAATAAAGAGAAGGGAGAGATTTGCTTTCAGACTTGTACTGCACCTTACAATAAAGGTAGTGTTACTACTCATATTATTGATTTCTTGTCTAGACTAACTTGATAAGCTGACAGTTTTGGTTCACCATAGGCAGGATTTTGCAGCTTTCAATAAAATCTGGCCCCTTTGGTTTTCCTTGCATTCCCTGCAGATACAGCTGCTTTGACCTGTGCAAACCTGGAAATTTCTTTCTTCTTTTTCTTCTTCAAGGAATGGTATAGCAAGAGAAGAAATGAATCTGCATTTGACACGTAGGTTTATTATTTGAATGTAGCTGTTTCATAAGCAGTTCACTGCTCATGAATTCGTTTGAATAAAAACTAACAAGCATCACAAGATGAGAAATCCATCCATATTGACTCATAACAGCTCGTTTAGTGACCGTTCAAAGTTACAACAGCCCTGAAAAAAGTAACTTATGGCTGTTTTTCACATGTATGACGATTATAGCATCAGGTGATCAAAATTGGCAGACTCATAGACTCAAATTCATGACAGTTGCACTGTAGCGTGATCCTCTTCTGTGACCTTTTGACAAGCACAGTCAATGGGGAAGCCAGATTCACTTAACAAACATGTTACCAACTTAACAATTGCAGTGATTCACTTAACAACTGTGATTAGAAGGATCGTAAAATGGGACAAAACTCACTTGACAAATGTCTCACTTAGCAACAGAAATGTTGGGTTCAATTGTGGTGATAAGATGAAGACTACAATTAGAGCAAGAGATTATGAGGGCATCATAAAGCATTTGATCTTCCTAGTTCACAGGGTACATATATGACTTCAGGTAACTGAGCAGTGGCTCAGTGGCTAAGACGCTGAGCTTGTCGATCAGAAAGGTTGGCAGTTTGAATCCCTAGCACTGCGTAATGGAGTGAGCTCCCATTAATTGTCCCAGCTTCTGCCAACCTAGCAGTTTGAAAGCATGGAAAAATGCAAGTAGAAAAATAGGGACCACCTTTGATGGGAAGGTAGATGTTCTGTGAGCCTTTGGTGTTTTGCCATGCTGGCCACATGATCACAGAGATGTCTTCGGACAGCGCTGGCTCTTCAGATTTGAAACAGAGATGAGCACCACCCAAAGTGTCAGGAACAACTAGCACATATGTGGGAGGGAAATCTTTACCTTTACCTTAACTATTGATTTTACTGAGTTCTGTCTAATTTTGAAATGACTTGGTCTATTCTGACCACAAAGAAAATTATATATAATGAAGGTCCCCTTAGAACTAATTGTATTGACCTACACGCATCCCAACTATGAATATGCCACTCAAGTGTGCTATATGAATGTACTGCAAGTTAAGAGCTAATACATATATTCTGGCTTTTATTTCTTAGTTTATAAATGCTGTTCATACAATGTGGTTATAGAAACACACTGGAACTTCTTTGCATTTTTGAAGAATCAAAATATAACTTGACCTGACATATGGATGGTTGCTTTATTTGCAATAGTACCAAATATATTTTTTATTTTTGTTTGGCATGAAAAGACTTGAAACCTAAAATTATTCAGGTGAGGAATTGAAATACTTCATATTGACTCCAGACTTCCTAGAAAATTGAATGGATGATGAAAAAATAAATAGCAGTTTACAGAGAATATGATGTTTCAAATCTTGAAATCCATTCTAAAAGAAGAATTTCACCTCATATCCACTTCAAAGTGATACTTTGAGTAATAGCATATCTTGTTTGTACCTAAAAGATAAATCTCCTTTTCACAGAGGATTTATCAATTATATCTTTCAAGAAATCCAAGTGGATGGCAACTCACACTCATAAAATCATGCTATCTCCCTGCAGCTGTATGCAGAAATTAATTCTGTACTGTGAAAACATTGCTTTTTGCAAAACTATAGGGACCTCCAACTGCATAATTTTTAGACAAGTAATTTTGAAACAGAATGCTTGATATGAGTGGCTAAAGGAAATTGTGCAGCTTAATCCTGATTTTAAATAATCTTTATCTGTACCTTGATTTGTTTTCACGATCTGATCTTTATTTTTGGAATAAGTGAATATTTTTCAGCCTCTTCCTCCCTAAAGAAGTTTTTTTCCTTTGTAGCCACAATTTGGCAACTTCTACATATTTCAATAGTGCCTGATTTTTCACAAATTCCATTAGTACACCATTGATTGCTCATTTTTAGCACTGAAAACAATTTAACATAGTCTCTTTCATGCAGAGAATAACATATTCATATTATTTGATTTTTGATGAAACCAAATGACCCTTTAAATTTGCAATAGGGTTCTTTAATTTTGCATGAGTTTCTTCACTGCTGTTCATTTAATTTTCTGTTTCCATTAACCATCTGCAAGCATTTGACTCTATGACAATTATTCAGCTGTGCTACATCATGACTGACATATTTTATAAACGTTTAAAGAAAAAGAGAGCCAGGGAAAAGAGAGGGGAAAAATTAGCAAAACAAAAAAAGTCACGGTTCAGAATCATGTATTTTCCATACAGCTGAGATGTATGAATAGTAATTTCTGGTTCCATTGAAAATCTAGCTTAATTGCATTTTGTCTTCTTTTCCGATAAGCACTTCACAATGCTGATGATTGCTGAAGCTAGAAGCTGTTCACTGTGAGAAGTGAATGTTTTCCCACACCGCTGCCCAGGATAGTTTTCTTTGCATGACGGCCAAATTGATCACTTCTATTCAGTCTATTCAAAGTTTTAAACCATGAAGAGATCCTATAGTACACTCTTCTTATATCCCTGCATTCCCAAATCTCTTCTCTTTTGATCTTTCAGAACAAAGAAAGAATAATGCACATTCTTTTAATAATCTTCATTAGAACATGATAAGTTGGACAGTCTTAGAGGAAATGCATTATAACAAATGCAAGCATAACTGATTTGGCCTCCTTTTTATGTCATAGGATTTCTATAATTCAGTAGAGATGTTGCTGCTATCTTGATTAATGCAAACGGTGTAGAGATAATCGTATTAGCAGTTAATTTTAAAGGTAATGATCAATCTAGCCAATCATTGCTTTTACAACTGACAGACCCACAAATGGCAACAAAAGGTAGAGTTGAATCAGGTTAGACCTGAGGCAGAATGTGGAATTTATTTGCCTTTTAGATTTCAAATAACACCATTTCAACACAATATTTCTTAATCATCCATTTAGCAACAACAACTTCCAACTGACTATTGAGATTTCAGCTTTACTTCTTGGTGAAAAGACTTGGAGTTTTCAACCATTCAGAATATGATATTTATAGTTGAGAAAAGAATTATGCCAGCATTATGACAACATTGTTAGTAGGTTTAACAAAATAATATTTGGTTCTCTTACACATACTTAGGTAATTTAATTCTATTTGGAGGTGTTCCTTCATGTAACAAAATGATCAAGGTGTTTAAAGCATTGTACACTGAAATAGCAAAGCTATTTCTTTTCAAATCTGATAAGATAATGTCAGATCTGCCATCTTCAATATGCTCTGCAAAGCTTGCTGGCGTCCTGCCATAAATGGGGGGGGGTCAAAGCAGTAAAGGAAGGGGGAGCTGTGCAGGAGGACAGAAAAATAGGAGATACATGTATTGGGGGGAAGGAGTGGCACTTACAGGAATAAGTTTGTTAAACTGGATTGATCCAGCCACCTCAAGAATGCAAAGCCGTTGCAGGAAATGTCCCACACCAGAACAGTTTCCAAAACATTGTACCAGCATGCTATTGGACAGTGATGATCTGGTCAAGGGGGAAAGGCCATGAAGGAGAAAACTTTGTAGTCCTTGCTCAATTCAATCAAATTGAGTCAAGGATTGTTCTTTCCTAGGCAAGCCTGAGAGATACAAACATTTTATAATGCGTATAATGTGCTACATTTCAAAAGCTTAAATTAAATGCATATTTATATTCTACCACCAATCTTTAAAAATAAAATATTTACACACATAAGTCAGCATAAATATAAACATGGTTACATAAATAATATGTAACAGGTGTCTTTGTGCTTAAGAATGCAAACTTCTTCAAGGGAAGTAGTTCCTAAGGGTTGAACTTTATTTTCTTGTTGTTTCAGTAAATATTTTGGCTATACACTGATTCCATATGAACTACATACACATCTGGATTTAAGCAGGCTTTAATATCAAATTCTTGCCCAACAGCTTTCAGTGATGAGACACGCATGGAATAGATTAGGAAGAAGATAATGAATTTTTTAAATGAAACATTAGATTTGAATGAAAGCTAAAGCTTTATGCCACAACCAATCCAAGAAAATTCACAGATCCCACCTGTACTCATGGTCTATGCTTCTCTGGACTACATTGAGGGGCCACATAAGACTCCAGATACAGTGTATGCTGCTGCCATTGAAATTGTGGCTAAGTTGGGAACAGCATAAACAGATGTTGTTAAGGCTCTTCCCTTTCCTTTCCACACTGCTTTCCACATTATTGCTCCTACTTGAACCCTGCACTTGGGCTAGTACAACTATTTGGGGAAAAATATCCAGATCTCTTTAATTTGTGACTTTAATTGAGTGATTTTCTGGATCCCTCACTCCAAAATCCTATATGGTAACTCTTCTTCATACAACCAGATTTATTAAAGGCAAGAGCAAAAAGTCTCTCTCTGGGCCTCAGGGAACAGCATTATTTTTCTTGCACATTTTGCACTATTTGATTATTTAGTTATTCCTTTTCTATAAAGTTGGCTATTTGCATATTCATCTTGAAGAAAGATTTTCTCACAAAATGCAAAAAAGCACGTTTCAGTAATACTTTTTCAATTCTACTCATATATTGTTTTAGAGTCCACAGAAAATAATTCCTTAAGAATTCTTAACTTGTACATAATATGAATCTGCTTATGTTTCGTCTAAGATTGAACGTCATCTAAGCACTACATTTTCTAAGTTATAAATAAATGATGAGCTAAAATTTAATGTTTTTAATACCTCTTTTAAAGTGAAGCGTATATAAACAGACATACGTTCATCAGTACAAGGATACAGTACATATCTAAGAATGAACCTTATATTGGGTAACATATTTGTGTGTGTGTATGCTTCTGTTTGTGTATATGTTTTTTTTTGTGTGTGTGTGTGTGTGTTTCTATAACCCAAATTTTGTCTGCATGTACTTTTCTTAATTATCCTGATGTGGTCAATTTAGTTTTGGAAGTTTCTGATATTTGAATATCTAGTCTCTTGTGCTTGATAAAGGCTGTGATAAAGTTAAGGAAGATTTTCTATCCAACCAGATCATTGTGAGCATGTCCATCTAACATTGCTCAGTTCCATTTTGTTCTTTCTTGGAGGCTTAGTAAGTAAAAATGAATAATCCAATCACAATCCATTTGGAAAATGCACTCTTTTATACGTAGCAAGATTTGAGAAATCTATATTTACATATAAATAAATTTGGGCAACAGGGACAAAGGTTGGATAAAAATAACTTGGGTTCTCTGTATGCTCTTATTTGCTGTTCCAAAACTGATTCTATTAACACATTTTCAGGTTGCACATGACCTGAACAGAGGTGAGTTGGTCCAGGTTCAGACCGGTTCAGGAAAACAGGTAGTGGTAATTGGGCCTGGGATGCCAAACTGGTAGTGATGGCTGGCTGGCCACATCCCTGAACAGGCCCGTTCGGACACTGTCCTTGCCTTGCCTTCGCCATGTGCATCCACACAACTGCCTCATCCTTCCTACACACAGGTAAGCAGCATTTGCACTAGCCTAGCCCCCCCCCCTCCACTAGTCAGCGTCTCCCGAAGCAGCCACTGTTGCAGCCCGGCAAGCTTCGCATGCTGGAGAGGGCATCAACGGGAGGAGAGGGCAGTGGTGGCGGCAGGAGAGTGCAGTGGCAGTGGCAGGAGAGTGCAGCAACAGGAGAGGGCAGTGGTGGCAGGAGAAGAGAGCGGCAGCAGGAAAGGGAAATGGCGGCAGCAGGAGAGGGTGGCAGCAGGAGAGGGCAGTGGCAGCGGGAGGAGAGGATGGCGGGAGAAGAGGGCAATTACATTATTTAATATTGTTGGAGTATTTGCTGAAAATTCATGACCAAGCAAATTCACAAAAAATTGCTACATAGTAAAAATAAACCGAATTATAATTTCATCTTGAGAAGTGATAGGTGTTAGGTAAGCTTTCCGTTTGAAGAGCGAGTGTGCAGAGAAGCGTAATGAGAGTGGTGTGGAAGAACACGCACAAACCAGCATACAGGGACACTGCAGTTTAAATAGGCTTTTACTTTTGTGGAAAATAGAGGTATTCAGAGTTCAATTTACACATGGTTCAGTCAGTCAGTTATCAATCGAACACAGTCCAGTATCATATAATCAGTTCAGCACACAAAGTCACTAACAGTAGCAAAACTCACAGTAACTCACAAGCAGTATCCACCGATCAGCATCTAACAAACAGAGAGCTAACAGTCATTCTGGCTCCATCTTATGGCTGCTTTAGATAACAGCAACCAATCACATTACAGCAGTACTTAAAGCTACAGTACTACCATCATGGTTTATATATTGCTGACCCAACAGTTAGCTTACATTCCTAACATTAGTCACTTTTCTGTTTTCCAAATTACCCTCTCTTATATGCATAGGACTGCTTTTCTATTATTATAATATAAAGTTGTTTTTGAGGGAAAAATGCAAAAAATGATAATATTTTGGATCACCTTTACTGGACATTTTATCAACCTAATGGCACAAACTGTTATAATATATTGACAGCTTATGGATGTTTTCCTGGTGCTGCAGGTAAAACAGTGGCACAAGTGTATAGTATTGCATTTTAATCTTTTATAAAGCCACCAAGGGGGTAAAACAAATCAATTTTGAAGGGAAATCACATTTGTTTCAGCTGTCACTGAAGAAATAGTTTTATATTCTACTATTCATTCTTTTAGTCCCATTTGAAGCTATTTCAATAATGATAAAAATAGTAAGACAAACAGTAATGGGATTGAAATGCCAAATGTCCAAACCATCAGGAGTCATCATGTAGTCTGCAAGTCACTGGGCATTTTATAGTTTGATCACATAAAGCATGGACAAGTTAAAATTCTGATTAGTAACAAATATATGCAATGAGTGAGTAAATTACTAAAGACTAAATTGAACAGTGAAGACACCACCAAAGCCATCAATACCCGAGTAACATCTGAGATATGGTATACTGCTGGAATTATTAATTGGACATAAGCTGAACTGGAAATTTTGGACTGAAAAACAGGAAAACTGATGACTATTCACTATGCATTATATCCATGTAATAATATTGATATATTATAACTGCCCAGAGAAATGGAGACAGAAGTTTACTTCAAGTCAAAGGAAAAATTGGTGAGGACATATAATTGAAAAACAAAATTGAAAATGAACAGGTAAACATATTGTATGGTTTCTGCATTCTGACTAATATTGTCTTAGCTCATAACACCCCAGATACCTACTGTCGTTTAAAAGAAGAAAGTGGGGGAAATCAATGTGTCAATAACAAGCGATAGTGCAATAGAAGACAAAGAATTAGATAAGATCACAAAGTATGAAGAGCTGAACATTAAAATGGAAAGAGTATGAAATAACCTGTTTAGTATAGCATCAGGATGCTATACTAAAAAAGCCTGGACAGTACTCAGAAAATCTGAGCATTGACAAAACTTCCATCTATCAGTTGCAAATGGCCACATTGTTTGGATCCACACATATACTGCTCCATATATTATGGCAGCCAATCAGTGGTGGGATTCAGCCAGTTCGCACCTATTCAGGAGAACCGGTTGTTAACTTTCTAGGCAGTTAGGAAAACTGGTTGTTGGAAGAAATATCATTTTGTTTTTTTCCACTTCACAGGGCTAGGCAGGAAGGGCATTCTGGTGTTATTTCTAGCCTAATCTTTATTGCCCTGCTTACAGAAACTGCCTCTCTGGTTAATCCTTATTACATTGTAACAGCTAAGGTGAAGCACCCATCAACATGAATGACATGCCCACCCAGTCACATGACCAAACTCCACCTACCCAGCTGGTCATTAGGGCAGAAAACCGGTTGTTAAATTATTTGAATCCCACCACTGCATCCAATGTTCTTGAGAAGAACTTGGTATGTATGAAGGTTGACACAAAGTAAAGAACTGGCAACTGTGATTTCATCTGGTGTATAAAGTAACAAATAGCTTGCATCTTGCAATACTTTCTTTAACACCATCAAAAAATACTATGCCTATCCCAGCTCCTTGAAAGAACATAATCGCTATATAAAAATGCCAAATTAATTCTAAACATCTGGCTGACTATGCAAGAAACCATAAATAATATTTTTACAACAATGTATGTTCTAGGAATTTTAATATCCATAATTGCTTTGATTTGGAACCAACCATACAGTATTTCATTCCTTTTCAGGAAAACAACTATTTCAGATTTTGAAAATTAAATGAAAAGTATCTTATTGAAATATCTTATTGAAAAGTGGTTCATGTTATGAAGTGGCTGTAACTGTAGCAAACTGTAAAAATCTAACAAAGCTGGAAAGTATAGTGCTTTTCCCCCTGAAAGAATAGAAGAATTGTAATTCTTTTGTCTTTGTTCACAAAGGGGTTAAGCTTTTTTAAAAATCAAACTTATAAATAGAATATTTCTCTTTACTTAAATTTTGCATACTATTAAAACCTGCAGAAGAAAGAAAGGATTTTTCTGTAAATTAAGGTGCAAAGCTTTGATGAAATAAAATGTTGTAAAAATATATTTTTTCTTCTAAAAATATGTAAGAAGAATATTAAGGGATGTTCAGTAAAAGTTATATACTACTGAAATATATAATTAAATTAGCTGTTTACCAAAATGACCCAGTTGATGTATTTCAGGTTTGTGTTATTATATTGTTTTATGTACAGATTGATCAATTTTCTCCATTCTTTCCTCAAATTAGTTTATAGAACTATATTCAACTCCTTTTCCTCTGCCTAAACTGCTCACATTTTCCCACATTCTGTTATTTGGGGTGCCCAACGCTTAGTAGCTTAAGGACCACAGTGGGCTTTGTGTAGCTTTTCATGGCCTTTACTCTAAAAAAGGACAAGTGGTAGGGGTAAGGTGATCCCCCCGCCCAGAACTAAAATAAGTGTCTTAAATAGCTGTGATTGAAACACTCATTTTGTCTCTTAAAACCTTCAAAAGCTTACGCAGAAATACTGTAGCTCTGCCAAATAGTTTTGCTTGTTTTGGCAGACTAAATTATTTTAACAATTTTGAAGCACCAACCTAGAGCTATTGTCTTTCAGAATGTGTCTTTCCTGGTAGGATTCAGTATAAACAATGATGTTGATCCAATTTATTTTCAATTGCAGCTTGATTTCTAGGGAAATATATTTTCTGTCAAAAAATTCTAATATCTACTTCCCTTCTCCGTATAAAAATGAATGGAAGTCCCTAGAAATCTGACAGAAAACCAGCAATTCAATTGAATTGTCACTGATAAGTTCTGTTCTTAAATGTCACTTTTCCACTTCTCTTCCTCGCTCCTATCCTGCCCCCCTCCAATCCCCAGTTGCTTTATCAAATGACAGTTGTTTTGATCTTAGAAATGAGATAGCAAGAAACAGGTGAAGAAAGACAAATGATAGAAGTCACTGTCATTTTTCTCTTGGTTAAATGTGCTGTAGAGCTACAATTTCACATGCATTTACAGTACGCACACGTGCACATAATTATTTTTTTGACTAGTAATCCATTTTTATGCTGAGGGCAGCTCACCATATTTAAAAACAAAAATCAGAATATACATAGTTAAACAAATAGAATGAAAACAATAACACAGATGCTGAAATCAGCCAACAGTTATAATGTGGGCAAAAGAGATGTGTCTTTGCAGATTTTCTAAATGCCGAGAGAGCCTGGTCAAATAAAACTTTAGAGGGCATTCAACTTTGCATCAATCCTGAAATACGTGACAGTGGAGTGTCTTCAAGAGGGCTTCTTCTAGTTAGGTGAAACAGATTCATTTAATAGGAAAGCTGCTCCAGTCAGGCCCTCTGCTGTTTACAGATGAACTTAAAGGTCAGTAACAATTCCTAAAATCATGGCCAATATACACTCAAAATATGGCATAGTTTCCAATATAGGTATCATACGCAGAGGTTGTATTCAGCAGTTTCTGACCAGTTCTGGAGAACTGGTAGCAGAAATTTTGAGTAGTTCAGAGAACTGGTAAATACCCCCTCTGACTGGCCCCATTCCCATTTATTCTCCGCCT
This sequence comes from Natrix helvetica, assembly GCF_964273705.1. NCBI lineage: Eukaryota > Metazoa > Chordata > Lepidosauria > Squamata > Natricidae > Natrix > Natrix helvetica. Next base: position 49,150,591 of record NC_138552.1, read on the forward strand.
CCCGAGTCCCAGCTAATCAGGAGAAAATGGGGATTTTGCAGTAACTTTCCCCTGGAGTGGGGTGGAAATGGAGATTTTACAGTATCCTTCCCCTGACACGCCCACCAACCATGCCCACCAAGCCACACCACACCCACCAAGCCACACCCACAAAACCGGTAGTAATTTTTTTTGAATCCCACCACTGATCCTATGTGATCTCTCTCCCCCACTTCTTTTGTTTAGCAAATTTATGTGATCACCATCTTAACCAAATAATTCTGAGTATCTTACAAAACATGCAAACATCAAAAGCAGATCTTCTGGAAGGTCAACAGCAATGGTGCCATTTGGGTCTAAGTGATTAGATTTTATACCTTGTGTCAATTAGCAGTTTAGTTGTTGCTTTTGCACAGGCTCCAGACATTTTTCAAAATTCAAGAGTTCAAAATTACGCTTGAAAATTACACTTAAAAACTTAAAATTACACAGGCAGCAAGGCAGCTGTTAACTGTGATACCAGTGATTGTTGCCAAGTATAGTATATCACAGTGACGTGCGGTGAGGTTTATGGCTGGTGAGGCACTGACCCAGTGGTGGGTTTCAAATTTTTTTAGACTTGTGGACTTCAACTCCCAGAATTTCACAGCCAGGCATGCTCAGTTCCGATTTAAAGCGACAGCATTTGTTTTTCTCCTTTGCGAAAGAAGATTCCTTTTTTCTTTTTCTTCTCCCTTCCCCTCCTTCTTCCCTCCCTCCCTTCCTCCCCCCTCTCTCAAACACACACACACACACACACACACACAGAAGTTGGTTTGGACTACACACCCTTTCCCCCAGCCCTGGAAGGATTCAGCCCAGCTTCACTGATTACAGGTTTTTAAAGGCAATGTGGCTCTGCCTGCAATCAAACTACACTTTGAAGTTTGAAGTTTGAATTCCTCCCCCTCCCTCCGACCCACTCGTACCTTTTCCAGCTGTTTCAGAGAGGATTTCAACTCTGCTCTTGCCTCGGGTCCTCTGAAGAAGCCCCGCCCAAAAGAGCGCCCTCTACTATGAGGCAGGAGAACTGCGTGCCTCATCTACGTCAGGAATTGTTAGGCTTTTAACCCTTGCTTAACTCTGCTCGAGTGATCATAAAACACCTAAAGTCAGACTAGATGAGGTATGCAGTTCTCCTGCCTCATAGTAGAGGGCGCTTTTTTAGAGGCTTTTTTAAACAGTTAAGCAGAGTCATCCACGGTGAGGCAGCAACTAGCTCAGCCTGACCTCAGCTCTCGCCTTTTTCCTTTTACATTTTTTTTTCTTTTCATGATGACAGTGGTGAGGCTGTGCCTCCCCTGCCTCACCTGACTGCACGTCACTGGTATATCAACAGTATTAATCCAGGTTTCTAATCAACCAAATCAAATTTAGAATCTTTTTTTATTTTATTTTACTGAACAAAACAAATACCTTCCAAAGTTTTTAAATAATGATGTTGTGATAGATAGATGATAGACACATGATAGATAGATGATGATAGATAGATAGATAGATAGATAGATAGATAGATAGATAGATAGATAGATGGGAGATATTAAAATTAGAGTTACTTTGGCTTGCTTGGGAAGCAATTTATTCACCACAGAGCTAGTGTAAGAATTCACTCCAGTACATCCAGTATTTTGCTGAACAGCTCATACTGTTGCATTCTTAACACTAGCTCTGTAGTTCTTAACTATTTGTACTTTTGTTTTCTGATCTAGTAGTCTCAGTTTTACTTATACATATCCTTTTTTGTTTTCAAATCTCCAGCGAGCTTTTTGTGTAGTCTCACTGGCTTTTTCTTTTTCTTCTTGCTGAAATTGTTCACAACATTTTCAACATGGTACTGCTTTCTTAGGAATTCCCGACATCTTTACCTTTTTCCTCAATAAGCTTCTTGAAATGTTATGGAATCCTATTTATCATTGGTCTGAGAATCTCGAAATGTGGTTGCTTCTTTGCTTTGTACCTCCAATATTATTAACTTGGGTCTTTGTTCTTAGTCTTTCTTACAGTCAAGAGCTCCAGCATTACATGGCCATTTTCTTCCAGGGTATCTGTAATTTAGTCTTACCACCTCTTCCCTATTTAGTCTTACCTCCTCTTCCCTATTAATTGGTATTAAGTCCAGAATGATTGTTTCTCTTGTGCCATCTTCTATCTAGCCAAGCTCTTAAATTTGGAAAAGGCTTTAGGATTGCTGACTAGAAAGTTGGATCCTTCCTGGGTTACTTTAACAACATGGAAAGACAAATTGCATCAGTCTAATATATACCAATCCTATAATTCACAATGTAACCTGTACATGTGCATTTAGTGAAATGTCAGCAAGAAAAATTGCAAAACAAAACAAGTGAAACTAATTTGCAGATGTAGTTCTTTGTAATATATGCATATTTTCCTAAAATATACATATTTATATTTGGGGTTTGAGCCAAGTAATGCACTGTATATTAAAGGTTCAAGGTAAAGGTTATCTATGTTCCTATCTCTATAATAATCTGGAAAATATAAATGTTGTTAGAAAAATAATAATCAGATAAAACTCTTTTGGTTGGTTTGGGTTGAAATTTGAGGAAAAACTAGAAGGTATATCTGATTTAAAAGTGCTATCACTATTTTTTTTTAATACTAATGCTAAATTTAATGCTAAATTTAAACTTAGATATTTTTCCATATGCAGTAAAATATGTTGTGATTCATGAAGTGATTTTCTGGGCAACTTAGAAGGAAGGCAGATAATACTCTTTTTTATGCACTTGAGAATTTTTGCAAATAGTTAAAGTAATAAATAAAGAGACAATGCTTCGATGTGGTATGAAGAAATACAGGAAGTCCTTTAGCAACTACAATTGGAAGTGGAAACCTGGTAATTAAGCGAAGCAGATGCTAAATGAAACTATAACTGTGTTTATAATCTTATTTCAGCTTTTCTTTGTTTTACAGCCTGCAAAAGTCATACATGCAAGTATAGGTCATAAAGTTACTTTTTCACCACCATCAGAACTGAATTGCCACTAAATGAGGTAGTCACAGAGCAAAAACTACCAGTATTATATTTGTACACATGAGCTATACGTTTTGTGGGTTCTAGGTGCCTCTTGGAACTAACCAGTTTAATTAACATTTTTGTAAATGGCATTTGCTTAGAAAGATTACTTCTTACAATCTCTCTCTCTCTCTCTCTCTCTCTCTCTCTCTCTCTCTCTCTCTCTCTCTCTCTCTCTCTCTCTCATCTATCTATCTATCTATCTATCTATCTATCTATTTATCTATCATCTATCTATATCTATATCTATATTTACACCTATACCTATACTTATACCTACACACACACACACACACACACACACACGGTGTTGATTAGGGCTGGTTTCCAGATGTCTGGTAGGTGGGAGGTATCATCACATTTATTCATGTTGTGGGGGTGTTTCTCTATTTCAATAGCTTCCATAATTATTCTCTTGTTGAAGTGTTAAGTTTTGGAGATTAACCTGCGTCCTTCAAAATTAATTTCATGTCCTGTAGCTTTAAGGTGCTGGAAAAGGGAGAATGTTTTTTTTCCCATTTTTTCTTACTGTGTTCTTATGTTCTGTGATGTGTGCATTTATTCTCCTGTTTGTTTGTCCTATGTATGTTGCAGGGCAGATTGTGCATGGTATTTCATAGACTCCTTGGTTTTCTAGCTGGATTTTGTCTTTGGGGTTTCTTAAGATGTTGGCTATTTTTGGGTTAGTGTTGAAGGCTGTCTTGATATTGTGCTTGCGGAGAATTTTGCTGATTTTATCTGTGGTGTCTTTGATGTAAGGGAGGAGTGTGATGCCGTTGTCCTGTTCTGTGTCTCAGTTTTTTGGGGGAGTCTCCCTTTGGATTAGGTTGGTAATTGTTTTTTCTTTGGAATCCGCTGGAGATTAATACATTTGTGTGAGTATGTAATTCAGTTTTCAGGGGGGTAATAAAAGAAGCCTTGACAGTTATCCAGAACAAGCACAACCCCCTAAACACATCCTGGATCTGACCAACCACTGCCTAACCAACACATACTTCATCCATAATGCACAAAGATACAAATAGATAGAAGGAGTACCCATGAGATCACCCATCTCACCCATCATTGCAAACTTATACATGGAACATTTTGAAACTAACACCTTAGATAAATCTGAACACAAACGCAAACTCTGTCTTAGATATGTTGCTGACACTTTTGTGATTTGGCCACACGGGAAAGAAAAACTGGACAACTTCCTCACACATCTCAACAGCCTACGCCCCAAAATGCAATTCACCATGGAAATAGAATCAAACAACCTACTTCTCTTTCAGTACATCCTAATCTACACAAAACCCAATGGCTCCCTAGGACACACCATCTACCAGAAAAAGACACACACCAACCGCTACTTAAATGCAAAATCCCATCACCACCCTGCACAGATCAACTCTTAGCCAAGACCCTCATCTCCAGAACCGAACCCCTAGCTGACAAAGACCACCTGAAAACTCAATTACACACTCTCACAAACGTATTAATCTCCAACAGATTCCAAAGAAAAACTATTACCAACCTAATCCAAAGGGAGACTCCCCCAAAACTGAAACACAGAAAAGGACAACGGTATCGCCCTCCTCCCTTACATCAAAGGCACCACACATAAAATCAGCAAAATTCTCCACAAACACAATATCAAGACAGCCTTCAACACTGACCAGAAAATAGCCAACATCTTAAGAAACCCCAAAGACAAAATCCAGCTAGAAAACCAAGAGGTCTACAAAATACTATGCAAAATCTGCCCTGAAACATACATAGGACAAACGAACAGGAGAATAAATGCACACATCGTAGAACACAAGAACGCAGTAAGAAAAAAAGAAAAAAAACATCCTCCCTTTTCCAGCACCTTAAAGCTACAGGACATAAAATTAAGTTTGAAGGAACCAGGTTAATCTCCAAAACTGAACACTTCAACAAGGGAATCTATGGAAGCTATTGAAATAGAGAAACACCCCCACAACATGAATAAACGTGACGAAACCTCCTGCCTACCAGTCATCTGGAAACCAGCCCTAGTCAATAGCCCTACACCACCCAGGCCATTACAAGACGAAACAGCAATGGACACACAGCTAGCACCAATCAGCACCAATCTACCAATCATGATACAACGACACAACCAATCATTCCACTTACTGAAACAAAGCCAGCACTCCACACACACACACACACACACACACACACACACACACCAAGATTTATAGAAGGACAGCAGCTCCAACCACACTTTAAGCCCAAAACCCTGCCTGAAGATGGCGAATGCGACCTTGCCGAAACGTTGCCAAGACAATCTCAATCTTACATAGAAAATACCCTGTGTAAGATTGAGATTGTCTTGGCAATGTTTTGGCAAGGTCTTACTCGCCATCCCCATGCTGGTGTTTTCGGCTTAAGCCGAACGTTGCCAAGACAATCTCAATCTTACATGGGAAAAGACCCAAATACAACAAGACCAGCATACTAACACCCATGAGAATCAACGAATACACACACGAATACACACACACACAAACCTCAGAGTAGGGATACTTTTAAAAATTACCGTATTTTAAATAACTATTTTAGTATTTATTATTTTAAATTATTAATCCTGTACACACACATTAAATGCATAGTCATGTGTATATGTGTGGAGAGAGTTCCCTCCTTTAAATTCCAGGGAGTCTATCTCAGTGAAGATATCACCTGGAAAATTAACATGATCCAGGTGGCCAAAAAGGCTCTATAGAGACTCCATTTCGTCAGGGTCTTGCAAAAAAATAAGGTGGAACAACAACTGATGACCTCCTTTTACCTGTCCACAGTATAAAGCTTCCTCACTCACTGCATTATGGTATGGTATGTTGGCTTGACAGCTGTGGATAGAAGACACTACAGAGGATGATGAGCACAGCACAAAACATCATGGGCTGTCCCCTGATACCACAATATCACTAAGGCTCGCTACCTTAGAAGAGTGAGGAAAATCTTCAGGGATGACTCACATCCCTGATCAGCCCTTCTTTATTTTCCTATCATCTGGAAAGAGATATAGAAGCATAGGCAGCTACACAAACAGGCTGAATAACAGTTTTTATCTGTGAGTCGTCAGACTCATGAA